>NW_027100098.1:600000-900000 GCF_031753505.1 Anomalospiza imberbis
GATTTTAGATACCTTTGGATGATTTTAGGCTGGACCAGATACTTTCAGGGTGGATTTTAGTCACATTTGAAAGATTTACGGGTGATCTTAAGCCATTTCTTGAGGGCTATAAAACACTTGGGGCAGTTTTAAGCCCCTTGGGTTGGATTTTAGAGCCCTCTGGATACTTTTAATCCCATTTGGTTGGTGTCAGGCCGAACCATGTGGATGTAGGCTGCATTTGATGCCCTTTTGGGTGATTTTGGGTCAAACCGGGCTTTTTTAGGACAGCGCGTCCCCCTGGCCCCGCTCCTTTCCCCTCACGGTTCTGCCCTTTCCTCGCTCCTTTCCCCTCATGGTTCAGGATCCCGGAGCGGGGGAGGAGGAGGAGGGAGGGAGGAAGAGGCGCAGCGGCAGCAGGGAGCAGCCGGAGGAGAGGAGAGAAGGAATCGCGTGGCCCTGGCGCTGCCTGAGCTCGCAGCACCCCGGGAGCATCGCCCCCATCCCGCAGGTGCCCAGGGAGGGGGAGCTCAGCCCAAATATCCTGGGGGGTGCCTGGGTTCGGGTTCTTTGGGAGGGATGTTTGGAGCTGGCAGGGCTCCAAAGCCGAGCCGCAGCTGGTCCTCGGGGGGACATCGGGGGGTCCCCGAGAGGTGTTTTTGGCGGATCTCAGTGTGGGTGGCGGCAGAGCCCCGTCGGGGGGACACCGGTTTTGGGGAGCCCCGGGAGAGCCGCGGCTGCCCTGAGCGGGAGCCCCGAGAGAGGAGAGCCCCAGAAGCCCCAGCGGGGAACCCGAGAGGGGGGGACCCCTGGCAGTGCCGGCACCCCGGCAATGGGGGGTGCTGGGGCTGGAGGGGCGGCATGGCCGGGAAAGGGGTGCGGGGCTCCCGGGGCCGCCAGGGGCTGCTCCCAGCAGGAGCCCAGTTGCTGCCAGTCAGTCCCCGTTATGATACAATTTGCCCCCAGCACTGTTCCCGTTGTTCCCAGTGCCATCCAGTGTTTTCCCAGTTCTCCCACTTGCCCCCAGAATAGTCCCAGTCACTCCCAGTAAGATCCCAGTATGAGTCCAGTATGATCCCAGTCTCTGCCAGCAGGGCCCCAGTCACTCACCCTTGTCCCCAGTTGCCCCCAGCGTGGTCCCAGTTGCCCCCAGCACATTCCCAGTGGCTCCATATGTGTCCCAGTCCTAGTGCAATGATGGGGAATACCAAACGCACTTGAGGCATCACGTACGGTTAACACCAAAGCTGTGGCTATGTTTGTGATGGGGTCATAGGTAAAGTTCACTAGGTTCCACCGGGATTGGAATTCCTTTTCAAAATCAGCGGCACTGTCCCAAACTATTTTCCGAATCTCAGTAGGAAAAGTGCCTTCTTCACCTTCTCTTATAATCGAGGCAGCAACCGACTGCATCCCTAATTGAGCCTGGATACAGCTGAGAGCTAAAGAAACGTTCTTTTGTGTGGCACCGAGTGCATCAATTACCAATTTGTGATCATTTACGCTTGCTTCCTCCCAACTTGGTAATATGTTTGATAGCAAGCGCTGATGTCTTCCCAAGGCCAAGAAGGACGACTGCAGTGGTTGTTGGAATTTGGTCAAATCTAGTGGTGGCAGCCAATGTGTTCATTAATACTTCTGAATCAATGCTATTTAGAATTCCCAATCCTGTTCCCACAGCACCGGTTATGTCTCTTAGCATCCGTCTTTTAGAAGGGTTCCGCTGTCGCAACCAGGTCGTCCAACCCTGAAAAGAAGTTTTTTTTCCATCAGCAAAATCAGGGGTATTTAACCCCATCGTTTGGGAATTGGGGAGTGTTTGACACCCCAGGATCTGGGATTTGGAGGGTTTGATCCTAAAATTTGGGGTTCGGGGCTGGGGGGGGGGGGGGTAGGGCTTGACATCCCAGAGTTTGGGTTTGAGGGTGTTTGACCCCCCCAGTGTTTGAACCCCCAGGATTTGGGGTCGGGGGGAGTTGACCCCAGGATCTGGGGTGTTTGACCCGCTGGGTTTGGGGTCGGGGTTGAGAGCAGAGCCATTTCCTGGAAACAGCGGCGGGACCGGGACTGGGAACAGGATCGGGATCGGGAATGGGAGTGGGATCGGGGTCGGGAATGAGATCGGGAACGGGAACAGAAATGGGAATGGGATTGGGATCGGGAACAGGATCAGGAACGGGATTGGGCTCGGGAAGGGGAGAGGCCCTGGCCCAATAATGGACCCCTCCCCCAGGGAGCGACCCTGCCCCAATCCCGAGATGGACCAATCCCCTCAATCCCAGACCCCTCCCCAATTCCCAAAGCCTCCCCAATGCCAGCCCCTGACCCAGTCCCAGACCCCTGCCCAGTCGCTGAACGGACCCTCCCTCAATCCCAGCCCGCCCCGATCCGGATCGGAGCCATCCCCCGGAGCCTCCCCCATTCCCGGACCGGACCCTTCAATCCCTTTGTGGGGCGGCTCCTGCCGCTTCCAGCCCATTTTTGGGGGATCCAAACGGCTCCGGGGACCCTCCCCACTTTGGGGGTGTTGGGGTGGCCCCAGGGCCGCCCCGAGGGCCGAGGGGGGATGGAAACCCCCAAAGCCGGGGGGCTCCTGGGGGTCCCCAGTTCCCCCCGTCCCCACCCCAAAACAGCTCCTGGCCAATCAGAGCGCGCGGCGCTGCTGACAACTCAGTTGCCGGGCCGGCGATTTTCAGGCAATCAGCGCCTGCGATAGCGCTGCTCATCGGTTGCCAGGCAGATCACAGCGCTTCTCAATGCGCTAGCCAATCAGAGACTGCGCGGGGCCATTTCTAGCCAATCAGAGCGCTTGTTCTCGATGACTCCTCAGTCGCCAGGCGGACCCGCAGCGCCCAGCGCTCCCCGGGAGCGGAATTTGGGGAGGGGGGGAGGTGACCCTGGGGATGGGGATGGGGCGTGCGGGGGCAGCTGGGGCCGGACTGGTGGCACTGGTGGTGCTGAGAGCCCCCCCGGCCGCGGGGGTCACGGTGAGAAGGGGTTGGGGGCCCCAAATTAAACCAAAGAGGGATCGGGACCCCCCCACGGAGCAGGAGGGGCCTGGAACCCCCAAAACCAAACACGGGGGAGGGGAGCGGGGATTGGGGGAACGATGGGGAAGGCGGGGGAAAGAGGGGGATGGGACACCCAAAAAGGATCAAGACAACTTGAGGTGGCCACCTTTCTATGTGGATGGTAGCCAATGGTAGCCAATGCTTTTTCCCAGTCCATGGGATCCCAGTCTGTGCAATCCCAGTCCATGTGGTCCCAGTCCATAGAATCTCAACCCAGTTTATCCCAGTGTGTACCGTCCTGATCCCTATGGTCCCATTCCATATGGTCCCAGTCC
This sequence comes from Anomalospiza imberbis, assembly GCF_031753505.1. Taxonomy (NCBI): domain Eukaryota; kingdom Metazoa; phylum Chordata; class Aves; order Passeriformes; family Viduidae; genus Anomalospiza; species Anomalospiza imberbis. Next base: position 603,326 of record NW_027100098.1, read on the forward strand.
ATAGGATCTCAGTCCAGGTGATCCCAGCCCATGTTTGATCCCAGTCTGTGTGGTGCTGCACACACTGCCAGGGTCTGAAATTCCAGTCACCAGCCAGGAAAAAATGTTCCTGCCCTTGAATGTCCTTGCTGTCCTCTCAACGAGTTATAATAAAACTAAAAATCAATAAATTTGAATTTAAATAAAATAGAATAAAAATGAAATTTAAAAATTTCAACTCTTACAACCCTCCTAGGGCTCCGCTACCGGAATCAGCAGGAGTGGTGTTGGCCTCTTCAGGGGAGTTAGAGTGGGACCCGACCAGAGCGGGAGCCCTTAAACCCCAAAAATCCAGCCTGGGGGGCAAAACATCCCCTACAGCGGCTTGGAGTGAGTCCCCCAGAAAAATGTCACTTAAAGCTGTCATGATCACCCCTGAAAAGGGGCTTGTGGGGCTGTGGCCCCACAAACACCTGAAAATGGGGAGGAAAAAACACCCTTGGAGGGGTGAGGTCCCCCCAAACATCCCTAAAAAGAGAAAAACTCCTCTTCAGAGGGGCCTGAAGACCCTTCAGGGCCCTCGAGGAGGGACAAGATCCCCTCCTCTGCTGGGGCCTCTCCGAGCCGGGAGCTCTCCCGTTGGCGGCTGCCCTCGGGGGAGCCCCGAACGACGGCGGCTCCTGGGCTGAGCCCTCCTCAGCCGGGGCTGTGGAGGGAACTGGGGGGGCTGGGACGGGGCCTGGGGGGTCCTGGGGTGACCTGGGGGAGCCTCAGTGGGTCCCACCTCCCCCTGTGCCCCCTCTCCCACCCCCTTCCCAATATTGCCCCCAAACAAAAGCTTGTGGCTGTGCCCCCACCGACCTCCAGCCCTGGGAACCTGGAGCAAGCGGAAACCACAACTTTGCAAATGCTACCTGTGCCTGAAGCAAATGGAAAGAGAACTGGGGTGTGAAAAATAAAGCTTGTTTATTTTCAGAAAAACAGCAAAGAAAACACAGAACACATTTACATTGTAAGAATATTTGTAACAACAACTATCTATGGAACGTATATACCTAAGAACATATCTAACAAAAGTCTATGAAACGTATTTACAGAAGACAAAAAGAAGCCCTGAAACCTATAGCCTAAAGACAACAACAAACTCTACAACGTATGTACAAAAGGGTGGCATCTCTGTCCGGGATCTCCATCGGTCCTTGAGGAAAAGCAAGAGGCACGGTCACTCCAATCAGGCAGAGAGGGCTCTTCCATGTGCCCCCAGGCTGGCCCAGCAAGCGCAGCACAGGCTGGGGATGGCCACCAGAACCCAATGCACCGGGTCCCACATCCCTGAGCAGGGACCACCCAGCCCAGTCCCAGCCTGGCAGCAGGGGACCCGCTCTGCCTGTGGGGACCACATGCCTGTCCTGCTGCTGGTATTGCTCTTCATCCCAAGATCATGGCCTCTTCCTCATCTTTCTCATCAATGTCCATGTCCTCAAGGTACTCTTCCATTTCCACGTCCATCTCCTCTTCCACATCTACCTCCATCTCTTCTTCACCAGTCTCTTCTCCATCCACTTCCATCTCCTCCTCTGGATCCATCTGCATGTCCACCTCCATCTCTTCCTCTCCAGTCTCTTCTCCATCCACTTCCATCTCCTCCTCTGTATCCATCTGCATGTCCACCTCCATCTCTTCCTCTCCACTCTCTTCTCCATCCACTTCCATCTCCTCCTCTGTATCCATCTCCATGTCCACCTCCATCTCTTCCTCTCCACTCTCTTCTCCATCCACTTCCATCTCCTCCTCTGTATCAATCTCCATGTCCACCTCCATCGCATTGTCTCCACTCTCTTCGCCATCCACTTCCATGTCCTCCTCTCTATCAGCCTGCATGTCCACCTCCATCTCATCCTCTCTCTCGGTGACAGCCTGCAGAGGTAGCAACACCTCAGAGTGGGGTCCCTGTCCCACCCCATCCCCACAGAACTCCAGCCCAGCCGGGCAGCTGGGGGGTGTCCACCTCCATGGAATGGCACTGTACCTTCCTCAGGACAAATGTGAGCATCCTGCAGGGACGGATGACAAAATCCAGGCAACAGAGAGCTTTCAGGACTGATGGGAGTATCAGGGCGCAGGTGACGAGAAGAGTGACAGGGAACATGGTGAAGGGTGAGCTGGCACGAGGGCTGGCACAGGGTGGGCTGACACAAGGGCCAGTGGTTGTGTTGTGCTCTTTGCTGGACGCTGGAAGTTCCTGCTGGAACATCACATCTGTGACATCACAGTGGATCTAAAGAGCATCTTGTTCCGAGCTGAGCAATCTTCCCCAGCCCATGCTGCTCACAGCCCTGTTGCCAAGGATGGGGCATCCACAGCCTGGGCCAGTGCCTCAGCAGCCTCCGTGTAAAAGAGCAGCTCCCTCAGATCCAACTTCAATCAGCCTCCTGCAGTTGAAAGCCATCCCCCCTTGTCCTGTTGCCACGGGCCCGGCTGAACACTGTCCCCGTCTTTCCTGTGGGACCCTTCCAGTCCTGCAGAGCTGCAGGGAGGCCTCCCCAGTGTCTCCTCTTTCCAGGCTGAGCATCCCCAGCCCCACTTGGACGGCAGTCAGGTAGATCAGGGGGAGTCAAGGCTGAAGTCAAACAGCATCAGGAACTGAGAGGTGGAAGCTTTAGGCCCAGGTTTGCCTCTATAATAACAGTGGAGGGGAAGATGGTGGGACACTGGCTCTGTTCTAACCGCTGATTATTTTCTTTTTTTTTTTTTTTCCCTTCTTTTCTGTCATGCTGATGCAGGTGTTGCTGTTTGCAAGGAAGCTTGGCACAATATCCATTGTCTTCTCCATTTGTGAAACACCGAGCAGAGTCTGGGCAGGCTGATGATGCAGAGCAAAACCTGCAAATACACCGGTGATCCTGAGCCTGGAGGATGCAGCTAAACCCGGCCAAAAATAATTTCTGGAAAGTCAAGCCTGGTTTACATTTTCTTGAATTTGGCTATTCCTGAACCGGGGGAGAGGGCTTTCTGGGGAGGGGGTGCCACAGGGGTTCTCCCCCCCCATTTTTGGGGGGTTTCCCATGGTGCCCCCTCCCCAAAAAGCACCGCAGGCCCCCTGAGGTGGCTCCTGTTCCACCGGCCGGTGCCCCCTGATCCAGGACTGCCCCCGGTGAGTCTGGGGCGCTCTGGGGGGATTTTGGGGAGATTTTGGCGGCATGTATGGGCTTTGGGGGATTTTGTTGGGAGATTAGGGGGAATTATTGGATTTTGGAGAGAATTACTGGGTTTGTGGGGTTATGGGGGTTTTGTGGGTTTTGAGGATTTTGGATTTTAGGGATTTTTTAGGGTTTTGGGGTGGTTATTTTTTGGGGGTTTATTGAAATTTTTGGGCGTTTTTTTTTGTTTGTTTTTGTTTTTTTTTTTTTTTTTTAAATTTTGGTGGTTTCCATTGGGATTTTGTGGGATTCTTTGGTGTTTATGAGTTTTTAATTGGGATTTTTGGGGGATTTTGGGGGGTTTTAGTGGAATTTTGGGGGGCTTTGGAGTTGTCCCAGGGTGTGGGGAAGGGCTGAGAGGCACCAAAATCTGCTTTAAACCCCTGATAGTCCCAATAAACCCCATGAAATTGCAATTAAATTTCACAAATTCCCATTAGAACACCCTCGAATCCCAATAAAAGCCCACAAAATCCCAATTAAACCCCACAAATCCCCGCCAAAAATGTCTCCAAAACCACAAGAAGCCCCACAAAATACTCACGAGACCAAAGAAATCTCGACAACAACCAAAAAAAACCTACAAAACCCCCCCAAATCCCCACTAAAATTCCTAACAAACCCAAATCCCCAAAGAATCCCACTAAATGCCCCCACAATTCCAATAAATTGCCTCCAAATCCCCTAAAAATCCCAATAAAACCCAGAAATAATTCCAGAGGATCCCACAAAATCCCCACAAAATCCCAGTAAAACCTTCCAAAATTCTAAAGAAAACACAAAAAATTTCAATTAACCCCCAAATACCCCCAGGAAAACAACTTCCCCCTCAAAGCACCAATAAAACCCCTCAAAATCCAAACTCCCCAAAATCCCCCAACTGCCTCCAAACCCAATAACTCTCCCCAAAAACCCCAACAATTCCCCATAAACTCCCAACACGATTCCCCAAAGCCCAAAAAAGCCCCAAATGCCCAAACCCCTCCCGAGCCCTCCCTGGTCCCTCCCGGTCCCGCCCAGGCCCGTCCGGGGCCGCGGCCAAAACTGCCCGGAGCGAACGCGGAGGTCCCGGAGCCACCCCGGAGCCGATCCCGGGCTCGGCCTCGGGCTCGGCCCCTTTGGGGGATTTTGGGCCGAACCGGGCAAGTTTAGGGTGGGCTTCAGATCCCTTGCAGGGATCCCGAGCCTTTTCGGGTGGATTTTCAGCTCCTGTGGCTGATTTGAGGCTGAATCTGGTGGGGTTTAGGGGGGATTTCAGACCCCTTTGGATGATTTTAGGCCCATGTGGGTGGGGCTGGGGCCCATTTGAGTGAGTTTAGGAAAAACTGGGCCCATATGGGTGAATCCTAATCCTGTGTGGGTGATTTTAGGTCCCTTTTTTGTGTATTTTGGGTGCATTTAAGTAGGGTTTTTTGCTGCTTTGGGCAATTTTAGGTTGAACCAAGCCTTTTTAGGGTGATTTTTGGTCTTCTTGTGTTGGTGTCAGGGACATTTTGGTGATTTTAGATACCTTTGGATGATTTTAGGCTGGACCAGATACTTTCAGGGTGGATTTTAGTCACATTTGAAAGATTTACGGGTGATCTTAAGCCATTTCTTGAGGGCTATAAAACACTTGGGGCAGTTTTAAGCCCCTTTGGTTGGATTTTAGAGCCCTCTGGATACTTTTAATCCCATTTGGTTGGTGTCAGGCCGAACCATGTGGATGTAGGCTGCATTTGATGCCCTTTTGGGTGATTTTGGGTCAAACCGGGCTTTTTTAGGACAGCGCGTCCCCCTGGCCCCGCTCCTTTCCCCTCACGGTTCCGCCCTTTCCTCGCTCCTTTCCCCTCATGGTTCTGCCCTTTCCTCGCTCCTTTCCCCTCATGGTTCAGGATCCCGGAGCGGGGCAGGAGGAGGAGGGAGGGAGGAAGAGGCGCAGCGGCAGCAGGGAGCAGCCGGAGGAGAGGAGAGAAGGAATCGCGTGGCCCTGGCGCTGCCTGAGCTCGCAGCACCCCGGGAGCATCGCCCCCATCCCGCAGGTGCCCAGGGAGGGGGAGCTCGGCCCAAATATCCTGGGGGGTGCCTGGGTTCGGGTTCTTTGGGAGGGATGTTTGGAGCTGGCAGGGCTCCAAAGCCGAGCCGCAGCTGGCCCTCGGGGGGACATCGGGGGGTCCCCGAGAGGTGTTTTTGGGGCATCCCAGTGTGGGGGGCGGCAGAGCCCCGTCGGGGGGACACCGGTTTTGGGGAGCCCCGGGAGAGCCGCGGCTGCCCTGAGCGGGAGCCCCGAGAGAGGAGAGCCCCAGAAGCCCCAGCGGGGAACCCGAGAGGGGGGGACCCCTGGCAGTGCCGGCACCCCGGCAATGGGGGGTGCTGGGGCTGGAGGGGCGGCATGGCCGGGAAAGGGGTGCGGGGCTCCCGGGGCCGCCAGGGGCTGCTCCCAGCAGGAGCCCAGTTGCTGCCAGTCAGTCCCCGTTATGATACAATTTGCCCCCAGCACTGTTCCCGTTGTTCCCAGTGCCATCCAGTGTTTTCCCAGTTCTCCCACTTGCCCCCAGAATAGTCCCAGTCACTCCCAGTAAGATCCCAGTATGAGTCCAGTATGATCCCAGTCTCTGCCAGCAGGGCCCCAGTCACTCACCCTTGTCCCCAGTTGCCCCCAGCGTGGTCCCAGTTGCCCCCAGCACATTCCCAGTGGCTCCATATGTGTCCCAGTCCTAGTGCAATGATGGGGAATACCAAACGCACTTGAGGCATCACGTACGGTTAACACCAAAGCTGTGGCTATGTTTGTGATGGGGTCATAGGTAAAGTTCACTAGGTTCCACCGGGATTGGAATTCCTTTTCAAAATCAGCGGCACTGTCCCAAACTATTTTCCGAATCTCAGTAGGAAAAGTGCCTTCTTCACCTTCTCTTATAATCGAGGCAGCAACCGACTGCATCCCTAATTGAGCCTGGATACAGCTGAGAGCTAAAGAAACGTTCTTTTGTGTGGCACCGAGTGCATCAATTACCAATTTGTGATCATTTACGCTTGCTTCCTCCCAACTTGGTAATATGTTTGATAGCAAGCGCTGATGTCTTCCCAAGGCCAAGAAGGACGACTGCAGTGGTTGTTGGAATTTGGTCAAATCTAGTGGTGGCAGCCAATGTGTTCATTAATACTTCTGAATCAATGCTATTTAGAATTCCCAATCCTGTTCCCACAGCACCGGTTATGTCTCTTAGCATCCGTCTTTTAGAAGGGTTCCGCTGTCGCAACCAGGTCGTCCAACCCTGAAAAGAAGTTTTTTTTCCATCAGCAAAATCAGGGGTATTTAACCCCATCGTTTGGGAATTGGGGAGTGTTTGACACCCCAGGATCTGGGATTTGGAGGGTTTGATCCTAAAATTTGGGGTTCGGGGCTGGGGGGGGGGGGGGTAGGGCTTGACATCCCAGAGTTTGGGTTTGAGGGTGTTTGACCCCCCCAGTGTTTGAACCCCCAGGATTTGGGGTCGGGGGGAGTTGACCCCAGGATCTGGGGTGTTTGACCCGCTGGGTTTGGGGTCGGGGTTGAGAGCAGAGCCATTTCCTGGAAACAGCGGCGGGACCGGGACTGGGAACAGGATCGGGATCGGGAATGGGAGTGGGATCGGGGTCGGGAATGAGATCGGGAACGGGAACAGAAATGGGAATGGGATTGGGATCGGGAACAGGATCAGGAACGGGATTGGGCTCGGGAAGGGGAGAGGCCCTGGCCCAATAATGGACCCCTCCCCCAGGGAGCGACCCTGCCCCAATCCCGAGATGGACCAATCCCCTCAATCCCAGACCCCTCCCCAATTCCCAAAGCCTCCCCAATGCCAGCCCCTGACCCAGTCCCAGACCCCTGCCCAGTCGCTGAACGGACCCTCCCTCAATCCCAGCCCGCCCCGATCCGGATCGGAGCCATCCCCGGAGCCTCCCCCATTCCCGGACCGGACCCTTCAATCCCTTTGTGGGGCGGCTCCTGCCGCTTCCAGCCCATTTTTGGGGGATCCAAACGGCTCCGGGGACCCTCCCCACTTTGGGGGTGTTGGGGTGGCCCCAGGGCCGCCCCGAGGGCCGAGGGGGGATGGAAACCCCCAAAGCCGGGGGGCTCCTGGGGGTCCCCAGTTCCCCCCGTCCCCACCCCAAAACAGCTCCTGGCCAATCAGAGCGCGCGGCGCTGCTGACAACTCAGTTGCCGGGCCGGCGATTTTCAGCCAATCAGCGCCTGCGATAGCGCTGCTCATCGGTTGCCAGGCAGATCACAGCGCTTCTCAATGCGCTAGCCAATCAGAGACTGCGCGGGGCCATTTCTAGCCAATCAGAGCGCTTGTTCTCGATGACTCCTCAGTCGCCAGGCGGACCCGCAGCGCCCAGCGCTCCCCGGGAGCGGAATTTGGGGAGGGGGGAGGTGACCCTGGGGATGGGGATGGGGCGTGCGGGGGCAGCTGGGGCCGGACTGGTGGCACTGGTGGTGCTGAGAGCCCCCCCGGCCGCGGGGGTCACGGTGAGAAGGGGTTGGGGGCCCCAAATTAAACCAAAGAGGGATCGGGACCCCCCCACGGAGCAGGAGGGGCCTGGAACCCCCAAAACCAAACACGGGGGAGGGGAGCGGGGACTGGGGGAACGATGGGGAAGGCGGGGGAAAGAGGGGGATGGGACACCCAAAAAGGATCAAGACAACTTGAGGTGGCCACCTTTCTATGTGGATGGTAGCCAATGGTAGCCAATGCTTTTTCCCAGTCCATGGGATCCCAGTCTGTGCAATCCCAGTCCATGTGGTCCCAGTCCATAGAATCTCAACCCAGTTTATCCCAGTGTGTACCGTCCTGATCCCTATGGTCCCATTCCATATGGTCCCAGTCCATAGGATCTCAGTCCAGGTGATCCCAGCCCATGTTTGATCCCAGTCTGTGTGGTGCTGCACACACTGCCAGGGTCTGAAATTCCAGTCACCAGCCAGGAAAAAATGTTCCTGCCCTTGAATGTCCTTGCTGTCCTCTCAACGAGTTATAATAAAACTAAAAATCAATAAATTTGAATTTAAATAAAATAGAATAAAAATGAAATTTAAAAATTTCAACTCTTACAACCCTCCTAGGGCTCCGCTGCCGGAATCAGCAGGAGTGGTGTTGGCCTCTTCAGGGGAGTTAGAGTGGGACCCGACCAGAGCGGGGGCCCTTAAACCCCAAAAATCCACCCTGGGGGGCAAAACATCCCCTACAGCGGCTTGGAGTGAGTCCCCCAGAAAAATGTCACTTAAAGCTGTCATGATCACCCCTGAAAAGGGGCTTGTGGGGCTGTGGCCCCACAAACACCTGAAAATGGGGAGGAAAAAACACCCTTGGAGGGGTGAGGTCCCCCCAAACATCCCTAAAAAGAGAAAAACTCCTCTTCAGAGGGGCCTGAAGACCCTTCAGGGCACTCGAGGAGGGACAAGATTCCCTCCTCTGCTGGGGCCTCTCCGAGCCGGGAGCTCTCCCGTTGGCGGCTGCCCTCGGGGGAGCCCCGAACGACGGCGGCTCCTGGGCTGAGCCCCCCTCAGCCGGGGCTGTGGAGGGAACTGGGGGGGCTGGGACGGGGCCTGGGGCTCCTGGGGTGACCTGGGGGAGCCTCAGTGGGTCCCACCTCCCCCTGTGCCCCCTCTCCCACCCCCTTCCCAATATTGCCCCCAAACAAAAGCTTGTGGCTGTGCCAGCGCCCCCACCGACCTCCAGCCCTGGGAACCTGGAGCAAGCGGAAACCACAACTTTGCAAATGCTACCTGTGCCTGAAGCAAATGGAAAGAGAACTGGGGTGTGAAAAATAAAGCTTGTTTATTTTCAGAAAAACAGCAAAGAAAACACAGAACACATTTACATTGTAAGAATATTTGTAACAACAACTATCTATGGAACGTATATACCTAAGAACATATCTAACAAAAGTCTATGAAACGTATTTACAGAAGACAAAAAGAAGCCCTAAAACCTATAGCCTAAAGACAACAACAAACTCTACAAGGTATGTACAAAAGGGTGGCATCTCTGTCCGGGATCTCCATCGGTCCTTGAGGAAAAGCAAGAGGCACGGTCACTCCAATCAGGCAGAGAGGGCTCTTCCATGTGCCCCCAGGCTGGCCCAGCAAGCGCAGCACAGGCTGGGGATGGCCACCAGAACCCAATGCACCGGGTCCCACATCCCTGAGCAGGGACCACCCAGCCCAGTCCCAGCCTGGCAGCAGGGGACCCGCTCTGCCTGTGGGGACCACATGCCTGTCCTGCTGCTGGTATTGCTCTTCATCCCAAGATCATGGCCTCTTCCTCATCTTTCTCATCAATGTCCATGTCCTCAAGGTACTCTTCCATTTCCACGTCCATCTCCTCTTCCACATCTACCTCCATCTCTTCTTCACCAGTCTCTTCTCCATCCACTTCCATCTCCTCCTCTGGATCCATCTGCATGTCCACCTCCATCTCTTCCTCTCCAGTCTCTTCTCCATCCACTTCCATCTTCTCCTCTGTATCAATCTCCATGTCCACCTCCATCTCTTCCTCTCCAGTCTCTTCTCCATCCACTTCCATCTCCTCCTCTGTATCCATCTGCATGTCCACCTCCATCGCATTGTCTCCACTCTCTTCGCCATCCACTTCCATGTCCTCCTCTCTATCAGCCTGCATGTCCACCTCCATCTCGTCCTCTCTCTCGGTGACAGCCTGCAGAGGTAGCAACACCTCAGAGTGGGGTCCCTGTCCCACCCCATCCCCACAGAACTCCAGCCCAGCCGGGCAGCTGGGGGGTGTCCACCTCCATGGAATGGCACTGTACCTTCCTCAGGACAAATGTGAGCATCCTGCAGGGACGGATGACAAAATCCAGGCAACAGAGAGCTTTCAGGACTGATGGGAGTATCAGGGCGCAGGTGACGAGAAGAGTGACAGGGAACATGGTGAAGGGTGAGCTGGCACGAGGGCTGGCACAGGGTGGGCTGACACAAGGGCCAGTGGTTGTGTTGTGCTCTTTGCTGGACGCTGGAAGTTCCTGCTGGAACATCACATCTGTGACATCACAGTGGATCTAAAGAGCATCTTGTTCCGAGCTGAGCAATCTTCCCCAGCCCATGCTGCTCACAGCCCTGTTGCCAAGGATGGGGCATCCACAGCCTGGGCCAGTGCCGCAGCAGCCTCCGTGTAAAAGAGCAGCTCCCTCAGATCCAACTTCAGTCAGCCTCCTGCAGTTGAAAGCCATCCCCCCTTGTCCTGTTGCCACGGGCCCGGCTGAACACTGTCCCCGTCTTTCCTGTGGGACCCTTCCAGTCCTGCAGAGCTGCAGGGAGGCCTCCCCAGTGTCTCCTCTTTCCAGGCTGAGCATCCCCAGCCCCACTTGGACGGCAGTCAGGTAGATCAGGGGGAGTCAAGGCTGAAGTCAAACAGCATCAGGAACTGAGAGGTGGAAGCTTTAGGCCCAGGTTTGCCTCTATAATAACAGTGGAGGGGAAGATGGTGGGACACTGGCTCTGTTCTAACCGGTGAATATTTTCTTTTTTTTTTTTTTTTTCCCTTCTTTTCTGTCATGCTGATGCAGGTGTTGCTGTTTGCAAGGAGGCTTGGCACAATATCCATTGTCTTCTCCATTTGTGAAACACCGAGCAGAGTCTGGGCAGGCTGGTGATGCAGAGCAAAACCTGCAAATACACCGGTGATCCTGAGCCTGGAGGGTGCAGCTAAACCCGGCCAAAAATAATTTCTGGAAAGTCAAGCCTGGTTTACATTTTCTTGAGTTTGGCTATTCCTGATCCGGGTGAGGGGGCTTTCTGGGGAGGGGGTGCCACAGGGTTCCACCCCCCCCATTTTTGGGAGGTTTCCCATGGTGCCCCCTCCCCAAAAAGCACCGCGGGCCCCCTGAGGTGGCTCCTGTTCCACCGGCCGGTGCCCCCTGATCCAGGACTGCCCCCGGTGAGTCTGGGGCGCTCTGGGGGGATTTTGGGGAGATTTTGGCGGCATGTATGGGCTTTGGGGGATTTTGTTGGGAGATTAGGGGGAATTATTGGATTTTGGAGAGAATTACTGGGTTTGTGGGGTTATGGGGGTTTTGTGGGTTTTGAGGATTTTGGATTTTAGGGATTTTTTAGGGTTTTGGGGTGGTTATTTTTTGGGGGGTTTATTGAAATTTTTGGGCGTTTTTTTTTTTTTGTTTTGTTTTTTTTTTTTTTTTTTTTAATTTTGGTGGGTTCCATTGGGATTTTGTGGGATTCTTTGGTGTTTAGGAGTTTTTAATTGGGATTTTTGGGGGATTTTGGGGGGTTTTAGTGGAATTTTGGGGGGCTTTGGAGTTGTCCCAGGGTGTGGGGAAGGGCTGAGAGGCACCAAAGTCTCCTTTAAACCCCTGAAAGTCCCAATAAACCCCATGAAATCGCAATTAAATTTCACAAATTCCCATTAGAACACCCTCGAATCCCAATAAAAGCCCACAAAATCCCAATTACACCCCACAAATCCTCCCAAAAATGTCTCCAAAACCACAACAAGCCCCACAAAATACTCACGAGTCCAAAGAAATCTTGACAACAACCTAGAAAAAACCTACAAAACCCCCCCTAATCCCCACTAAAATTCCTAACAAACCCAAATCCCCAAAGAATCCCACTAAATGCCCCCACAATTCCAATAAATTGCCTCCAAATCCCCTAAAAATCCCAATAAAACCCAGAAATAATTCCAGAGGATCCCACAAAATCCCCACAAAATCCCAGTAAAACCTTCCAAAATTCTAAAGAAAACACAAAAAATTTCAATTAACCCCCAAATACCCCCAGGAAAACAACTTCCCCCTCAAAGCACCAATAAAACCCCTCAAAACCAAACTCCCCAAAATCCCCCAACTGCCTCCAAACCCAATAATTCTCCCCAAAAACCCCAACAATTCCCTGTAAACTCCCAACACAATTCCCAAAAGCCCAAAAAAGCCCCAGATGCCCAAACCCCTCCCGAGCCCTCCCTGGTCCCTCCCGGTCCCGCCCAGGCCCGTCCGGGGCTGCGGCCAAAAGTGCCCGGAGCGAACGCGGAGGTCCCGGAGTGACCCCGGAGCCGATCCCGGGCTCGGCCTCGGGCTCGGCGCCTTTGGGGGATTTTGGGCCGAACCGGGCAGGTTTAGGGTGGGCTTCAGATCCCTTGCGGGGATCCCGAGCCTTTTTGGGTGGATTTTCAGCCCCTGTGGCTGATTTGAGGCCGAATCTGGTGGGGTTTAGGGGGGATTTCAGACCCCTTTGGATGATTTTAGGCCCATGGGGGTGGGGCTGGGGCCCATTTGAGTGAGTTTAGGAAAAACTGGGCCCATATGGGTGAATCCTAATCTTGTGTGGGTGATTTTAGGCCCCTTTTTTGTGTATTTTGGGTGCATTTAAGTAGGGTTTTTTGCTGCTTTGGGCAATTTTAGGTTGAACCAAGCCTTTTTAGGGTGATTTTAGGTCTTCTTGTGTTGGTGTCAGGGACATTTTGGTGATTTTAGATACCTTTGGATGATTTTAGGCTGGACCAGATACTTTCAGGGTGGATTTTAGTCACATTTGAAAGATTTACGGGTGATCTTAAGCCATTTCTTGAGGGCTATAAAACACTTGGGGCAGTTTTAAGCCCCTTTGGTTGGATTTTAGAGCCCTCTGGATACATTTAATCCCATTTGGTTGGTGTCAGGCCGAACCATGTGGATGTAGGCTGCATTTGATGCCCTTTTGGGTGATTTTGGGTCAAACCGGGCTTTTTTAGGACAGCGCGTCCCCCTGGCCCCGCTCCTTTCCCCTCACGGTTCCGCCCTTTCCTCGCTCCTTTCCCCTCATGGTTCAGGATCCCGGAGCGGGGGAGGAGGAGGAGGGAGGGAGGAAGAGGCGCAGCGGCAGCAGGGAGCAGCCGGAGGAGAGGAGAGAAGGAATCGCGTGGCCCTGGCGCTGCCTGAGCTCGCAGCACCCCGGGAGCATCGCCCCCATCCCGCAGGTGCCCAGGGAGGGGGAGCTCGGCCCAAATATCCTGGGGGGTGCCTGGGTTCGGGTTCTTTGGGAGGGATGTTTGGAGCTGGCAGGGCTCCAAAGCCGAGCCGCAGCTGGCCCTCGGGGGGACATCGGGGGGTCCCCGAGAGGTGTTTTTGGGGGATCCCAGTGTGGGTGGCGGCAGAGCCCCGTCGGGGGGACACCGGTTTTGGGGAGCCCCGGGAGAGCCGCGGCTGCCCTGAGCGGGAGCCCCGAGAGAGGAGAGCCCCAGAAGCCCCAGCGGGGAACCCGAGAGGGGGGGACCCCTGGCAGTGCCGGCACCCCGGCAATGGGGGGTGCTGGGGCTGGAGGGGCGGCATGGCCGGGAAAGGGGTGCGGGGCTCCCGGGGCCACCAGGGGCTGCTCCCAGCAGGAGCCCAGTTGCTGCCAGTCACTCCCCATTATGATACAATTTGCCCCCAGCACTGTTCCCGTTGTTCCCAGTGCCATCCAGTGTTTTCCCAGTTCTCCCACTTGCCCCCAGAATAGTCCCAGTCACTCCCAGTAAGATCCCAGTATGAGTCCAGTATGATCCCAGTCTCTGCCAGCAGGGCCCCAGTCACTCACCCTTGTCCCCAGTTGCCCCCAGCGTGGTCCCAGTTGCCCCCAGCACATTCCCAGTGGCTCCATATGTGTCCCAGTCCTAGTGCAATGATGGGGAATACCAAACGCACTTGAGGCATCACGTACGGTTAACACCAAAGCTGTGGCTATGTTTGTGATGGGGTCATAGGTAAAGTTCACTAGGTTCCACCGGGATTGGAATTCCTTTTCAAAATCAGCGGCACTGTCCCAAACTATTTTCCGAATCTCAGTAGGAAAAGTGCCTTCTTCACCTTCTCTTATAATCGAGGCAGCAACCGACTGCATCCCTAATTGAGCCTGGATACAGCTGAGAGCTAAAGAAACGTTCTTTTGTGTGGCACCGAGTGCATCAATTACCAATTTGTGATCATTTACGCTTGCTTCCTCCCAACTTGGTAATATGTTTGATAGCAAGCGCTGATGTCTTCCCAAGGCCAAGAAGGACGACTGCAGTGGTTGTTGGAATTTGGTCAAATCTAGTGGTGGCAGCCAATGTGTTCATTAATACTTCTGAATCAATGCTATTTAGAATTCCCAATCCTGTTCCCACAGCACCGGTTATGTCTCTTAGCATCCGTCTTTTAGAAGGGTTCCGCTGTCGCAACCAGGTCGTCCAACCCTGAAAAGAAGTTTTTTTTGCATCAGCAAAATCAGGGGTATTTAACCCCATCGTTTGGGAATTGGGGAGTGTTTGACACCCCAGGATCTGGGATTTGGAGGGTTTGATCCTAAAATTTGGGGTTCGGGGCTGGGGGGGGGGGGGTAGGGCTTGACATCCCAGAGTTTGGGTTTGAGGGTGTTTGACCCCCCCAGTGTTTGAACCCCCAGGATTTGGGGTCGGGGGGAGTTGACCCCAGGATCTGGGGTGTTTGACCCGCTGGGTTTGGGGTCGGGGTTGAGAGCAGAGCCATTTCCTGGAAACAGCGGCGGGACCGGGACTGGGAACAGGATCGGGATCGGGAATGGGAGTGGGATCGGGGTCGGGAATGAGATCGGGAACGGGAACAGAAATGGGAATGGGATTGGGATCGGGAACAGGATCAGGAACGGGATTGGGCTCGGGAAGGGGAGAGGCCCTGGCCCAATAATGGACCCCTCCCCCAGGGAGCGACCCTGCCCCAATCCCGGGATGGAGCAATCCCCTCAATCCCAGACCCCTCCCCAATTCCCAAACCCTCCCCAATGCCAGCCCCTGACCCAGTCCCAGACCCCTGCCCAGTCGCTGAACGGACCCTCCCTCAATCCCAGCCCGCCCCGATCCGGATCGGAGCCATCCCCGGAGCCTCCCCCATTCCCGGACCGGAGCCTTCAATCCCTTTTTGGGGCGGCTCCTGCCGCTTCCAGCCCATTTTTGGGGGATCCAAAGGGCTCCGGGGACCCTCCCCACTTTGGGGGTGTTGGGGTGGCCCCAGGGCCGCCCCGAGGGCCGAGGGGGGATGGAAACCCCCAAAGCCGGGGGGCTCCTGGGGGTCCCCAGTTCCCCCCGTCCCCACCCCAAAACAGCTCCTGGCCAATCAGAGCGCGCGGCGCTGCTGACAACTCAGTTGCCGGGCCGGCGATTTTCAGGCAATCAGCGCCTGCGATAGCGCTGCTCATCGGTTGCCAGGCAGATCACAGCGCTTCTCAATGCGCTAGCCAATCAGAGACTGCGCGGGGCCATTTCTAGCCAATCAGAGCGCTTGTTCTCGATGACTCCTCAGTCGCCAGGCGGACCCGCAGCGCCCAGCGCTCCCCGGGAGCGGAATTTGGGGAGGGGGGAGGTGACCCTGGGGATGGGGATGGGGCGTGCGGGGGCAGCTGGGGCCGGACTGGTGGCACTGGTGGTGCTGAGAGCCCCCCCGGCCGCAGGGGTCGCGGTGAGAAGGGGTTGGGGGCCCCAAATCAAACCAAAGAGGGATCGGGACCCCCCCCCACGGAGCAGGAGGGGCCTGGAACCCCCAAAACCAAACACGGGGGAGGGGAGCGGGGACTGCGGGAACGATGGGGAAGGCGGGGGAAAGAGGGGGATGGGACACCCAAAAAGGATCAAGACAACTTGAGGTGGCCACCTTTCTATGTGGATGGTAGCCAATGGTAGCCAATGCTTTTTCCCAGTCCATGGGATCCCAGTCTGTGCAATCCCAGTCGATGTGGTCCCAGTCCATAGAATCTCAACCCAGTTTATCCCAGTGTGTACCGTCCTGATCCCTATGGTCCCATTCCATATGGTCCCAGTCCATAGGATCTCAGTCCAGGTGATCCCAGCCCATGTTTGATCCCAGTCTGTGTGGTTCTGCACACACTGCCAGGGTCTGAAATTCCAGTCACCAGCCAGGAAAAAATGTTCCTGCCCTTGAATGTCCTTGCTGTCCTCTCAACGAGTTAGAATAAAACTAAAAATCAATAAATTTGAATTTAAATAAAATAGAATAAAAATGAAATTTAAAAATTTCAACTCTTACAACCCTCCTAGGGCTCCGCTGCCGGAATCAGCAGGAGTGGTGTTGGCCTCTTCAGGGGAGTTAGAGTGGGACCCGACCAGAGCGGGGGCCCTTAAACCCCAAAAATCCACCCTGGGGGGCAAAACATCCCCTACAGTGGCTTGGAGTGAGTCCCCCAGAAAAATGTCACTTAAAGCTGTCATGATCACCCCTGAAAAGGGGCTTGTGGGGCTGTGGCCCCACAAACACCTGAAAATGGGGAGGAAAAAACACCCTTGGAGGGGTGAGGTCCCCCCAAACATCCCTAAAAAGAGAAAAACTCCTCTTCAGAGGGGCCTGAAGACCCTTCAGGGCACTCGAGGAGGGACAAGATCCCCTCCTCTGCTGGGGCCTCTCCGAGCCGGGAGCTCTCCCGTTGGCGGCTGCCCTCGGGGGAGCCCCGAACGACGGCGGCTCCTGGGCTGAGCCCCCCTCAGCCGGGGCTGTGGAGGGAACTGGGGGGGCTGGGACGGGGCCTGGGGCTCCTGGGGTGACCTGGGGGAGCCTCAGTGGGTCCCACCTCCCCCTGTGCCCCCTCTCCCACCCCCTTCCCAATATTGCCCCCAAACAAAAGCTTGTGGCTGTGCCAGCGCCCCCACCGACCTCCAGCCCTGGGAACCTGGAGCAAGCGGAAACCACAACTTTGCAAATGCTACCTGTGCCTGAAGCAAATGGAAAGAGAACTGGGGTGTGAAAAATAAAGCTTGTTTATTTTCAGAAAAACAGCAAAGAAAACACAGAACACATTTACATTGTAAGAATATTTGTAACAACAACTATCTATGGAACGTATATACCTAAGAACATATCTAACAAAAGTCTATGAAACGTATTTACAGAAGACAAAAAGAAGCCCTGAAACCTATAGCCTAAAGACAACAACAAACTCTACAACGTATGTACAAAAGGGTGGCATCTCTGTCCGGGATCTCCATCGGTCCTTGAGGAAAAGCAAGAGGCACGGTCACTCCAATCAGGCAGAGAGGGCTCTTCCATGTGCCCCCAGGCTGGCCCAGCAAGCGCAGCACAGGCTGGGGATGGCCACCAGAACCCAATGCACCGGGTCCCACATCCCTGAGCAGGGACCACCCAGCCCAGTCCCAGCCTGGCAGCAGGGGACCCGCTCTGCCTGTGGGGACCACATGCCTGTCCTGCTGCTGGTATTGCTCTTCATCCCAAGATCATGGCCTCTTCCTCATCTTTCTCATCAATGTCCATGTCCTCAAGGTACTCTTCCATTTCCACGTCCATCTCCTCTTCCACATCTACCTCCATCTCTTCTTCACCAGTCTCTTCTCCATCCACTTCCATCTCCTCCTCTGGATCCATCTGCATGTCCACCTCCATCTCTTCCTCTCCAGTCTCTTCTCCATCCACTTCCATCTCCTCCTCTGTATCCATCTGCATGTCCACCTCCATCTCTTCCTCTCCACTCTCTTCTCCATCCACTTCCATCTCCTCCTCTGTATCCATCTGCATGTCCACCTCCATCTCTTCCTCTCCGCTCTCTTCTCCATCCACTTCCATCTTCTCCTCTGTATCAATCTCCATGTCCACCTCCATCGCATTGTCTCCACTCTCTTCGCCATCCACTTCCATGTCCTCCTCTCTATCAGCCTGCATGTCCACCTCCATCTCATCCTCTCTCTCGGTGACAGCCTGCAGAGGTAGCAACACCTCAGAGTGGGGTCCCTGTCCCACCCCATCCCCACAGAACTCCAGCCCAGCCGGGCAGCTGGGGGGTGTCCACCTCCATGGAATGGCACTGTACCTTCCTCAGGACAAATGTGAGCATCCTGCAGGGACGGATGACAAAATCCAGGCAACAGAGAGCTTTCAGGACTGATGGGAGTATCAGGGCGCAGGTGACGAGAAGAGTGACAGGGAACATGGTGAAGGGTGAGCTGGCACGAGGGCTGGCACAGGGTGGGCTGACACAAGGGCCAGTGGTTGTGTTGTGCTCTTTGCTGGACGCTGGAAGTTCCTGCTGGAACATCACACCTGTGACATCACAGTGGATCTAAGCATCTTGTTCCGAGCTGAGCAATCTTCCCCAGCCCATGCTGCTCACAGCCCTGTTGCCAAGGATGGGGCATCCACAGCCTGGGCCAGTGCCTCAGCAGCCTCCGTGTAAAAGAGCAGCTCCCTCAGATCCAACTTCAGTCAGCCTCCTGCAGTTGAAAGCCATCCCCCCTTGTCCTGTTGCCACGGGCCCGGCTGAACACTGTCCCCGTCTTTCCTGTGGGACCCTTCCAGTCCTGCAGAGCTGCAGGGAGGCCTCCCCAGTGTCTCCTGTTTCCAGGCTGAGCATCCCCAGCCCCACTTGGACGGCAGTCAGGTAGATCAGGGGGAGTCAAGGCTGAAGTCAAACAGCATCAGGAACTGAGAGGTGGAAGCTTTAGGCCCAGGTTTGCCTCTATAATAACAGTGGAGGGGGAAGATGGTGGGACACTGGCTCTGTTCTAACCGGTGAATATTTTCTTTTTTTTTTTTTTTTCCCTTCTTTTCTGTCATGCTGATGCAGGTGTTGCTGTTTGCAAGGAAGCTTGGCACAATATCCATTGTCTTCTCCATTTGTGAAACACCGAGCAGAGTCTGGGCAGGCTGATGATGCAGAGCAAAACCTGCAAATACACCGGTGATCCTGAGCCTGGAGGGTGCAGCTAAACCCGGCCAAAAATAATTTCTGGAAAGTCAAGCCTGGTTTACATTTTCTTGAATTTGGCTATTCCTGAACCGGGGGAGAGGGCTTTCTGGGGAGGGGGTGCCACAGGGTTCCCCCCCCCCCCCATTTTTGGGAGGTTTCCCATGGTGCCCCCTCCCCAAAAAGCACCGCGGACCCCCTGAGGTGGCTCCTGTTCCACCGGCCGGTGCCCCCTGATCCAGGACGGCCCCCGGTGAGTCTGGGGCGCTCTGGGGGGATTTTGGGGAGATTTTGGCGGCATTTATGGGCTTTGGGGGATTTTGTTGGGAGATTAGGGGGAATTATTGGATTTTGGAGAGAATTACTGGGTTTGTGGGGTTATGGGGGTTTTGTGGGTTTTGAGGATTTTGGATTTTAGGGATTTTTTAGGGTTTTGGGGTGGTTATTTTTTGGGGGGTTTATTGAAATTTTTGGGCTTTTTTTTTTTTTTTTTTTTTTTTTTTTTTTTTTTTAATTTTGGTGGGTTCCATTGGGATTTTGTGGGATTCTTTGGTGTTTAGGAGTTTTTAATTGGGATTTTTGGGGGATTTTGGGGGGTTTCAGTGGAATTTTGGGGGGCTTTGGAGTTGTCCCAGGGTGTGGGGAAGGGCTGAGAGGCACCAAAGTCTCCTTTAAACCCCTGAAAGTCCCAATAAACCCCATGAAATCGCAATTAAATTTCACAAATTCCCATTAGAACACCCTCGAATCCCAATAAAAGCCCACAAAATCCCAATTAAACCCCACAAATCCTCCCAAAAATGTCTCCAAAACCACAACAAGCCCCACAAAATACTCACGAGTCCAAAGAAATCTTGACAACAACCTAGAAAAAACCTACAAAACCCCCCCTAATCCCCACTAAAATTCCTAACAAACCCAAATCCCCAAAGAATCCCACTAAATGCCCCCACAATTCCAATAAATTGCCTCCAAATCCCCTAAAAATCCCAATAAAACCCAGAAATAATTCCAGAGGATCCCACAAAATCCCCACAAAATCCCAGTAAAACCTTCCAAAATTCTAAAGAAAACACAAAAAATTTCAATTAACCCCCAAATACCCCCAGGAAAACACCTTCCCCCTCAAAGCACCAATAAAACCCCTCACAACCAAACTCCCCAAAATCCCCCAACTGCCTCCAAACCCAATAATTCTCCCCAAAAACCCCAACAATTCCCCATAAACTCCCAACACAATTCCCCAAAGCCCAAAAAAGCCCCAGATGCCCAAACCCCTCCCGAGCCCTCCCTGGTCCCTCCCGGTCCCGCCCAGGCCCGTCCGGGGCCGCGGCCAAAACTGCCCGGAGCGAACGCGGAGGTCCCGCAGCGACCCCGGAGCCGATCCCGGGCTCGGCCTCGGGCTCGGCCCCTTTGGGGGATTTTGGGCCGAACCGGGCAGGTTTAGGGTGGGCTTCAGATCCCTTGCGGGGATCCCGAGCCTTTTCGGGTGGATTTTCAGCCCCTGTGGCTGATTTGAGGCCGAATCTGGTGGGGTTTAGGGGGGATTTCAGACCCCTTTGGATGATTTTAGGCCCATGTGGGTGGGGCTGGGGCCCATTTGAGTGAGTTTAGGAAAAACTGGGCCCATATGGGTGAATCCTAATCCTGTGTGGGTGTATTTAGGTCCCTTTTTTGTGTATTTTGGGTGCATTTAAGTAGGGTTTTTTGCTGCTTTGGGCAATTTTAGGTTGAACCAAGCCTTTTTAGGGTGATTTTAGGTCTTCTTGTGTTGGTGTCAGGGACATTTTGGTGATTTTAGATACCTTTGGATGATTTTAGGCTGGACCAGATACTTTCAGGGTGGATTTTAGTCACATTTGAAAGATTTACGGGTGATCTTAAGCCATTTCTTGAGGGCTATAAAACACTTGGGGCAGTTTTAAGCCCCTTTGGTTGGATTTTAGAGCCCTCTGGATACTTTTAATCCCATTTGGTTGGTGTCAGGCCGAACCATGTGGATGTAGGCTGCATTTGATGCCCTTTTGGGTGATTTTGGGTCAAACCGGGCTTTTTAGGACAGCGCGTCCCCCTGGCCCCGCTCCTTTCCCCTCACGGTTCCGCCCTTTCCTCGCTCCTTTCCCCTCATGGTTCTGCCCTTTCCTCGCTCCTTTCCCCTCATGGTTCAGGATCCCGGAGCGGGGCAGGAGGAGGAGGGAGGGAGGAAGAGGCGCAGCGGGCAGCAGGGAGCAGCCGGAGGAGAGGAGAGAAGGAATCGCGTGGCCCTGGCGCTGCCTGAGCTCGCAGCACCCCGCGAGCATCGCCCCCATCCCGCAGGTGCCCAGGGAGGGGGAGCTCGGCCCAAATATCCTGGGGGGTGCCTGGGTTCGGGTTCTTTGGGAGGGATGTTTGGAGCTGGCAGGGCTCCAAAGCCGAGCCGCAGCTGGCCCTCGGGGGGACATCGGGGGGTCCCCGAGAGGTGTTTTTGGGGGATCCCAGTGTGGGTGGCGGCAGAGCCCCGTCGGGGGGACACCGGTTTTGGGGAGCCCCAGGAGAGCCGCGGCTGCCCTGAGCGGGAGCCCCGAGAGAGGAGAGCCCCAGAAGCCCCAGCGGGGAACCCGAGAGGGGGGGACCCCCTTGCAGTGCCGGCACCCCGGCAATGGGGGGTGCTGGGGCTGGAGGGGCGGCATGGCCGGGAAAGGGGTGCGGGGCTCCCGGGGCCGCCAGGGGCTGCTCCCAGCAGGAGCCCAGTTGCTGCCAGTCACTCCCCATTATGATACAATTTGCCCCCAGCACTGCTCCCGTTGTTCCACTTTCATCCCGTGTGTTCCCAGTTCTCCCACTTGCCCCCAGAATAGTCCCAGTCACTCCCAGTAAGATCCCAGTATGAGTCCAGTATGATCCCAGTCTCTGCCAGCAGGGCCCCAGTCACTCACCCTTGTCCCCAGTTGCCCCCAGCGTGGTCCCAGTTGCCCCCAGCACATTCCCAGTGGCTCCATATGTGTCCCAGTCCTAGTGCAATGATGGGGAATACCAAACGCACTTGAGGCATCACGTACGGTTAACACCAAAGCTGTGGCTATGTTTGTGATGGGGTCATAGGTAAAGTTCACTAGGTTCCACCGGGATTGGAATTCCTTTTCAAAATCAGCGGCACTGTCCCAAACTATTTTCCGAATCTCAGTAGGAAAAGTGCCTTCTTCACCTTCTCTTATAATCGAGGCAGCAACCGACTGCATCCCTAATTGAGCCTGGATACAGCTGAGAGCTAAAGAAACGTTCTTTTGTGTGGCACCGAGTGCATCAATTACCAATTTGTGATCATTTACGCTTGCTTCCTCCCAACTTGGTAATATGTTTGATAGCAAGCGCTGATGTCTTCCCAAGGCCAAGAAGGACGACTGCAGTGGTTGTTGGAATTTGGTCAAATCTAGTGGTGGCAGCCAATGTGTTCATTAATACTTCTGAATCAATGCTATTTAGAATTCCCAATCCTGTTCCCACAGCACCGGTTATGTCTCTTAGCATCCGTCTTTTAGAAGGGTTCCGCTGTCGCAACCAGGTCGTCCAACCCTGAAAAGAAGTTTTTTTTGCATCAGCAAAATCAGGGGTATTTAACCCCATCGTTTGGGAATTGGGGAGTGTTTGACACCCCAGGATCTGGGATTTGGAGGGTTTGATCCTAAAATTTGGGGTTCGGGGCTGGGGGGGGGGGGGGGTAGGGCTTGACATCCCAGAGTTTGGGTTTGAGGGTGTTTGACCCCCCCAGTGTTTGAACCCCCAGGATTTGGGGTCGGGGGGAGTTGACCCCAGGATCTGGGGTGTTTGACCCGCTGGGTTTGGGGTCGGGGTTGAGAGCAGAGCCATTTCCTGGAAACAGCGGCGGGACCGGGACTGGGAACAGGATCGGGATCGGGAATGGGAGTGGGATCGGGGTCGGGGAATGAGATCGGGAACGGGAACAGAAATGGGAATGGGATTGGGATCGGGAACAGGATCAGGAACGGGATTGGGCTCGGGAAGGGGAGAGGCCCTGGCCCAATAATGGACCCCTCCCCCAGGGAGCGACCCTGCCCCAATCCCGAGATGGACCAATCCCCTCAATCCCAGACCCCTCCCCAATTCCCAAACCCTCCCCAATGCCAGCCCCTGACCCAGTCCAAGACCCCTGCCCAGTCGCTGAACGGACCCTCCCTCAATCCCAGCCCGCCCCGATCCGGATCGGAGCCATCCCCGGAGCCTCCCCCATTCCCGGACCGGACCCTTCAATCCCTTTTTGGGGCGGCTCCTGCCGCTTCCAGCCCATTTTTGGGGGATCCAAAGGGCTCCGGGGACCCTCCCTACTTTGGGGGTGTTGGGGTGGCCCCAGGGCCGCCCCGAGGGCCGAGGGGGGATGGAAACCCCCAAAGCCGGGGGGCTCCTGGGGGTCCCCAGTTCCCCCCGTCCCCACCCCAAAACAGCTCCTGGCCAATCAGAGCGCGCGGCGCTGCTGACAACTCAGTTGCCGGGCCGGCGATTTTCAGGCAATCAGCGCCTGCGATAGCGCTGCTCATCGGTTGCCAGGCAGACCAAAACGCTTCTCAATGCGCTAGCCAATCAGAGACTGCGCGGGGCCATTTCTAGCCAATCAGAGCGCTTGTTCTCGATGACTCCTCAGTCGCCAGGCGGACCCGCAGCGCCCAGCACTCCCCGGGAGCGGAATCTGGGGAGGGGGGAGGTGACCCTGGGGATGGGGATGGGGCGTGCGGGGGCAGCTGGGGCCGGACTGGTGGCACTGGTGGTGCTGAGAGCCCCCCCGGCCGCAGGGGTCGCGGTGAGAAGGGGTTGGGGGCCCCAAATTAAACCAAAGAGGGATCGGGACCCCCCCACGGAGCAGGAGGGGCCTGGAACCCCCAAAACCAAACACGGGGGAGGGGAGCGGGGACTGGGGGAACGATGGGGAAGGCGGGGGAAAGAGGGGGATGGGACACCCAAAAAGGATCAAGACAACTTGAGGTGGCCACCTTTCTATGTGGATGGTAGCCAATGGTAGCCAATGCTTTTTCCCAGTCCATGGGATCCCAGTCTGTGCAATCCCAGTCGATGTGGTCCCAGTCCATAGAATCTCAACCCAGTTTATCCCAGTGTGTACCGTCCTGATCCCTATGGTCCCATTCCATATGGTCCCAGTCCATAGGATCTCAGTCCAGGTGATCCCAGCCCATGTTTGATCCCAGTCTGTGTGGTTCTGCACACACTGCCAGGGTCTGAAATTCCAGTCACCAGCCAGGAAAAAATGTTCCTGCCCTTGAATGTCCTTGCTGTCCTCTCAACGAGTTATAATAAAACTAAAAATCAATAAATTTTAATTTAAATAAAATGGAATAAAAATGAAATTTAAAAATTTCAACTCTTACAACCCTCCTAGGGCTCCGCTGCCGGAATCAGCAGGAGTGGTGTTGGCCTCTTCAGGGGAGTTAGAGTGGGACCCGACCAGAGCGGGGGCCCTTAAACCCCAAAAATCCACCCTGGGGGGCAAAACATCCCCTACGGCGGCTTGGAGTGAGTCCCCCAGAAAAATGTCACTTAAAGCTGTCATGATCACCCCTGAAAAGGGTTTGTGGGGCTGTGGCCCCACAAACACCTGAAAATGGGGAGGAAAAAACACCCTTGGAGGGGTGAGGTCCCCCCAAACATCCCTAAAAAGAGAAAAACTCCTCTTCAGAGGGGCCTGAAGACCCTTCAGGGCCCTCGAGGAGGGACAAGATCCCCTCCTCTGCTGGGGCCTCTCCGAGCCGGGAGCTCTCCCGTTGGCGGCTGCCCTCGGGGGAGCCCCGAACGACGGCGGCTCCTGGGCTGAGCCCCCCTCAGCCGGGGCTGTGGAGGGAACTGGGGGGGCTGGGACGGGGCCTGGGGCTCCTGGGGTGACCTGGGGGAGCCTCAGTGGGTCCCACCTCCCCCTGTGCCCCCTCTCCCACCCCCTTCCCAATATTGCCCCCAAACAAAAGCTTGTGGCTGTGCCCCCACCGACCTCCAGCCCTGGGAACCTGGAGCAAGCGGAAACCACAACTTTGCAAATGCTACCTGTGCCTGAAGCAAATGGAAAGAGAACTGGGGTGTGAAAAATAAAGCTTGTTTATTTTCAGAAAAACAGCAAAGAAAACACAGAACACATTTACATTGTAAGAATATTTGTAACAACAACTATCTATGGAACGTATATACCTAAGAACATATCTAACAAAAGTCTATGAAACGTATTTACAGAAGACAAAAAGAAGCCCTGAAACCTATAGCCTAAAGACAACAACAAACTCTACAACGTATGTACAAAAGGGTGGCATCTCTGTCCGGGATCTCCATCGGTCCTTGAGGAAAAGCAAGAGGCACGGTCACTCCAATCAGGCAGAGAGGGCTCTTCCATGTGCCCCCAGGCTGGCCCAGCAAGCGCAGCACAGGCTGGGGATGGCCACCAGAACCCAATGCACCGGGTCCCACATCCCTGAGCAGGGACCACCCAGCCCAGTCCCAGCCTGGCAGCAGGGGACCCGCTCTGCCTGTGGGGACCACATGCCTGTCCTGCTGCTGGTATTGCTCTTCATCCCAAGATCATGGCCTCTTCCTCATCTTTCTCATCAATGTCCATGTCCTCAAGGTACTCTTCCATTTCCACGTCCATCTCCTCTTCCACATCTACCTCCATCTCTTCTTCACCAGTCTCTTCTCCATCCACTTCCATCTCCTCCTCTGGATCCATCTGCATGTCCACCTCCATCTCTTCCTCTCCAGTCTCTTCTCCATCCACTTCCATCTCCTCCTCTGTATCCATCTGCATGTCCACCTCCATCTCTTCCTCTCCACTCTCTTCTCCATCCACTTCCATCTCCTCCTCTGTATCCATCTCCATGTCCACCTCCATCTCTTCCTCTCCACTCTCTTCTCCATCCACTTCCATCTCCTCCTCTGTATCAATCTCCATGTCCACCTCCATCGCATTGTCTCCACTCTCTTCGCCATCCACTTCCATGTCCTCCTCTCTATCAGCCTGCATGTCCACCTCCATCTCATCCTCTCTCTCGGTGACAGCCTGCAGAGGTAGCAACACCTCAGAGTGGGGTCCCTGTCCCACCCCATCCCCACAGAACTCCAGCCCAGCCGGGCAGCTGGGGGGTGTCCACCTCCATGGAATGGCACTGTACCTTCCTCAGGACAAATGTGAGCATCCTGCAGGGACGGATGACAAAATCCAGGCAACAGAGAGCTTTCAGGACTGATGGGAGTATCAGGGCGCAGGTGACGAGAAGAGTGACAGGGAACATGGTGAAGGGTGAGCTGGCACGAGGGCTGGCACAGGGTGGGCTGACACAAGGGCCAGTGGTTGTGTTGTGCTCTTTGCTGGACGCTGGAAGTTCCTGCTGGAACATCACATCTGTGACATCACAGTGGATCTAAAGAGCATCTTGTTCCGAGCTGAGCAATCTTCCCCAGCCCATGCTGCTCACAGCCCTGTTGCCAAGGATGGGGCATCCACAGCCTGGGCCAGTGCCTCAGCAGCCTCCGTGTAAAAGAGCAGCTCCCTCAGATCCAACTTCAATCAGCCTCCTGCAGTTGAAAGCCATCCCCCCTTGTCCTGTTGCCACGGGCCCGGCTGAACACTGTCCCCGTCTTTCCTGTGGGACCCTTCCAGTCCTGCAGAGCTGCAGGGAGGCCTCCCCAGTGTCTCCTCTTTCCAGGCTGAGCATCCCCAGCCCCACTTGGACGGCAGTCAGGTAGATCAGGGGGAGTCAAGGCTGAAGTCAAACAGCATCAGGAACTGAGAGGTGGAAGCTTTAGGCCCAGGTTTGCCTCTATAATAACAGTGGAGGGGAAGATGGTGGGACACTGGCTCTGTTCTAACCGCTGATTATTTTCTTTTTTTTTTTTTTTTCCCTTCTTTTCTGTCATGCTGATGCAGGTGTTGCTGTTTGCAAGGAAGCTTGGCACAATATCCATTGTCTTCTCCATTTGTGAAACACCGAGCAGAGTCTGGGCAGGCTGATGATGCAGAGCAAAACCTGCAAATACACCGGTGATCCTGAGCCTGGAGGGTGCAGCTAAACCCGGCCAAAAATAATTTCTGGAAAGTCAAGCCTGGTTTACATTTTCTTGAATTTGGCTATTCCTGAACCGGGGGAGAGGGCTTTCTGGGGAGGGGGTGCCACAGGGTTCCCCCCCCCCCCCCATTTTTGGGAGGTTTCCCATGGTGCCCCCTCCCCAAAAAGCACCGCGGACCCCCTGAGGTGGCTCCTGTTCCACCGGCCGGTGCCCCCTGATCCAGGACGGCCCCCGGTGAGTCTGGGGCGCTCTGGGGGGATTTTGGGGAGATTTTGGCGGCATTTATGGGCTTTGGGGGATTTTGTTGGGAGATTAGGGGGAATTATTGGATTTTGGAGAGAATTACTGGGTTTGTGGGGTTATGGGGGTTTTGTGGGTTTTGAGGATTTTGGATTTTAGGGATTTTTTAGGGTTTTGGGGTGGTTATTTTTTGGGGGGTTTATTGAAATTTTTGGGCGGTTTTTTTTTTTTGTGTTTTTTTTTTTTTTTTTTTTTTTTTTTTTTTTTAATTTTGGTGGGTTCCATTGGGATTTTGTGGGATTCTTTGGTGTTTAGGAGTTTTTAATTGGGATTTTTGGGGGATTTTGGGGGGTTTCAGTGGAATTTTGGGGGGCTTTGGAGTTTTCCCAGGGTGTGGGGAAGGGCTGAGAGGCACCAAAGTCTCCTTTAAACCCCTGAAAGTCCCAATAAACCCCATGAAATCGCAATTAAATTTCACAAATTCCCATTAGAACACCCTCGAATCCCAATAAAAGCCCACAAAATCCCAATTAAACCCCACAAATCCTCCCAAAAATGTCTCCAAAACCACAACAAGCCCCACAAAATACTCACGAGTCCAAAGAAATCTTGACAACAACCTAGAAAAAACCTACAAAACCCCCCCTAATCCCCACTAAAATTCCTAACAAACCCAAATCCCCAAAGAATCCCACTAAATGCCCCCACAATTCCAATAAATTGCCTCCAAATCCCCTAAAAATCCCAATAAAACCCAGAAATAATTCCAGAGGATCCCACAAAATCCCCACAAAATCCCAGTAAAACCTTCCAAAATTCTAAAGAAAACACAAAAAATTTCAATTAACCCCCAAATACCCCCAGGAAAACAACTTCCCCCTCAAAGCACCAAGAAAACCCCTCACAACCAAACTCCCCAAAATCCCCCAACTGCCTCCAAACCCAATAATTCTCCCCAAAAACCCCAACAATTCCCCATAAACTCCCAACACAATTCCCCAAAGCCCAAAAAAGCCCCAGATGCCCAAACCCCTCCCGAGCCCTCCCTGGTCCCTCCCGGTCCCGCCCAGGCCCGTCCGGGGCCGCGGCCAAAACTGCCCGGAGCGAACGCGGAGGTCCCGGAGCCACCCCGGAGCCGATCCCGGGCTCGGCCTCGGGCTCGGCCCCTTTGGGGGATTTTGGGCCGAACCGGGCAGGTTTAGGGTGGGCTTCAGATCCCTTGCGGGGATCCCGAGCCTTTTCGGGTGGATTTTCAGCCCCTGTGGCTGATTTGAGGCCGAATCTGGTGGGGTTTAGGGGGGATTTCAGACCCCTTTGGATGATTTTAGGCCCATGTGGGTGGGGCTGGGGCCCATTTGAGTGAGTTTAGGAAAAACTGGGCCCATATGGGTGAATCCTAATCCTGTGTGGGTGTATTTAGGTCCCTTTTTTGTGTATTTTGGGTGCATTTAAGTAGGGTTTTTTGCTGCTTTGGGCAATTTTAGGTTGAACCAAGCCTTTTTAGGGTGATTTTAGGTCTTCTTGTGTTGGTGTCAGGGACATTTTGGTGATTTTAGATACCTTTGGATGATTTTAGGCTGGACCAGATACTTTCAGGGTGGATTTTAGTCACATTTGAAAGATTTACGGGTGATCTTAAGCCATTTCTTGAGGGCTATAAAACACTTGGGGCAGTTTTAAGCCCCTTTGGTTGGATTTTAGAGCCCTCTGGATACTTTTAATCCCATTTGGTTGGTGTCAGGCCGAACCATGTGGATGTAGGCTGCATTTGATGCCCTTTTGGGTGATTTTGGGTCAAACCGGGCTTTTTTAGGACAGCGCGTCCCCCTGGCCCCGCTCCTTTCCCCTCACGGTTCCGCCCTTTCCTCGCTCCTTTCCCCTCATGGTTCTGCCCTTTCCTCGCTCCTTTCCCCTCATGGTTCAGGATCCCGGAGCGGGGCAGGAGGAGGAGGGAGGGAGGAAGAGGCGCAGCGGCAGCAGGGAGCAGCCGGAGGAGAGGAGAGAAGGAATCGCGTGGCCCTGGCGCTGCCTGAGCTCGCAGCACCCCGCGAGCATCGCCCCCATCCCGCAGGTGCCCAGGGAGGGGGAGCTCGGCCCAAATATCCTGGGGGGTGCCTGGGTTCGGGTTCTTTGGGAGGGATGTTTGGAGCTGGCAGGGCTCCAAAGCCGAGCCGCAGCTGGCCCTCGGGGGGACATCGGGGGGTCCCCGAGAGGTGTTTTTGGGGGATCCCAGTGTGGGTGGCGGCAGAGCCCCGTCGGGGGGACACCGGTTTTGGGGAGCCCCAGGAGAGCCGCGGCTGCCCTGAGCGGGAGCCCCGAGAGAGGAGAGCCCCAGAAGCCCCAGCGGGGACCCCGAGAGGGGGGGACCCCTGGCAGTGCCGGCACCCCGGCAATGGGGGGTGCTGGGGCTGGAGGGGCGGCATGGCCGGGAAAGGGGTGCGGGGCTCCCGGGGCCGCCAGGGGCTGCTCCCAGCAGGAGCCCAGTTGCTGCCAGTCACTCCCCATTATGATACAATTTGCCCCCAGCACTGCTCCCGTTGTTCCCACTTTCATCCCGTGTGTTCCCAGTTCTCCCACTTGCCCCCAGAATAGTCCCAGTCACTCCCAGTAAGATCCCAGTATGAGTCCAGTATGATCCCAGTCTCTGCCAGCAGGGCCCCAGTCACTCACCCTTGTCCCCAGTTGCCCCCAGCGTGGTCCCAGTTGCCCCCAGCACATTCCCAGTGGCTCCATATGTGTCCCAGTCCTAGTGCAATGATGGGGAATACCAAACGCACTTGAGGCATCACGTACGGTTAACACCAAAGCTGTGGCTATGTTTGTGATGGGGTCATAGGTAAAGTTCACTAGGTTCCACCGGGATTGGAATTCCTTTTCAAAATCAGCGGCACTGTCCCAAACTATTTTCCGAATCTCAGTAGGAAAAGTGCCTTCTTCACCTTCTCTTATAATCGAGGCAGCAACCGACTGCATCCCTAATTGAGCCTGGATACAGCTGAGAGCTAAAGAAACGTTCTTTTGTGTGGCACCGAGTGCATCAATTACCAATTTGTGATCATTTACGCTTGCTTCCTCCCAACTTGGTAATATGTTTGATAGCAAGCGCTGATGTCTTCCCAAGGCCAAGAAGGACGACTGCAGTGGTTGTTGGAATTTGGTCAAATCTAGTGGTGGCAGCCAATGTGTTCATTAATACTTCTGAATCAATGCTATTTAGAATTCCCAATCCTGTTCCCACAGCACCGGTTATGTCTCTTAGCATCCGTCTTTTAGAAGGGTTCCGCTGTCGCAACCAGGTCGTCCAACCCTGAAAAGAAGTTTTTTTTCCATCAGCAAAATCAGGGGTATTTAACCCCATCGTTTGGGAATTGGGGAGTGTTTGACACCCCAGGATCTGGGATTTGGAGGGTTTGATCCTAAAATTTGGGGTTCGGGGCTGGGGGGGGGGGGGGTAGGGCTTGACATCCCAGAGTTTGGGTTTGAGGGTGTTTGACCCCCCCAGTGTTTGAACCCCCAGGATTTGGGGTCGGGGGGAGCTGACCCCAGGATCTGGGGTGTTTGACCCGCTGGGTTTGGGGTCGGGGTTGAGAGCAGAGCCATTTCCTGGAAACAGCGGCGGGACCGGGACTGGGAACAGGATCGGGATCGGGAATGGGAGTGGGATCGGGGTCGGGAATGAGATCGGGAATGGGAACAGAAATGGGAATGGGATTGGGATCGGGAACAGGATCAGGAACGGGATTGGGCTCGGGAAGGGGAGAGGCCCTGGCCCAATAATGGACCCCTCCCCCAGGGAGCGACCCTGCCCCAATCCCGAGATGGACCAATCCCCTCAATCCCAGACCCCTCCCCAATTCCCAAACCCTCCCCAATGCCAGCCCCTGACCCAGTCCCAGACCCCTGCCCAGTCGCTGAACGGACCCTCCCTCAATCCCAGCCCGCCCCGATCCGGATGGGAGCCATCCCCGGAGCCTCCCCCATTCCCGGACCGGAGCCTTCAATCCCTTTTTGGGGCGGCTCCTGCCGCTTCCAGCCCATTTTTGGGGGATCCAAACGGCTCCGGGGACCCTCCCCACTTTGGGGGTGTTGGGGTGGCCCCAGGGCCGCCCCGAGGGCCGAGGGGGGATGGAAACCCCCAAAGCCGGGGGGCTCCTGGGGGTCCCCAGTTCCCCCCGTCCCCACCCCAAAACAGCTCCTGGCCAATCAGAGCGCGCGGCGCTGCTGACAACTCAGTTGCCGGGCCGGCGATTTTCAGGCAATCAGCGCCTGCGATAGCGCTGCTCATCGGTTGCCAGGCAGATCACAGCGCTTCTCAATGCGCTAGCCAATCAGAGACTGCGCGGGGCCATTTCTAGCCAATCAGAGCGCTTGTTCTCGATGACTCCTCAGTCGCCAGGCGGACCCGCAGCGCCCAGCGCTCCCCGGGAGCGGAATTTGGGGAGGGGGGAGGTGACCCTGGGGATGGGGATGGGGCGTGCGGGGGCAGCTGGGGCCGGACTGGTGGCACTGGTGGTGCTGAGAGCCCCCCCGGCCGCGGGGGTCGCGGTGAGAAGGGGTTGGGGGCCCCAAATTAAACCAAAGAGGGATCGGGACCCCCCCACGGAGCAGGAGGGGCCTGGAACCCCCAAAACCAAACACGGGGGAGGGGAGCGGGGATTGGGGGAACGATGGGGAAGGCGGGGGAAAGAGGGGGATGGGACACCCAAAAAGGATCAAGACAACTTGAGGTGGCCACCTTTCTATGTGGATGGTAGCCAATGGTAGCCAATGCTTTTTCCCAGTCCATGGGATCCCAGTCTGTGCAATCCCAGTCGATGTGGTCCCAGTCCATAGAATCTCAACCCAGTTTATCCCAGTGTGTACCGTCCTGATCCCTATGGTCCCATTCCATATGGTCCCAGTCCATAGGATCTCAGTCCAGGTGATCCCAGCCCATGTTTGATCCCAGTCTGTGTGGTTCTGCACACACTGCCAGGGTCTGAAATTCCAGTCACCAGCCAGGAAAAAATGTTCCTGCCCTTGAATGTCCTTGCTGTCCTCTCAACGAGTTATAATAAAACTAAAAATCAATAAATTTGAATTTAAATAAAATGGAATAAAAATGAAATTTAAAAATTTCAACTCTTACAACCCTCCTAGGGCTCCGCTGCCGGAATCAGCAGGAGTGGTGTTGGCCTCTTCAGGGGAGTTAGAGTGGGACCCGACCAGAGCGGGGGCCCTTAAACCCCAAAAATCCACCCTGGGGGGCAAAACATCCCCTACAGCCGCTTGGAGTGAGTCCCCCAGAAAAATGTCACTTAAAGCTGTCATGATCACCCCTGAAAAGGGGCTTGTGGGGCTGTGGCCCCACAAACACCTGAAAATGGGGAGGAAAAAACACCCTTGGAGGGGTGAGGTCCCCCCCAAACATCCCTAAAAAGAGAAAAACTCCTCTTCAGAGGGGCCTGAAGACCCTTCAGGGCACTCGAGGAGGGACAAGATCCCCTCCTCTGCTGGGACTTCTCTGAGCCGGGAGCTCTCCCGTTGGCGGCTGCCCTCGGGGGAGCCCCGAACGACGGCGGCTCCTGGGCTGAGCCCCCCTCAGCCGGGGCTGTGGAGGGAACTGGGGGGGCTGGGACGGGGCCTGGGGCTCCTGGGGTGACCTGGGGGAGCCTCAGTGGGTCCCACCTCCCCCTGTGCCCCCTCTCCCACCCCCTTCCCAATATTGCCCCCAAACAAAAGCTTGTGGCTGTGCCAGCGCCCCCACTGACCTCCAGCCCTGGGAACCTGGAGCAAGCGGAAACCACAACTTTGCAAATGCTACCTGTGCCTGAAGCAAATGGAAAGAGAACTGGGGTGTGAAAAATAAAGCTTGTTTATTTTCAGAAAAACAGCAAAGAAAACACAGAACACATTTACATTGTAAGAATATTTGTAACAACAACTATCTATGGAACGTATATACCTAAGAACATATCTAACAAAAGTCTATGAAACGTATTTACAGAAGCCAAAAAGAAGCCCTAAAACCTATAGCCTAAAGACAACAACAAACTCTACAACGTATGTACAAAAGGGTGGCATCTCTGTCCGGGATCTCCATCGGTCCTTGAGGAAAAGCAAGAGGCACGGTCACTCCAATCAGGCAGAGAGGCCTCTTCCATGTGCCCCCAGGCTGGCCCAGCAAGCGCAGCACAGGCTGGGGATGGCCACCAGAACCCAATGCACCGGGTCCCACATCCCTGAGCAGGGACCACCCAGCCCAGTCCCAGCCTGGCAGCAGGGGACCCGCTCTGCCTGTGGGGACCACATGCCTGTCCTGCTGCTGGTATTGCTCTTCATCCCAAGATCATGGCCTCTTCCTCATCTTTCTCATCAATGTCCATGTCCTCAAGGTACTCTTCCATTTCCACGTCCATCTCCTCTTCCACATCTACCTCCATCTCTTCTTCACCAGTCTCTTCTCCATCCACTTCCATCTCCTCCTCTGGATCCATCTGCATGTCCACCTCCATCTCTTCCTCTCCAGTCTCTTCTCCATCCACTTCCATCTTCTCCTCTGTATCAATCTCCATGTCAACCTCCATCTCTTCCTCTCCACTCTCTTCTCCATCCACTTCCATCTCCTCCTCTGTATCCATCTGCATGTCCACCTCCATCTCTTCCTCTCCAGTCTCTTCTCCATTCACTTCCATCTCCTCCTCTGTATCCATCTCCATGTCCACCTCCATCGCATTGTCTCCACTCTCTTCTCCATCCACTTCCATGTCCTCCTCTCTATCAGCCTGCATGTCCACCTCCATCTCGTCCTCTCTCTCGGTGACAGCCTGCAGAGGTAGCAACACCTCAGAGTGGGGTCCCTGTCCCACCCCATCCCCACAGAACTCCAGCCCAGCCGGGCAGCTGGGGGGTGTCCACCTCCATGGAATGGCACTGTACCTTCCTCAGGACAAATGTGAGCATCCTGCAGGGACGGATGACAAAATCCAGGCAACAGAGAGCTTTCAGGACTGATGGGAGTATCAGGGCGCAGGTGACGAGAAGAGTGACAGGGAACATGGTGAAGGGTGAGCTGGCACGAGGGCTGGCACAGGGTGGGCTGACACAAGGGCCAGTGGTTGTGTTGTGCTCTTTGCTGGACGCTGGAAGTTCCTGCTGGAACATCACACCTGTGACATCACAGTGGATCTAAAGAGCATCTTGTTCCGAGCTGAGCAATCTTCCCCAGCCCATGCTGCTCACAGCCCTGTTGCCAAGGATGGGGCATCCACAGCCTGGGCCAGTGCCTCAGCAGCCTCCGTGTAAAAGAGCAGCTCCCTCAGATCCAACTTCAATCAGCCTCCTGCAGTTGAAAGCCATCCCCCCTTGTCCTGTTGCCACGGGCCCGGCTGAACACTGTCCCCGTCTTTCCTGTGGGACCCTTCCAGTCCTGCAGAGCTGCAGGGAGGCCTCCCCAGTTTCTCCTCTTTCCAGGCTGAGCATCCCCAGCCCCACTTGGACGGCAGTCAGGTAGATCAGGGGGAGTCAAGGCTGAAGTCAAACAGCATCAGGAACTGAGAGGTGGAAGCTTTAGGCCCAGGTTTGCCTCTATAATAACAGTGGAGGGGAAGATGGTGGGACACTGGCTCTGTTCTAACCGCTGATTATTTTCATTTTTTTTTTTTTTCCCTTCTTTTCTGTCATGCTGATGCAGGTGTTGCTGTTTGCAAGGAAGCTTGGCACAATATCCATTGTCTTCTCCATTTGTGAAACACCGAGCAGAGTCTGGGCAGGCTGATGATGCAGAGCAAAACCTGCAAATACACCGGTGATCCTGAGCCTGGAGGGTGCAGCTAAACCCGGCCAAAAATAATTTCTGGAAAGTCAAGCGTGTTTACATTTTCTTGAATTTGGCTATTCCTGAACCGGGGGAGAGGGCTTTCTGGGGAGGGGGTGCCATAGGGGTTCCTCTCCCCCATTTTTGGGAGGTTTCCCATGGTGCCCCCTCCCCAAAAAGCACCGCGGGCCCCCTGAGGTGGCTCCTGTTCCACCGGCCGGTGCCCCCTGATCCAGGACTGCCCCCGGTGAGTCTGGGGCACTCTGGGGGGATTTTGGGGGGATTTTGGCGGCATGTATGGGCGTTGGGGGATTTTGTTGGGAGATTAGGGGGAATTATTGGATTTTGGAGAGAATTACTGGGTTTGTGGGGTTATGGGGGTTTTGTGGGTTTTGAGAATTTTGGATTTTAGGGATTTTTTTAGGGTTTTGGGGTGGTTATTTTTTGGGGGGTTTATTGAAATTTTTGGGCGGTTTTTTTTGTTTGTTTTTGGTTTTTTTTTTTGTTTTTTTTTTTTATTTTGGTGGGTTCCATTGGGATTTTGTGGGATTCTTTGGTGTTTAGGAGTTTTTAATTGGGATTTTTGGGGGATTTTGGGGGATTTTAGTGGAATTTTGGGGGGCTTTGGAGTTGTCCCAGGGTGTGGGGAAGAGCTGAGAGGCACCAAAATCTGCTTTAAACCCCTGAAAGTCCCAATAAACCCCATGAAATTGCAATTAAATTTCACAAATTCCCATTAGAACACCCTCGAATCCCAATAAAAGCCCACAAAATCCCAATTAAACCCCACAAATCCCCGCCAAAAATGTCTCCAAAACCACAAGAAGCCCCACAAAATACTCACGAGACCAAAGAAATCTCGACAACAACCAAAAAAAACCTACAAAACCCCCCCTAATCCCCACTAAAATTCCTAACAAACCCAATTCCCCAAAGAATCCCACTAAATGCCCCCACAATTCCAATAAATTGCCTCCAAATCCCCTAAAAATCCCAATAAAACCCAGAAATAATTCCAGAGGATCCCACAAAATCCCCACAAAATCCCAGTAAAACCTTCCAAAATTCTAAAGAAAACACAAAAAATTTCAATTAACCCCCAAATACCCCCAGGAAAACAACTTCCCCCTCAAAGCACCAATAAAACCCCTCAAAACCAAACTCCCCAAAATCCCCCAACTGCCTCCAAACCCAATAACTCTCCCCAAAAACCCCAACAATTCCCCATAAACTCCCAACACGATTCCCCAAAGCCCAAAAAAGCCCCAAATGCCCAAACCCCTCCCGAGCCCTCCCTGGTCCCTCCCGGTCCCGCCCAGGCCCGTCCGGGGCCGCGGCCAAAACTGCCCGGAGCGAACGCGGAGGTCCCGGAGCCACCCCGGAGCCGATCCCGGGCTCGGCCTCGGGCTCGGCCCCTTTGGGGGATTTTGGGCCGAACCGGGCAGGTTCAGGGTGGGCTTCAGATCCCTTGCGGGGATCCCGAGCCTTTTCGGGTGGATTTTCAGCCCCTGTGGCTGATTTGAGGCCGAATCTGGTGGGGTTTAGGGGGGATTTCAGACCCCTTTGGATGATTTTAGGCCCATGTGGGTGGGGCTGGGGCCATTTGAGTGAGTTTAGGAAAAACTGGGCCCATATGGGTAAATCCTAATCCTGTGTGGGTGATTTTAGGTCCCTTTTTATGGTATTTTGGGCCCATTTAAGTACGGTTTTTTGCTTCTTTGGGCAATTTTAGGTTGAACCAAGCCTTTTTAGGGTGATTTTAGGTCTTCTTGTGTTGGTGTCAGGGACATTTTGGTGATTTTAGATACCTTTGGATGATTTTAGGCTGGACCAGATACTTTCAGGGTGGATTTTAGTCACATTTGAAAGATTTACGGGTGATCTTAAGCCATTTCTTGAGGGCTATAAAACACTTGGGGCAGTTTTAGGCCCCTTTGGTTGGATTTTAGAGCCCTTTGGATACTTTTAATCCCATTTGGTTGATGTCAGGCTGAACCATGTGGATGTAGGCTGCATTTGATGCCCTTTTGGGTGATTTTGGGTCAAACCGGGCTTTTTTAGGACAGCGCGTCCCCTTGGCCCCGCTCCTTTCCACTCACGGTTCCGCCCTTTCCTCGCCCCCTTTCCCCTCACGGTTCAGGATCCCGGAGCTGGGGAGGAGGAGGAGGGAGGGAGGAAGAGGCGCAGCGGCAGCAGGGAGCAACCGGAGGAGAGGAGAGAAGGAATCGCGTGGCCCTGGCGCTGCCTGAGCTCGCAGCACCCCGGGAGCATCGCCCCCATCCCGCAGGTGCCCGGGGAGGGGGAGCTCGGCCCAAATATCCCGGGGCTCCCTGGGTTTGGGGTTTTTTTTTGGGTGGGATGTTTGGAGCTGGCAGGGCTCCAAAGCCGAGCCGCAGCTGGCCCTCGGGGGGACATCGGTGGATCCCCGGGAGGTGTTTTCCGGGGGTCCCGGTGGGCGGTGAGGGCAGCAGAGCCCCGGCGGGGGGACACCGGTTTTGGAGAGCCCCGGGAGAGCCGCGGCTGCCCTGAGCGGGAGCCCAGAGAGAGAAGAGCCCCAGAAGCCCCAGCGGGGACCCCGAGAGGGGGGGACCCCTGGCAGTGCCGGCACCCCGGCAATGGGGGGTGCTGGGGCTGGAGGGGCGGCATGGCCGGGAAAGGGGTGCGGGGCTCCCGGGGCCGCCAGGGGCTGCTCCCAGCAGGAGCCCAGTTGCTGCCAGTCACTCCCCATTATGATACAATTTGCCCCCAGCACTGTTCCCGTTGTTCCCACTTTCATCCAGTGTGTTCCCAGTTGCTCCCAGTCACAGCCAGTATGGGGGATGATGTGCCTGGTGTGTTCCCAGTCAGTCTCAGACACTCCCAGTATTAGTCCAGTCCTTCCCTGTATGGTCTAGAGATGAGACCAGTGTGCTCCCAGTCACTGCCAGTATGAACCAGTTGTGCCCCACATGGTTCCAGTTGCTCCCTTTCACCCTCACTTTTGTTCCAGTCACTCCCAGTCTCTCCCAGTGTACCCCAGTTCCTTCCAGCATACTCCCAGTCACTCCCAGTTCCTTCCAGCATGATCCCATTTGTTCACAACCACTCCCACTCAGCCTCAGTGTAGTTGCACTCACTGCCAATATGATCCCTGTCACCTCCAGCATGATCCCAGTTGATCCCAGGAGAAGCCCAGTTGTTTCCAGTCACCCCCAGCATGCACCCAGTGACTCCCAGTTCCTCCCACTTGCTCATAGCATGATCCCAGTTGCTCACAGTTGCTCCCAGTCAAACTCAGAATGATCCCAGTCATTCCCAGTGTATCCTATTTGCGCCAGCATGGTCTCAATTGCCCGCTGCAGGCTCCTACTCTGTCCCAGTGTGATCCCAGTATGATCCCAATATGATCCCAGTCTCCCTCGGTGTGACCACAGTCTGCCCCAGCATGGGCCCAGCTGCTCCCAGTATGATCCCAGTACAATCCCAGTGTAACAAAGTGACTCCCAGTGCTGCCATTCCTGGGATCCCCCAGCCCTCTCTGCGTTCCCCCCTCCCGGATCTCCCGAGAGGAGCCCCAAGGGCTGGCAGTCCCCTGGCAGGGTCCCCAGCAAGGCCCAGTTTGGATGTGCAGCCCCCAGTTTTCCCAGTTTGCCTCTCCTTTTGCCTGGGCCGGGTTCCCCCCGCCCCCAGCGGGTGGGAGCAGCCGAGAGCCCCGCGCTGCCCATCCCGACCTGTCCCGGCTCCATCCCCGCTCCTGCCGCGGGCTGTCAGGGCTGCGGGAACAGGGCACCAAGGGTGTCGCTTCTCCTGGGGAAGGAGGAGGAGGGAGGGAAGAGGAGGCATGGGACGAAGAGGAAGAGGAGGGACAAAGGAGGATCAGGAAAAGAAAAAGGAACCATGAGCTGGAGCCCTCCCTGAATTCACAGCCCCGCTGGGACCATCAGCCCCCATCCCATGGGTGACCGGGGATGGGGAGCTCAGCCCAGATATCCTGGGGGGGTCCCTGGGTTGGGTTTTTGGGGGGATGTTTGGAGAATGAAGAATTGCAAAGCTGAGTGGAAAAGGCCCCTTGGGGGGACACTGCGGGGTCCCGGTGGCAGCTGCCAGCAGAGGCAGCCTGGAGGAGCAGAGCCCTGTGTCCCCCAGGAGCCCAAAGTGGAGAGCCCAGAGAGGGGGGAGCGCCGTCATTGGCGGGACCCTCAACAGCCTGGAGAGGGGCAGGGGGGACTCCTTGGAGCCCCTGCAGCCCAAAGCAGAGAAGGAGGGGAGAAGGGACCCCGGGAGCCCAAAAAGCCCTGGCATCCTGTGCCAGGAAGGTGGACAGAGCTTCAGCCAGAGCGCGGAGCTGGTGGGCCATGAGCAGGTTCACCATGGGGAGAAGCCCTACAAGTGCTTGGAGTGTGGGAAGAGCTTCAGGCAGAGCTCCCACCTGATCCAGCACCAGATGATCCACACCGGGGAATGGCCCTAGGAGTGTGGGGAGTGTGGGAAGGGCTTCAGCTGCAGCTCCCACCTCGTCACCCACCAAGGCATACACACTGGGGAGAGGCCCTACGAGTGTCCCGAGTGTCAGAAGAGGTTTCAGACCAGCTCCAGTCTCCTCAGGCACCAGTGGATTCACACGGAGGAGAGGCCTTTCCGCTGCCCCAACTGTGGGAAGGGCTTCAAAGAAAAGTCCCACCTTGTCACCCACCGGCGCGTCCACACTGGGGAGAGGCCCTACGAGTGTCCCCAGTGTGGGAAGAGCTTCTCCAGGAGCTCTACCTTGACCCAACACCAATGGAGGCACCGGTAAGGGAAATCCTGCAAATGTCTCAGCTGTGGGAAGAGCTTCGTGCCCTGCTCCAACTCCATCCCCCATGGGAGGACCCACTTTGGTCAGAGCCCTGGTGACCCACATTCCCAGTGATCCCTGCTGAGAAGACACCTGGAAGGTGGTCTCCACGTCCTCCTGGATCCCCATAGGCACCTGGATGAACACAGGGGCAGGAACATCCATCAGGACTCTGATCTAAACTGGAAATTCACTGGCAGAAAGTGATTTGTTGACTTTACACCCCAAAGAAATTTCACCCGCTCTGTCCAGTTATTTCTTCTGGTGGCATCAAGCAGTGCTGCATGATCTTGGAGGTCTTTTCCATTTTAATAATTTCTTTCCTCACCCTGTCTAAACAACCAAAACTGGGGTGAAAATAAAGAAATTGAGCAAAGAGATCTAAAGCTGCACCATTTACCTGGATTTGGGGGTGAATTTGGGGTTGGTTCAATAGAATATTTGGGAGGATTTGGGTGTTCTGAAGCTATCAAAGGCAGGGGACATGTCCACAATCTCATAGGTGTGCCGGCAAAAGGTGTCCACCTGAGCCCGCCTGTTCTCCAAGAATTCTAATTGTCTGTCCCAGTGCCTGGCCTGGGTCTCCCTAGCCGGGATGTTCCCCCAAAGTGCCCAAATCACTGCTGAAGTGCCCGAGCTGATCCTGGCTGTAAATGTTCCTGTCCACCAACCTCTCCTGGTCAGTGCCATGGGAGGTGGGAGTTTAGGGGCCCCTGGGGGGATTGGGAAGGGCTTCTGTCAATCCTGTGGGCATTTGTGGTGCTGGGAGGGGGCCTGGCAGGGTCTATGAGGGAGATTTGGGTCCCTGACAGGGCTGTGTGGCTTGCCGAGAATTTGGGTGGGTCCTGGGGGAGATGGAAACGGGTTTTGGTGGTTCTTGGGGTCATTTATCTTGCAGGGAGTAGTTGGTGGTGGGGGGTCCTGGCTGGGAGCTGTGGGGTGGTTGGAGGAGTCTGGGAGTGGCTGTGGGGCTGGGAGGGCGTTTTTGGGTGGTTGTGACTCCCCCAGACTCCCAAAGCTGCCACCAGACCCCACCCCCCAAGATACTGCCAGAGGGCAGTGGCTCCATGTTGGGGTTCATCGTCCTGGCTCTGCAGAAGATATGGGGGGGTCCCCGGGGCCGTGTGTGTCCCCCCAGAGCGTGTGTGACACCCCCCATCCCATTGTCACCCCCTTGTCCCTCCCCACAGGGCTCCAGCCCCAGCTCCTGCTCCCCCAGAGGGAATTTGGGGAGGGGGCAGGGGGGTGTGCAGCCCCCGCCGGGGGATGGCCCCGGCCCAGCCCCTTTGTTCAGCACCAAGCTGGGCTCGGGGCCGCAGGAGGAAGAGGCCGGTGGGAAGCAGATCCTGCAGCTGGGACAGTGCTGGGGGTCAGGGCAAGGGCCTGCCCTGCACACCTGGCTCAGGTGTGACCCTGCCCCGGCAAGGGAGCGGGACATTCCCATCCCCAGGGATCAGGGCTGGGAGCAGCACTTGGGGCACGGACATGGAAATACTGGGAGCGACTGGGAGCACTCTGAGGGCGTGAATTATTCCCCCGCCTCCACCTTCTCCGGCCGCCCTGCCAGCTGAGAAATGCTCGCTGGGCCTCGGCCTTGGCCAACAGCCCCTGGGCTCAGCTCCTTGGAGCTCATCACAAACACTGTCTGCTCCAGGCACTGCTGCTGCCCAACCAGCTCCTGGCTGCTTTAGGAGCAGCCCCGGGAAGTGTTTTTGTTCCCTCAGTGGCACAACATCCCTGTTCTCACCCTGCCAAAGAAAGCTGTGGATGCCAAGTGCAGCCAGGATGAAACATTGCTGGCACTGAAGCCCCTCTCTTGGGGCCCTACAGACAGCGCTCCAAAAGGAGCCCCTTGGAGCTCTCCTGGGCCAGCGACTCCCTCGGAGTGGGGCCTCTCCGAGCTGGGAACTCTCCCGTTTGCTGCACTCGGGGACCCCCAACAACGAGGGAGCCTGGGCCGATCCCCCCACTCCTCCAGGCTCAACCCTTCCCCCGCTGGGGAGATGCCAAAGCATCGGCAGGGAGCATTTCCCTGCCCTCAGGGGAATTTCTCACAGGTGCCTTGCACTGACTCTTTGTGTCTGTGTGCACACAGGAGTGCCTGTGCTCGGGAAATGTGGCAGAAATGCTGCTCTCTGAGGGGTCTGAGTGCCTTGGATAGCTGAGCCAGTCAGGCCTGTCAGTAGGGTTAAATCACAAGGTCTAAGCTAAGTTAAATTGTGCTAAAAGTTGTTCTTTGCTAAGTTGTTAGGTTTAAAATATAAGCCAAGTTGAATATTGTTAAATGTTATTTCTCAGTTAAATTGCAAAGTCATAGGTTATAAGTTAGGTTAAATACTGTAAAGTGCTGCTCTTTTGCTAAATTGTGAAGTTGAAGGTGGAAGTTAAGGTTAAGGTATAAGTCCTGTTAAGTTTGAGCTCTGTAAGCTCTTGGGCCTGTATTCCTTTTATCCTTGCCCTCATTTCCTTGTGTCTCACACTCACACAGGGACAGTTCTTGGTTCATTTCTGGTTTGATAGCCTGGATTCTGTTTGGTTTTGTTGTTGCTTTGTTTCCTTTTTTGTGCCTGAAGTGTCCAGTCAGGAGCAGAGTGACTCTTGCCAAGGAACTTTGTGGTGCTGTTGCTCAATATTAAATCTGGTTTGTGCTGCTCCCTTGCTGGGGATTTTTTCAGCGCTCTCAAGCCCTCGCTGGTAACAGGGTGAAGGAGCCCTGGGCCAGGCTCTGGCCCTGGGGGACACGGGGACGCTGCTGGGGGGTCCCTGTCCCCTGTCCCGCCCCCCATGGCCCTGTGTCAGGCTCGGGGGTCGATCTCGTGGAACATCCTCTGGGGGAGGCTGCGGCGCCTGGGGCGGGGGGACTCGGGGGGACAGGGGACCCCGCTGTGCACGAGCAGCGTTGGACTTCTCTGGGGGAACTGGGAGGGGGGGCTGGGGCAGAGTCACCTCCCCAGTGACCTCACACAGCCCCTGTGATGTCACACAGCCCCTGTGATGTCACACAGCCCTTGTGACGTCACACAGCCAGCTCTGAGATATCACCCTGTGATGTCAGACAGCTGCTCTGTGATGTCACAGAAGACTCTGAGATGTCACCCTGCAATCTCACTGTTTGTTCTTTGATGTGTTGGTGCAAAGACAAAGAGAATAAATACTTCGAAACGGCCATGAATCTCTACTATGTATGGCAAGAAGTAAATAATATTTTTTTTTACTGCATCTCACCATGGATAAAGCTGTGCATGGAAAGTGGCTCTCACTGCTAGACAATATTATATAGGCCTGGTGGAAAAGGTTATATTAATAGACCAGCAGGGCCTCTCCGAAAGGACACAGATAACCAGGAATAGAGAAAAGAGAAAAACAGAAAAATTACTTTCTACTGTCACAATTTTGTACCAAAACCTTGGTTATGAGAAGACAAAAAAGAAGATGTATTAAACCACATGTTTTGCAGTTAGGGACTTCTCTGACTTCAACTCTTAGGACTGAATTGTTCCCCAGGAGCGTATAAAAGTGACTGTGTGAAGAAAACTTTTCCAAATATTCATAAAAATTCAGGAGTACTCTGCTGCAAAATTTCAGGCACTTCAGGGCATTTTCACGTCAAGCTTCAAGCGTTTCTATGGAAATGCTTGAGAGACAGCATACTTAATATATCCAACATCTCTGTTTGCAACAAGTTTTTATTTCAGATAGGGGTATAGGAAGGACATTCTCTAAATACAGAGGGTTAAATTCAAAGAATGACACATTTCAGGCAATTTGAGAAACTTATTTTCTTTTATTAATTTCTCAAACATAGATACTCAAGTATTATTTAAAAGCAGACAAGCAACTACAGTAGGGTATTTCTCTACACTAAGGGTAACTTTGCAGAATAGTTATACACTGACAAGACTAAAGGGAATCTGGAAGGAATGCTAAGAAACAAGTCTAATTAAAGCTACAGCTCATTAAATGACTACATTAAGTCCCTAACAGACTAGGTTGCTGTCTTCGAGATATTTCTAGCAACCTCCATCAACTTCACTGTTCTTCTGTGAGGATGTGCAGGTGGAGCCAGTTTCTGCCTCATAGACTTAGGCAACAGCACCGTCGTAACTGGAAGGTGAAGGGCAAGGCCACTCAGAGATGTGTCTGCACAACGAATCCATGTGCTGCAGCATCTTCCTTCCACAGGAGCAGAAAAGCAGCTT
This sequence comes from Anomalospiza imberbis, assembly GCF_031753505.1. Classification (NCBI taxonomy): domain Eukaryota; kingdom Metazoa; phylum Chordata; class Aves; order Passeriformes; family Viduidae; genus Anomalospiza; species Anomalospiza imberbis. The sequence continues at coordinate 647,280 of NW_027100098.1, forward strand.
CAGGATTGCCAGTGACAAATGCAACAATTATGCAGCGTTCACGTGGCTGCCATCGGGTTTGACCCCCCCAGCACAGCTCTGTGCAGGGAACTCCTCTCAGTGGCTGGAGAGCAGCGTCCGGAGGTGAAGTCGCAGCCGACCATAAGCTTTCAGCGCCTCTAGGTGGGCAGCAGGATCTCGGGCCAGGTGATCAAAGATCTTCCTTCACCTTCACATCATCATTGCCTTCAATGGCATCATCATTGTCTCCTTCACCTACAGCCACAGGACTGCCTTCTCTGTCACTTTCAGTGGGTGACATGACCCAGGGATGTTCTCAGTGTACAAGTGTAGGCTTTTATTTAATACTGGTGGGGGACATTTTTTATTAGTAGTATTTATACTTACTACTTTGGGGTAGGATGTCATGTAAGCTAATGCTCTGTTACAGATTTAGTGAGATTTCTTTTTTTCTGAAAGAAATCCAGGTTGCCTGGATGATGCACAGGAAGAGTTAATACCATCCTAAAAAGGCCAAATAATTTAATTACAAAATTTTGATGCCTTCAATAACCTCTTAGCTCTCAAACTCTGTGGTTCAACACCGTGAAAAATTCTGGTATAGCCAGGATTTTGTTCAGAAAGTAGAATGCCTGTGTTTTCAAATTTGTGCAAAGATGTACCTCTGTCACTCCCACCATCTTCAAAATTGTCTCCCTCAAACAGTGTTAGCCAATCTCTTTGACTGATAAAGGAACTTCTGTCTCTTTCTGCCATCTCTTTGTGTATTTATCTCCAAAGGACTGTGAGTACAGGAGAGATTATACTCCTCGACCTTTCTTTGGGGAACTCATCTCTAAATGGAACTGCAGAAATGGGGAGGGAGGAAAGGGAAACAGGATGTGACTTGAGTACCTGCATCATGACCACAGATGGCCACTGCTAGACAGACACTGACGTCAGGCTGATCACGCTCGCCCATTGGTGTGTAGCAGAATAATGTTGGGACGGCTAAAACTGCTCTGAATTGGATTTGCTTAACAGAAGTCATTAGTAAAAGTATTCCAATAAAGAGTTTTAAACTCTCTTCCGAGCTGATGCCACTTATCATGTATCTTCCCCGCATTCTTCTAGGGAAGCTGTTTTTGATGTTGTCCCTTCCTTCTTTTTACAAGGGAGCAAAAATTATTTGCCAAGTATCACTCTTCCAGATTTGTTTCCTCTCGTTTTCCAAGATTTAATAAAGTGAACACTCAGCAGAATAGTTCCGTATTTTTTGAACACAATTCTTCCTTTACACAACCGAGGCCCTTCTGTGACCATGAAAACACAAAAACTGTTGTGAGCTACAGTTTACACTTAAGAGGTTGATATGGGTCTGCTCTCCCAGGTTATTCTTAGTTCAACTGCTATGTAAACTGTTGATGTCAGTGACTGGAAGCTGCTCTCCAGGACATTATATATAGGATAATTATATGACAGAAAATGCAACATATAGTTGGATCTGACCTTCAAGTTCACTAGCTTAAAAAAAAAAAAAAAAAAAAAAAAAAAAAAAGTCTGTAAGAAATTTGCTGGTTTTTCTATTTATAAATGCCTTCACATTTATATTTAGTTTATGCACATACAAGAGCCTTTCCTTGCATGGACAGCAGTGCCCAACCATCATCAATCTCGGGTATATTATAAGTCTCAATGATAACTGCCTCCAGAAAGCATTTTTGAGACAAAACAGGCAAATTCTTTTGCGTAACTATACAATCTTCCAGTAGTAGGATCTTCACTCTCACATAAACACTTCATGCTTTTCCGCAAAGGAATCTGCGATAGATTTTTCTGAGAAATAACAAACCACCAAAAATTAATTAAATAACAAACAAGAGGAAAACACCATTTCTTCACTCAACACACTTTCCTTGTTTTTCATAAGCATTCAGATTTACAGCTGCTGATACTACCACAGGAGCAGGGCTTTGTCTGGTTTTGCTTCCTCTTCCAGCAGAGCAAGCACAGCTGCAAAATGCAAACTCATTTCTAGGTTCTCTTCTACATCACCAATTTAACACATTCCAACCAGTCATAGTTGTGCAACACCCCGTCAGGGAACTGGGATTACTGCAGTGTCACAGACAGTTTAAGTGAGGCTCGAGGAGCTGTACATAATTTTAACTATGTTTCGTATGGATAATTAAATGATGCGTGACATGGAGATAAGCCAGCTGTACTGAAACTGAACAAACTAACTGCTCTGATGCAACAGTCAAGCATCTCCTCAGTTATAAAATGAAACAGGTTTAAAGCAAAAACAATAGAGAACAGAATGCATGACATTGTAAAGTAGCATGTTCAAAGGACCATTTCTGAACTTTAGGCAAGTGTACTCATCCAGTCAAATTTTCAAAAGAATTCCCAGCACCAAAATGTTTTCTGTTTGCTTTTTCACCATGGTAAAAGAATGGATCACTCTTAGGGGAAAGAAAATCCTGTGTGTAAAACACTGCATGAAACTAAACAATGCTTTAAACGTGGCTAATTTCCATGTGGAGCTGGTGATTTAGCACTGTCATCCTTCAGCAGAGGAGAAAGAACTGCCTGTCTTCAGTTTACTTATGCAAGATGAAGAAAGAATGTGAGGAGTGTGAATTTGATCTTGCTTCAATTTACTTCAGTGGCCAAACACTTGCCATGACTTCAGTGGGAGTGAGACTGCATCTTAGCTCATTCAATGTGGAGAAAAACAAATCAGCTGAGAATAATGCTCTTGTTGATTAGATTGATATGACTACCATAGTTGTTTTTAACAGTGCTAAGTAAATCCTCTTTTAAAAGCCAAAGGTTACCTTCAGTTGTGCTTTTTCCTATGTACTGTGTCACAGTGGAGGATTCCTGGTTCTGTGACCAAGTCACCACTGCTCACAGCAAGCATGGCATGCTCTGGGGCGTGGCCACATTCCCAAATGGGAATGATATATGTTTGTGAATGTCACTGGGGACAACATCCAAATCTGGGCTGGGGCATCTCCCTCAGCCAATAAACCAGGGTGCACACTTCTGTAAAATAACTGAATTCACCCCTCAGCCAAAAAAACAGGGTGCACACTTCTGTAAAATAACTGAATTCACTGAGAAAAAAAGACTATACTAACTAAGATGTCCATGAAAATCAGCAAAGTAAATCAAATCAATAGGGTTACATTTGCAGTTAGGAATCTGCATTTCTGCAGGGAAATTTTAGGATAGCCACAAAGTGAAAAATGCTTAATTTTTGGGTTTTTTTCCTGAGATGGCAATCAATCTTCTCGTTTGGCTATAGTCTACTTTTCCCTAGAAAGTAGAACCTAGAGATACACTCAGAAAATATGTATGGAAGTACCTCTCAATTAATTAAAAAATATTATTACTCAGAAGATAGAGACACGACTGTCTACACTGTATGAATTAAACATATATGAATTAGGACACAGACTTCCATTCTTCAGTAACAAAACTGATGCTGTCCTGAAAATGACATTAATGAATGAGACTGGTATATGAAAACCTTCTGCATCTGCTCTAGACGTTGGAATGAGCACGTTAAATGATGCAGCAGACAAGGAGGATGCACTTCTTAGGGAAGCTGAATGTCACTTCTGTGCTTAAGGAGTTCTGCAGTTTGGATGAAGGTCACAGGCTATGTCCAGGTGCACGAAAATGAATGATAAATACACACAGTTTCTCTTAGACTGAAAGCAGAGCTAGACAAAGAGTATTAAAATCAGGAATAATTCATCCCCTGGTTTTCTAAAGATGTCAATCTTCTACTAGAAGACAGTTTGTTAGCTCCTCCATATATTAAAGCTATAACATAATAATAGAAGCACCTCAAACTTGTAGAAGTATCTAAGATGCATAGATTAAGTAAGGTCTATGCAGAGCGAGCACCCTAAAAACATCACAAGAGCAAGCAGTGACAATTTCTGGGATAGTAATGACATGAATTAGTATCTAAAAGTTAAGTATAAGTGAAGAAGAGAATTTTTCAACTAATGGATCAGGGAAAACGTGGGAATAAAGGATATGTGATTAAAGATCATAGTGTATTATATTAACAGAGGTGGAGAATATATGACTTTGATTCTGTATTACAACACATTTCAGTTGAGTTGTGTGTAGCTTTAGTTTTATACATGCACAATTTTTTAGAACACATTTTTAGAGTAGGGCATGCAATAAAGGAAATGCATTGTATTGCATTGATCCCCACATGACTCGCTGGAATATCTTAACATTTCCAGAACAGATTCCCACTTCTGAAGATGAAAACCCAGGGAAGATGAAAACCTGTAACTGCCATTAAGAGAAGGTCTAAAATTTTAATTGCTGCCTGAACACAAAGGAGCTGTGACATGCTGTGGTTTCTTGAAGCACTCCTGCAGTTACAGACACATCTTTAACTACCCCACCCTCTCCCTCTTCCCCATCCACCATTGACTGATGCAGCTGGGAGATTCAGTAACTGTGGAGCAAAATCTTGCTTACTTTCAGCTCTCCTGCCCCAGCAAATGCTCAGCTCCTCTGGGAAGATGGATCTATGCCATAAACACACTGCACCTGGAAGAGAATGAAAACTTCCCTTCAAACACACACGTGACCAGCTTTCTGGAACTGCCTGATGTTGCCAGTTTTCGTCTGTTTCCCACAAAGAAGGGAAAGAACCTTGTATTCTCCTCCTCATGATATTTCAAGTCTTAATTCCAAAGAACAGAGATGCCAGGACTTGTCAGTGACATGACTAACAGTCTTATGAGAACTGGCAAGACAGCTCATTTCTCCTACATCTTACAGAAACCTTGGAATTATTTTGTCTGAAACACTTGGGGGAAGCAAGATGGACTTAATTCTGACAACTTTATTGAATATTCAGTACATCTGACATCCTGATATCAACAACAAAAATATGGTTTAATTATGATAAGCCATACTGGTATCATTTACAATACGTAAGTGTGAAAAAACTGCAATGAATTTTTTCTTGATCCATGTGGAAAAATACACACCTTCCACCCCCCCAAGAAAAGTAAGATAAGGCATAATAAATTCTCGTAATTCTCTTTCTTCTGGCTTTTCAGTTCCATCACAGCTCTCCAAATTAAGATTTATGTGCTATTTTGCATCTGTATCTCTTGTTGATTTGCCCCCCTACAGGGATATAGGTGGATAAGTTTGGACAGGAAACAGTATCCCTCAAGCCAAACTGAAAGGTTTATAAAGTTGCTAATAAAAGTTTGGGTCAGGGCCTAAATATCAATCATCTGCTCATTGTCTTTTTAAACGAGCTCAGGCATTTTCCCAACCACTTCCAGCAGCTCTCTGCCACTATTCTAAACTAAGATTTCAGACATTTCTTTTTTTCCTGTGTTGACCTCAACAATTTTTTTTCTCCCCCTCTCTACCTGCCAAATGCATCCATCAGGATTTTGCCAAAGGCTATCTGCTTTTGAAGTTGAGAGGAATTCACTAATCGTGAGTGTCAAATCCACAATAAATGCCATTGCCATATGGTATACGCTGCTTTTGGGAATTATCTCAAAAGGCCTAGCTGTGAGAAGGCTGGCTGTATGTTAGGAGGGTTTTACTGCTAACTTTCATAACGCATGTCAGGTTTTCAGTTTCTGTATTCATTGGCTTCAGTGAGTGCAACTGTTTCCGGAATTTATAAAAATGTTGTCAAGATCCCTTGATCTTGCTTCCTCCGTCTCTCTCACACAAACACATCCAAACACATCTCTACACAGTGGAATAGCATGCACAGTGGCATGCAAATCTAGCAAAAGAGAAGCTTGTAAATAAATAGCATGTCATTCTGCTTACTCAATAAATTCCTCTGGGTGTTAAACTCATGACAAACGTATCATAAGCCCCGATGAAGGGTTTACAGCCTGTCCCATCACACCATCCTGAGTGCAATTCTGCAATGCATAGGAAGACATAAGTTTGAAAAACAGAGCAGAAATAGCTCCCGTAAGGGCAGGGTGCTGACATAGATGAAACATAACTAACTGGAGAGCGTTTGTTATAGCTAAAGAAGACAGCATAAGTGTCACATCTCTGTGCCTGTGGAGGTGTAATCTACATTCAAAGCAACAAGAAATCTATCTCCTTTAAAAAATTGTCCATTATTACATAAATGTGTCTGTGTTGAAACTCCTCAGATACCATTCCCAACTAGAACTACACACAAGACTAAGAAATTGAACAGAGAAACACAGTTTTGTGATTCAAAGAGGCAAGGAGAAAGAAAACCACATATGTGGAGTTTAACATACCAACGTAGTGATAGAAAAAGAATTACAAAAATAAATGTCAGGCCCCTTGAAACACTTGAGGCAGCTCTCTCAACTTTCTCTGATGCTCTAGGAAGACGTGAATGTCCTCCATGTCTCACATCATCCCCACCAGCCACATGGAAATATCTCCAATGCAGGTCTGAGTGTTTCAAGTATAACTCCCCTCTAATTTATGTAGTCTGTTAACATCCTCTTGGAGCAAACAGAAATAATAGTTTAAAAAGACAGCTGTATTTCAGAAACATGTGCCTCTACATGACAAAAAAACCCCCAGAATTTAATACCGTCCCTAGGCAGAATTCATCCATCTTTAAGGCTTCTATTTTGTATATCTGATTTGTTTTCCTGGTAAGTAATACAAATGAACTGCTGGCAACATCACATCAAAACAAAAGCAGCAGAATCAGAAAAAAACACTGAAAAGTTTACCTTTCTAGGAAAGCTTCAGTCTTGGGATATTTTGTTTTGACATTCCAGTGACTGGAAGGAACAGCATCACTAAAGACAGCAGGCTGCAGGCATGTGGCACTTGCAAAGTTCTCATTCTGCTCTCTTCTTCTGCATCTTCTTTTGCACTATCTCCCCACTTTTCAAACAACCCAAGTTTTATCTGGAAGAAAAAAAGGAAAACATCTGTAGACCTGCATTACTGCATAAATAATAATTCTGTAAGCAAGCCAGACCTACCTTTAAAGAGCAGCTCATTTAATTTCTTTGCTACAAAAGTATTTTTTTTCTCCAGTACAAGTAAAAATGCTTTGTTTCTTTAATACTAAATTTACATATTTTGACATTGGAAAAATATGTAAACTTTTCAACACCAGTGTCTAGCATAGCTAAAGTTCAAGCACAAATTAAATTAATACAGTATCCACACAAAGAATATTTGCCATTCAAAAGTGACTACGCAACTTGTTAGTTCATACCAGTCGACTGGATATCTTAATGTTTTATAACTTTTTATCTCAGTACAAAAGCTATTTTATGTTTATGCTATGACTGGAATGAACTGTAAGGTCTCAGATGCCATGGGGGTACAAGCAGAGTTAACAATGAGTACATACCCATCAAAACTTTCATAAATAAACTAAGAAAATTGGGTAGAACAAGCAGTTGTGTTTAGTTTTAATAGAAAAAAAGTCAGTGCAGATGATGGATTTAAAAGTGCTTTCAGTATGATATTTCCAGCAGAATAACTGCAACTCATCCACCAAAACGTCCTATAAACTTTAATGAGTGTTTCAGGCTGGGGTCAATGGGCTGATATGAGATTTTGTTAGCACAGTGTGCAACTAAGCCAGCTTTGCAGCACTTTTCACTTAATAAGTGTCATTCATAGTCCATAAATCTTGAAGTGTTTTCCAAATGAAAGCAATTATCACTGTCCTTATTTTCCCTATGCCAAAACAGAACCATAAAGCTGCAGTGAACCTATTTCCTCAAGGTCACACAGCACAGTAGTTGAAAAGAAAACAGCAACAGCAATCCTGGTGTCCTTTGTACCCAGCTATCAAGGATCTCTTTTGCCCAATAACTCCACTTTTGCACAAGAAATTATTTTAAATGGTGTCTTGAGTTCTGAAGGCAAAACTTGATGGTTAATAAATCACAGAGATCAGAGTATGAAAATACTTGTAAGACCAGATCCTTCCTCCTGCAAGTGCATGATGCTAGAGGTCAAGGGAGACAGCTGGTGAAATTAAAAATATCAGTGTTTGAGTAATGCTGTAAAACCAAGGAGTAAAGAAATGTTATGCTTAGTCAGGAGATTAATGGCTCATGACTTGCCATGAAAATTATTTTCTGAAAGGTACTGGAACTGCCTGATTAAAAGAGCAATCCTAGCGCCCACGTCAGCCAGCGCTTGCACAGACATCAAAGGAGAGGCTCCTTACAAGCCCATGAGGGATGCAGCACAGCTCGTGGCCCCTGGTCTAGCATTCGAGCTCCTGCAGCCCTGGGTCAGGCAACTCTGAGCTACAGCAGCACCCAGAACCATGGCGTGAAAGCATGGAAACAGTTTTCTCCAACAGAGGAAATCTCTCTCAGATGAAACTTGGGCTTTCTGAGCCTCCAGAACTTCTGTTAATAGTAAAAGACAAAGAAGTGTGCAAGAAGAGCACGATGGTGAAAGAGAAAGAGGGAAATAATTTGTAAAATGCCCAAAGCGTAGCTCCTATTGCGGAACACTGAGCTTCATTCTTCTCAGTCCCCTCTTCAACACTGACATTCAGTGTCTGAATGTACTACTCTTGGCCAAGGGGAGTGCATGTTCATGAGATGACATGGCGAGAAAACAGACAAACATGAAATGCCTGTTTCATCTTTCCCTTCCCTTTATTACAGAATGAGATCTCAAGAGAAGGCCCTTACTTCTTCTGTGCCAACACATCTATTTGAAGGTGCACAGCAAAAGACTGATGTGGATTGGACTCTCGTAGGGTTAAACTGTCTTTAAAAAATCTATTTAGGGGGAAGAAGGGGAACAGAGGGGGAGGGGAGGAGGGGGAAGAATATATGAAGGTGAGACACCAGCCCTGTCCATCTTCAGCAGGATGATAGTGACAAACCATACTTCAAAAAGAAGCAATTAAGTGGGAGCCAGTCTCACTTGCAAGCATGTTGAGACGTCATGGCCTGAAGGTCTGGGCCTCAGACAACAGGGAATTCACCAAAGGATTTGGGGTTCATTTTCTTGAGGCAAATTACTGTGAAGAATCAAGACTAAATTTGACTAAAAAACCAGTTTTGTCAATGCACTGTCATTTGCTGAATTGACTGAGAATCAGCACCAAACTCAGGCCTTTGGCCATAGCTCACAACCTCACTTTTTCATTTAGGCATTTTTTGCTAATGGGAACCTTCAGGTTTTTTTGGTTGTTTTTTTTTCCTCTTTTTCCTTTTATTTGAATAATGTCTCTGAAAAACCATTTGCCTTCACAAGGCGGTTGGTTAGTTTACGCTGGAGGCAGCTGCTCTGTGGGCTCGAGCCAACCCTGTCTTTAGATTCATTGCAATCTGGCCAGATTGTCACATATATTTTTAGTTTATGATGATCCTCTAATACAATTCCAGCTTCCACACAGAGTCCTTCCAACAGTCTAGCTCAGGTTAATGAACTTCAGGCCAACTAACTTGCCATTAATCTTCAGGAAATATCCTTCCTCTCTGTAACATAAGCAATGTCAATCAGCGTCCTGTGCTGAAAAGACCCACAGTCACACTGATCCGAAGCAAACAGTCCCATGAGCAGAAATAAAACATAAATCCTAAAAGCAAATTCTACTACCCCGTTCCTTCCTCCCCTCAAAAGTAAGAAGAATTTGGTCAGAGAAGGAAAAATTACTGGTTTGTTCAGTTCTTTGATACTTGAGCTAAGGACCAACACCTTCTAAAACTTCCTCACCATGAACAGATCCAAAATAAATGAGGAAAAAGAGTCTGAAAAGAAAAATGCCGAGGCTAAAGCTGCTTCCCCACCTTGGCTTCAGCTAGGAAATAGCACTGCACTGTGTCAATTATCACCTGCAAGATCGACCAGGGAAGGAAGCCATGCACACACCTCGCTGAAAAGGGGGCATTTCCAGCAGAATAAAGGAGCTTTTATTTGCCCCATGTAGGGGCGGGAGGCACAAGGCTGAGAGGGGCTGAGCAGCCTGGCTCCATCCTGCTTGGACCTCCCAGCGGGGCCCAAAAATTGGGACCGGGCTGTGGGTAACGCTGCCAGAAGACAGAAAGTGGAGCTGCGGGTGGGTTGCCATCCTGACAGAGAGAGGGGCCAGACCTGACTGGCACATGTGCCATGGCACGTCCCGAAACGAGGTGTCACCTCCCCGCAATTGGTCACATCTAGTGGAGCCTATAAAACAGATTGCTCCGAAGCTACTGTCTGAAACAAGAAAACCTGGGGCCAATTTACTAAACATAATTTATTCCAGGCCCTTTGTGGCAATAAACAGAGCTCTTCAGCCTTCTCAAACACACAGACAGTAAGGAGCTCTGTGCTTATGGGAGCTTTTTCAGATCGTTCAGCCCAAACCTATCTAAATGCAAAATCTTGCATTCACAAATACTGTGTAGTTTCCGACTTCTCCTGGCATCAAGACGTCCGGAGCTGAAACGACTGTGACCCATCTGCAAACACACACTTTTTAAACTGTATTCAGGAAACTCTCGGTTAATTCTGTGAAAAAAGCCTTTATGGAATTGGAGGATAATTTAAAACTGTTTCCAGCACTATTTTTCCAAGGTAATTTTAAAATTCAGAATTTTATTTTCCAATAAAGAGTTGTGGCTCAGTTTTAGTGACTCTAATAGCAATGCTGCAAAATGTGACAACTGAAAATTTAGAGCTACAAGCTCTAGATAAAATCTAGTCACTCCAAGCTTATAAATCTAGCCACTATAGCTTATAAAATCTAGTCACTATAAGCTTATAAGTTAATTATAAACCTAATAAGTAAGTTGCCTAAGCCACGTAGCTTCAATACGTAATTTTCTATCACTGATGCAAGAGTTTTTCTTTCTTCTCCTCATCTATCCTTGTTTGACATCTTGTGGTTTTATTTTATTTTGGTCAATGGAGTCAGAAGAGAGCAAAAAATGTCCCTTCCAGAGATCAACAAAATGGCATGAGTGGCCTTTCAGACAAATATATTGCTTTAAAAGGGTTAAAACTAACCAGCTACAATATAAACAAAAATTACCCCACCTACGATTCATATTTATTGAAAGGTACATTATCCCTTTATCATCTCTTTATTAAGAGATGAATATCTGTTTATTTAGATAGAATATTTTCTACTATTACAAGTAGAAAATCTATATGCACACAAATTTAAAGCACGTTATTTTAACTACAAGTATACAGATATGTGTGTCCAATGCATTATGCAGATATCTCACCTTGAAATTATCATACAAATTCCAAAAGAAAAATTACTGTGGTTGTCTACTGTGTGGTTCAAAACTGTACTATAATCATGAACTGGATATTGAATTGCCTTTGTTAGTAAGAGGGAAAACTGTAAGCATACATGGCTTAGATTAGTAACTTAGAAAGTCAAATAGACTAAAAATAAAATTACACCTTCAGACTTACTTAACAATCTTAACTTAGTTCTGCAATAACAAAGATGACATTGATCCAGAGCATAATGAAACTATGTTCTTGCAGCCCTTAGATAGATGGTCTGTTTATTATTTGGCAGAAGATGCTTTTCTCTTCATTGTGGAATCTCAGTTAAAGCTAACTCCATCCAAGAACTGGTAAGCAGTATTATTCATCACTATTCTCCTACTTATTAAGTAGGTTTTGTGCTGTTTATAGTCCAGAAAGTGTTCCCTTTCAGGATTCAGAAAAATACTGCTTTTTACACAAACCCCAGATCAGCATTACCTCACTTCCTAACACCAGGAGAAATTGATGAATAAAAATACAATGGTACAATCAAAAAGCATTATGTGAGCCTGCAGTAAGTGATTTTTTTTTTTTTTTTTCATTTTATGTTGCATAAATCACTGGGTTTAGTCTACCTGGTTTAGATGAGGCTTTGCCATGCAGCAGTCTTCGCTATTGTTAAATACCCAAACAATTAGCAGAGACTCCTAAGAAGCATAACTCAGCTTACACTGAGTTTTGCAAAACTATAAAGGCTTTAACTTTTACTTACCTCCTCACAGGATTTACACACCATCCATTCAACACCAATAACTTGGCAAGAAAAATCACCGCTGTGATTCTCACTTGAGAAAAACCAAATCGAGCAAAGAAAAATGAAGGGTGTGAGAGACAATGAGGACACAATTGAGGGAACAGAGTCAGCAAAAAAATCTTCTTGCAGAGAACCATCTGATAATAAATAAAGCTCTCCAATAGAGAGAGAAAATACATTTGAGGATTACACTGGATTTTTTGTTGAGATGAACTCAAGCTCAAGTAAAAAATGGTGACTAAGGAAGTGAAATGAGAGAAGAAGGAGGAAGGAACTCCCTTACTTTGTTTACTTTTTCATACTTTTCAGCATCTTTCTGAAGGGAATCTGCTGGTGGAAGCCTTTCTAACAGGCATGTCGTCTGTTTGGAGATAAACACTGGTTGAAATGGTAGAAACCTTACAGAATGGTCTGTGTCACATTGCTCTGAAGAGCTCATCTGACCATGAAATTTACTGTTGGGCACCTAAAATTACACACATAGGAAATGAGCACTACATCCTCAAAAGATATCAGGATCTTTTTCAGGTCAATGTCAGTGAGGTCAGGATTGCACTCAAAAATTTCACACAGACACAGAAGTAATCTTTTCAGAAAGTGACAGATAGACAGCCATGCACACAGACATGTTATGTATCATTACAAACGATGATTCTGAGAAATTTTTTCTGTGGCATTCTATATTTTGGACATGTAACACATAAATCCAAGACTGATGATAAAGCAAATGCTATTCTCTAACCCTAATTATTTGTATATTGTGTCTCCTAAAAAAAAAAAAAAAAACCAAAAAAAACCCACCCAAAAAAAACCCCAAAAAACAACCAGACTCACTGCTTTCTACATTCTATAGGCTGTTTCTCAAACACAGTATCTATTGTTCAAGAAAAAGGATAGGATGGAAAGCAATTTGTCATCTGAAAATTGTATTTCCAAGAGGAGGTAGGGACATAAATTAAATGTCCCACCAGTCAGATGTGAAGCTGGGATCTTTGCACAGAAATATCAACATGCCTTTCACTCTATAGTTAGATGCATATGTATCTCTTATGGATTCTTTTTCCTCATTTCCTCTTGTTTCCTTTGGGGAAGGAACTATGACTTCAGGTATTACGTCCATCATAACAGCTTTCTATAGGCTCTTTATTTAGAAAGACATGAGAATGCCCTACGAGTCTGATCATTAAAAAAAAAAAAAAAAAAAAAAAAACCACCAAAAAAAACCCAAACAACAAAACCCAAACACAAGCCAAAGAAGAAAGCAGTGTAAGGCACGATTTAGCAACACATAAGAATCAAAAGGAGCCCTAAGCCAAACCTCAGTGTTACATTTTTTTAAGTACAGCATGTTTCCCCAGCAGACCAAAAAAACCACTAATGCTATGAAAAGTGATTCTAAGATGAGTTTTGTAATTCTGGTATCCAAGAAAAGAAAAAAGCAGTAGCATGAAAATTCCTAGAGACATTAATGAAAAGGTAGACTAGATGGAAAACCACTTTCTGCCAAGTACTGTGACGTCTGAAGGGTTTCAAAGAGAGACAGAGAATTTTCCTCTGAAATGTCTGTCATCACCTGCAGCACTTGGGGTGGTTTGGCTCAGCTCTGAGTGAAGGAGACAACACTTGCAGGAAGCTCTGCCTGTGGAACAGCCTTGGCCTGCTCTTGAGAAAATACTGGAAAGCCAGAAAAATGTCACAATGGCCATCAGAGAAAACAAATGCTCATTTTGGGGAGATCTGCCTGAGCATTTAAACTCTAGCAGATGGCATTTGTCCTGCTGCAGCCTGAATTACCCTCAGGCAGCACTGTCAAGCCACCTAAACCACTGACCCTGCAACCACCATTCTTCTGCTGGAAGAAACATAAACCTACATTGGCCAACACAAAGGAAGGATTACAGTCTCATTTTCGCCTCCAGGAGTTCTTGCCAGTGCTTTGCTGTGGAAAAACTGTTCTCTGCTATTTCCTTTCATAGGAGACCTTCCAAGATATGCAGGAGTGAAGCATCGGTCCTCTAGCAGGGACCAGAAGTCTGAACTGGCTGATATTTTTGGGCATAACCAGTAACTAGTGGCAATGGGGTATTCTACAGATTAGTTACTTGAACTTGCCCTATCATGACTTTTGTACATTTGTGAAAAACCCAGCTTGAAGGGACAGTAGTGCAGCACTATGGTGAAATCTGTGATATATCAAATCCAGACTTACAGCTCTGCAGGATACAGCAGTAAGGTGGACAGCAGTGCATACTCTGAAAGAGAACAGCCTGTGAGTTTCTGCATGGATACATCTACAGATGCAAGTAGGTGGGGCTCTCCTGTCCTTGATCCAAGCAATCCAGACCTCAGCCAGATCCTAGTGCTGTATGGCTCCATTAATTGCACACTACACAGCAATAGTTTACACATTTCAGCCATACACACATCTGAGGCACCACCAGACAGCCAACTCTGTGTGCAGGCACAACCTGCAGATCATGCACACAGTCACAACTCAGCAGACTCTACTGAATCAAAAACTCAACCAAAACAACCCTAAAACAAACCCTCCCCAAAGCAGAAGGAAATAAAGGAACAAAGATTTACATTTATATAAATATTTAAAAGGTAAATTTCATTTCACAGCTAATGCTTTATTGTACTAAAATTTGTAGCTATATTATCTCATGTAAGCATTAATGTATTGCCCAACATTTTATAATTTTGTGTAAATGCTTGCAGGCACTCACAGCTGTATCTAAAGTCTGTGAGTCTCTCCGATAAAAACAGAATGTTACAAATGTTAAGTAGAGGCAACTGCATGTTGTAGTTGGCATCTTAATATAATAAAATATTTTTTTTATTTTTTCTATTTTACAAATCCTGAAAGCATGTTTCCTTAACTGCCAGTACTATTTAGTTTATTGTCAGCTGTGTAGAAGTCAAATCATAACTTTCAAAATAATTCAGGCTAATGCAGTTTAGTAATGGTTAAAAAAATGTGTACTTCATACGGCAGCTGGGCTTTGATCAAATCTGTTTGCTGTATATCCAATGGCATATTTTACTAAAATTCCTTTCATCAACGTATGGCCTCATTATTTGATGCACTGTCAGTGAACTCTGTGCAGCACAGTCTGCAGGGTTTCCTATAAAAACTACACTATAGGGAAAGACATGCCGGAAGGATTTTAATTTCCACTTTCAACAAATTGATTTAAAAATTCATTACTATATTCTTGAAGTCTACTGGAGAAGGGTTTTTTTTAATGCATTGTCCCCCTAATTTTGGATCAACATTTTGTGCAGCTAAAATGTAAAGTGATACACATATGAACGTGTACACTGCACAGCAGTGATCATCTGTTGGCCCAATAACCCAGTTATTTTATTGTTAGACTGAACACATTTGCTTTCTTCCTGTTTTTTTTAAACACTTGATTTCATTTAAATTTGGAGTATATGTGACAGAGAATCAGCAGAGCCTCTATAAAAAATCCCACTTGTGAGCTTACACAAGTCATTGACTCAGTGGGGACCTGCTCCTCTTGATGGGTTTCCCTCAGGTACTCATCATCACAGCATCTGAGCACTTTAAAAGCTTTAATGTCTCCATCCTCTACCCTCTATTCTTGTTAGAGGTAGCTGGATTTCTTTTAATGCTGCCATCGGAGATGACATCCCTTGGATAACATCACACTAGCCGTCAGGACCAGTACCCACATCCCCCTAGTCACACAGCCAACCTTCTCCACAGGGACAACAGACTTGGAACTCCTGCAGGGAGATCCATGACTCACATACCACTTTTTACAGTGTTTTATTTGTGATTTAAGTGCTTGTGCAAACTGCAGAAAATTACAAGCAATCACAGTTTCATTTTCTATAAAGAACTTCACAGAGCTGTGTAAGGAAAAACACACTGCCAGTATGGGTTCAGACAGCAGGTCATCAAAGCTTTAACAGCCCTGTGTCCTCTGATCATCAGTGTTACCATTTTCAAGGGTTACAACATGCTGCTATCTATTCAGAGCTTCAAAAACCTTTCTGTTTGTGACACAGCAGGAATCACTTTATATTTGGTGCAACAGTTGTTTTGCTATTTTTAAGCTGCTTTATGAGGGGTGCTATCATGACAGTTCCTGGAATCTGAAACAGCCCTACTGAAAAAGAAACCAAGAATTCATGCATCACCTCCTCCATTCAACACAGAAATACTTCCACTTTAGTTTAAAATCGCAATAACTTTCCTGTGTCTTGTGAGGACACAGTGTGCAAGGATGAATCAGTATTTCACTGAAAAAAAGGAAAAAATTTAGATGGTGAACCAGTTAGTTTCCATAACCAGAAGTCCAACATTAAAAAGGCAGGATGTAAAACACTTCTCATTTCCTTTTCCCCTAAGTCATTTGTCCCCTAAGATGATGAGGCAATCTCAATCTTGAGGGACTTCTGAGGTTTCATTCCTCAGGGAATGAAAGGATTGTCAACACTGGAACAGGAGCTCAGAGAAATTGTGGATTCTCCATCTTTGCAGACATTTGAAGTCTGACTGGACATAGCTCTAAGCAATCTAATCCAAAGCTGAAGTTATCCATCCTTCGAAATACAAATAAAATCATATGACTTCCTCATGTCTCCTTCAATCCTAATTTTTCTACTATTTCCTTTAGCAGTTAATGGACAAATTAATAACTGAACTGAATCACACACTGAAGGTCTTGCTCAACATCCAACACCCTTCCACTTAAACTTGGATGTCTGACAGCCATCAAATGACTTTTTCTACTCTCTAGTGACCTTATCTTCCCAAAGACTCTTCTGATAAGGGCAATGTCTACCTGAGCTGCTTACGAATTAACTACTTCACTATTAAAATCTGACTGAAAACAGGATCACTTTTCTTTTATAACACTGTCCAAAAGCTGAAGCAATTCAAGAACTGATCCATAGGCAGATAATCAACCCCTGTACCAAGAATAGCAATGTGTGCATAGGACAAGTGGAGTACACACAGCATAGGTACAGGCACTGCATTAGCTGTATCACTTAATTCAGTATCTCACAGCTTCCACGTACAGTTCACCCACATGGTCCTGGTTTGCCCATCCCGTGAAAACTAAGCCCACAGCTGAGTGTCAAAGTTATTAACATGGTATGTGAAATAAGGCTTTTGCCTGCACGGAGACAAGAGGGGGATTTATTCCAAGATTTCCCCACTGGAGTCTGAAGAAGTTGGGTGAAAAATGCCACTGGATGAATTATTGACACCCAAACCACGCCAATGACTTCTGCTCGCCCAGCACACAAGACCATCTGTGTGTTCCCTCCTGACCTCTCTTTTCTATCCAGATCAGCAGCTCTTTCCTGCCAGTCTATTATGTCCCAGTGACACCAGGAAGTGGAAGCCATTGTAGTTACCACATTAAATATTTCTCAACATTGCAGGGAAAAAAAACTACTAGAAAGGAATTGGGCTGCATGCTGGCTTAGCTAGAAAAAGAAATGTGGTGGAGAAGATTAAGCTGTGTTTCTATAGCCACAGCTGAGCAGGTGGCAAAGACCCATCACTGGTGCTTGTTCCATAGAGGATTCCACTCCCTGGCAAAACAGTTACTCCTCAAAGAAACCAGGGCTTGAAGATATCCAGGACCCTGCCTGTCAGATGAGCCTTGTGTAAGTTTATGAAGTCTTGGGGTCACTATGATTAACTACCTTCCTTAAGCTGTTCCCCACCAGGCTTTAGTGCTTTTAAACCACTGACCCCTTGAATTAAAGAGGGAGATTTCTCTTTTCACAGCTGTGACTCAACACAGGAAGGAATTCAGAGACATCTGAAAACAAAGCCAGGCAGAATTTAAAACAAAATCCTTTAATGACAGATTTAGCAAGTGATGGGCACAGCTGGAGCTTACAAATACAACTAAGCAAATGAGCATGCATTATACAACAACCTTACATAGACAGATCCTATGAAGGGCAATTTCCTAACAAGGAATTGCAGAAACCAAACTGCTATGAATAAATCATCAGAAAAACTAGATATTGGCTGTTCAAAAGGAATCTGAGTCTTCAGATCCTTTACCAAACTAAATGGTAACCACCCCTAAAATGAGATATGTGACAACCAATTAAGAAACTAAAGCCTTCATTTTTAGTTATTGTCTATTTAAATGACAATACAAAATCAAAATTCCTGTGCCTAGAGAAGAATAAAACACTATTAAGGTAGTTTTCAAAACTTATATAATACCTTTCCTACATTCAACTTAAAATATAACAGTAACTAGTACATACATCATTGAGTCATTGTAAAGAAAATGTGTGCCTACTATTTCTGCTGGGGAAACTGATGCTAAATGTACTCACTAGATATTCTAGGAGGAATTGAAGTGAAAAAAAGAAGTGGAATTAGATAGTAACAGCTAATTATCAGTGTCACTATCTTAAACATGACATGCTTCTTTCTACCCAGTCAAATGGGCTACATGACACAGCAGACTACTTTTAAGAAGCAAGCACAAGTTTGCCGATGAACTTTATAAAGTGCAACAAATATCTTGAAGATAATCAAGCATGAGGAGTTGACCACCTCCACACAGTACTGCAAAGCAAAACAACAATGACTACTGAAAATTCTATTTCCCTTATCTGCCTAGCTGGGGTATGTGACTTGCATTAATGGCACGGGGAATAATGTACTTGCACTCAGACCCTGGACTGACTGATGTCAAATGAAGTTCAACCATTCATATTAATGGGGATCAGCATTTGTCCGAGGGAATGGAAGCCTCTCGGACCTCAGGGTCATGAATTGACAAGCTATCGAACATTTTCTCTGTAGTGCTGACCATCCTCCATCCCCACTGAGCTCAGCTGTCTGGACTCTTAGTCCCGCTCCAGCTGCTTTGTGCTCCTCCTGAGGCACAGAAAGAGCTCATTACAGATTCTTTCTGTGTAATGTGCAATGAGGGCTGAGGTCTCACAACTCCCTTTCTAGGAAATGCAGAATAGTCACATTTCTCTGGACCCCAAGAAAAACAGAGACATACACGTAAACTGTGAGTTTTGTTATTCTGGAGATCTGTAATTGACTAAGCCAGATGGTGACAGAAGTGCCATTAATGCCAAAAAAAAAAAAAAAACAAACAAAAAAAAAAAAAAAAAAAAAACAAACAAAAAAAAAACAACAAAACAAAAAAACCCAAACCCAAACCACTGAAAATATCTCCTCAAAAGAACAAAGATGACTAATAACTTGTACCAAGAAAATGACTGTTGAATTGCTATTGTCTCACACCACTAATACACTGGCAGGATGCAAAAAGCAGTTTTTCTTACAGATAGATTTTCTGGAAAAATACCTTCTCGCAGAACTTATTCTTGAATGGTTTCAGGATATCTATAAACTCATGGGTTGTAGTCAATCTAATGATCAGCAAGCAGTAACTTCAGACAGCTGATAAAAGTCTGTAGCTGATATTACCCAGTAAAACATTAAAACATGCAAAAGAAACCACTGCAGCAGAGTTTTGGCCTTCTTAATATCAAGTAGAGCAATTCTGGGAGTAAGGACAGTTATAATTTTCACCATCATCATTAATCCTAATAAAATTAAGAAGGGCAATAGTAACAATGATAACCGTAACTTTTTTCCTAAACTTTTTTGGCAACAAAAAGTCTGCCAGATGCAAATTTAAATTTTATGGATGATAAGAAAGTCAGCTGTTTCTAGTGACTTTTACAAGTTATAACCCAGCTCTGGTAGTCAGGACATGCAGAGTGAGTGAATTCAAAAAGCCCACTCAAGCCCTGGCATCTCTGTTTCTTTAGAGGCACCTCAACCACACTCTTGTTTTTCAGAGGAGTTTGTGCAGACATTAAAAACCATAAAGCAATAAAAAGAAAAGAATTCAGCATGCAAGGCCAACCCCAATGAAGGATGAGACAAATGAAAAAAGCAAGATTAAAGTAAGTGCATAAAAAATTTCAGTATCATGAGTCACTAAACTGACCCATGAACTATAACTTGACCATGTCTCCTTTAATTGTTCCACACAAGGATCTGCTTTCTGAAAAAGAAGAATATCTTTAGCAGACATAGTGCTACAGCCGTTTTTTCCTTTATCAATAGTATATGTGTACTGTAGTGCAAGTTACGGAACTTAAGTTCTACCACAGAAAGAAGCATGTAGGATGTAGGAGACAGACAGCTAGACCAGAAAATGCCTTCTATATGTACCTGGTGAACTACCAGTAGAAGTCACCACAAAACAATGAAGATCTATTCCTGACGGTAATATAAGGTGAAATATAAAAGCTAAAAAGGCAAGACTGCAAACTTAGGCAGTCAGTAACTGAGAAAGTATTCACATTTGATATTCTTTCAGCATTAAAGTGGTCTCTAATTTTTCTTTCCTTAGCAATATGGATCACAAAACATATTACTAATTTTCTACATTTAAGCAGTTCTGGGTTTTCTCCACCTTCAACATTAATTTCCTGTTCCAGAAAAATCCTCTCACACAACAACTTGTTACTTAAATAAGAATACAAAAATGTTTGTAATGGCAAAACTGAAGGCTCATCCAGTCTAGTGGTCTCTTTTCAACAGCAAGAAGAATAAATATAGAACATTTATGTACGATATTTCCCTACCGTTAGTGCCCCCCCTCCTCTCCATCTATTTTCAGCTCAGGAGATTTCCTGAGCCTATTGTGGCCTGTCTATTTTGCAACCCCCAAGTAGATATCACTTTCAAGTACTTGTCCAGCATCCCTCTGAGCCCTTGTAAAATTCTTGCATCTGCAACACCATCTGGCAAACAAGTTTATATGTCTGCTACCCAGGGTGTGAAGAACCACTTCCAATACCAATAGTGCAATGTGATAATGTATTAATTTCCCCTCATACACCACCACCTTCATAACATTAGCCAGAAAGTAGCTCCCATTGGGCAATAAAAAAAGGAAAATTCGGATTTAGTTTGATGCTCATCCAACTGTTTCAACATTAGCTGCATGACACATGCTACCTCATTATTTATTTTGTATAATTGTCTCACGGAGTGAGTGGGAAATTAAGTGAAAATTGGTCAAGAGAAAGTTAAGAAAGTGATAGTAGTCATCAGTTCTAATGAGTGTTTGCTGCCAAAGAGAAATATCTTGCTATGGTCACTGCACAAGACGAGATATTTCACGACTAAATCTTTGGTGAGAATCCAGGATCAGCTTTGAACAAACTAAGTTCAATTCAACAGAGTAAGCATTTGCCAAGGCTGGCAAACATGGGGCAAAATCAGAGCTGAGATCAGTGAAAGACAAACCCTTCAGTTTCACAGCCATCAGTGGCTCAGGATTGGTAGCAGAAGGGTTCCCACACATGAACTGGTGAGTACCTGCAGGCAGGTAGGATGGAAAAGGCATCCCAGCACCCAGCAGCTGGGGAGATCTGTCACATCTCTCCTTGACAAGGCCCTTTGCCTCTCTCACGCTGCAGTAAAATTCACTTTTAGTTTACTGAAATGACCAGGATTTCTCATATTCACAACTTTTACTCTAATAAAGGCAGCATGGAGGTGAAGCGTTTTACTTTTGCACCAGTTGATAATGTATCTTCAAAATCTGCTTTCAAAATTACTGAATAATTTAAGAAATGTGCTTTAAGATTTATGTTATAAACTGACTATGAGGAAGTAAGAGTTATAAGCTCTCTTAATCTTCAGGTTTCAAGGTGTGAGTGATGTAAGAAACATCATCTTGCAATACAGAACAGTAAAATTGTGAAGATTTATGCCTTCCGTTGAAACATCTGGTCTTACCCGCCCTTGGTGCCAGAATGGCAGACTGGATGAGCTGCTTGTTTATTCCAGCCAGGCATTTCCCTGACTCCTGGACTTTATGTTAAGGCATGATGAACATCTTACTCCCACTGGAGAATTTTTGCTCTCATGAAGTCAATAGGTCAGAACTTTTGAAATTTACAGCTCGTGAAAGGGATTCCTCCTTTGAGTTTGTTAGATTCTAGTGCATCAGTAGACAAATATAAATACTTAAAACAATTGTACTTTATGTACTCCATACTTGTGCTTCATACAGGCATAGGCATTAATTTAAAGGCCTGTCAGAATACAGCTTCATTAGCAACAGAGTGAATCATGAGGGGTAGGAAATATCCAAAAGGATTGCATCTCACAGAACTACAACAGTAAGCCCTATCAAAAAGTTCCTTTTGTTTTACAACCACAATAAACTTTTCAATTCAGTATTATAAACTGTAATTATCCTGGAGGATCAAACTAGTTGTATTTACTTACTTAGAATTCAGAATAATTTCATTCTTTTTACTACATCTATCAAAAGTCAAATTTTGAGTTAGCAGTGGATCACGATAATGTAAAGGCATTTCTGTTACTGCCTAATGAGTTTCAGAATTGTTTCAAAAAATACACACATTCAAAAGTTCCATGACTTCATCAAAAACTCACATTGAAGCAATGATGAAATACTTTCCATTTTCCGAAAAAAAGTCTCCACTAGGTTTTAAAACAGAAAAGTTATACTGCCTTTTTCAATTACAGCTACTTGTAAGATTTTCCAGAGGTAGCTACAGTTTGGCTTTGACCCTACTATTGCAAAGTGCCAGAAATACCAAATTATAGCAGGGAAAATGTTGTGTCTGCACACATGTATGTGTTTGTCTACAGTCTGCATGAGCAACTGAAAAATATCCAACATACACACATAGCAAATCGCATAATTAAAACTTACTGTTATGCAGAAGAAAATGATCATTTAAGTAGAAAATAATGGAAGGACAGCAGAGATTTCTCAGTACTAAACCATAATGCTTCATTTAATGAGTAATCCCTGGAGCATATGGATGTTTACCTCGCTCTGGGCAAGCTCAAGTGCACAGACAGACAATTACAATGCTTCAGCTGATGTATGATACCTTGTTAGGCTGCTGTAATGCAGTGACATTCTTTCATGGCCTTACAGAGTGCATTTCTGTATTTGCTTCCATGCCAATACAACCTTTGTCTTTGCAAGATTAAATGGCTGCATGTTCAAAGTTAGAATGCCTGAATCTGAATACACAAAGCCCTGGAAACTTAAAAACTGGAAACCCTGTCTGCAATCTCTCTGACTTTGGCAGGTACATTGTCTGCATCCACTCTGCCTTCAGAAAAATAAAATATTAGAAATTTTTTAAAAAGGACAAGATTTTGCAATAGGAAAATCACAATACAATTTGGTTGCATTGCATCTTACATGAATAATTGCTGGACAGCAGACTTATTTACATGATCCATTGAATACAATTTTTAAAAAATTAATATGTAGATACAGGCTGGAGATTAAGAGTAAATGCTGGCCAATGGCTTCAGAAAGACTCCAGGTTTTGCCTTGGGAGAATGGCAAAAGGAGAAAATATATTGCTAAAGCCTCTCTTCCCACCTCTTTTATACTGCTGCCTCTTGTCAGAATGTAGGATGCAAAGTTCTGAGACTGGTATTTGGCAAAAGCACGGCTTAAATTATTAAAAAAAAAAAAAAAGAGGGAAAAGAAAATCTAATGAAACTGCTTTGGTCAATCACACAGAGCTATTGAACACCTCCTTAATGTTGTTAGTCTTCACTTCTCCATGAATTTTGTGAAAGCTGAAGGCAGTACTTCAAACTATTAATCTTCTATGCTTTTAGACTCTATATACAAATCTTATTTTTCTAGTCCATATTACCGGACAAGGAAAGTTAAAATACAGAGATTATAAACTCTACTGCTTGGTCATATGGGGAACTCTAGAACCTCAGAAATGCCCACACTTCTGTATTTCTTTCTATGTATTTGATCCAAAATTCTGGCTATCAATGTGAAAGGAATTTTAAAGTTCTTCTATTAATAACAATCTAAAGATAGAAAAGATTCACGATTCACAAAAAAGTAACCCATGCACACTCAGATACACACACAGTATAGATGGCTGTGCTTTGTTCCACAAGAAACTCTTGTGATTCACAGCACCTGAGTATGAGTTTCCAGGTTTCCATGAACTTACTTCTTAAATATTAAAAACATAATGCATTTAAGAAATTTCTTCCTTTTTTTAATTTTTTTTTTTTTAATGAAGCCAAATGTAGCAATCAATGGTCATCTATGTTCTGGTTGGTATATTTCACACAAGAGACCCTTGATAATAAACCATGGCTGAAATATCAAAATTCCTTCAAATACTTACCTCTGTTAATGGTAACTACAGCTGCACTCAAAATCTGCTGCCCTTGATATCACTTACATTCCCACAGGAATATAAATCTCCATGTTTCAAAAAAGGTATTCATCTCAGGGCTCTGGAGAAACACACAGCTTGTTTGTTTGATGCTGCCTGATAGTATTATTGGGTTAACATGATGAAATAGACTCTTTTTTTTTTTGTGAAGCTTATCTAGTCTCACATTATTAATCTGAAAACAGGCCAAAAGAAAAAACAGGAAGAGAGATACAACAAATTCAGAGCTCAAATATGGTCATTTGGGCCACTGCAGATCTTCAATAGAAGCAATTTAGTCCAAGACATGGGAATACAGAAAAAGAAACACTATGAAGAGAGACTACTGAAGGCTGTTTCCTATCTGTTAGAAATCAAAGAGCATCAGAGCAAAAATGAAATTGTCTTGTAGCTGAGGTAATAATGTACCTAATGATCTTGAAATGAAATGTTTAAAAAGCTGCATTTCTACCTTTCATTTTAAAAGATGTGCATTTTAATCCCATGAGTAATCCAACAATGATAATTGCAAAACTGTAACATATAATTAAATTCAAACCCAAGATCTATTCCACCCTTGAATCAAAATTATTCCTTTCATCATAGTAAAGCCCTGTAGTTTTTAAAACCTAGTGTCTATATTTATTTCATTTAATTCATAAGCCCCTAGTTATTACTGTAATTTTACTCATACGCCGGTTATCTAATGTGTAATGCTATAGCTGTTTGAAGTGTATTTTCCAAAACCAGAACAGAACTAAGACCCAGAGACACATCACTACCTCTTGCAGAAATGTCACTCATGCTATGAATAAAGCATAAGCTGAGAAAAACATCATTACCCACCAAACAAATAGCATTTACTCAACCAAACCCATGTGTCTGGAGCTGCGCTCCCGAGCTAATTGGAGGCAGATTCTTGTGCCATGCCACAGGACGCAACAGCTGAGAAACCCCTCGAGCTGGTCATGGAGAGCTCAGCACGCTGTGCAAGGGGAATTGCCAAACTCTGGGACAGGAGGCAGGGCCAGAAATCCCAGAAAGCAGGGTGTGGATATTCTCAGTTCAGTCAGAGAGAAAAAGAGAAGGTTTTCTAACCAGGCGAGAGCCTGGGAGACAGTTGGGAAAGAATGTAAATAATTCTCTAATCTATCTTGTTGTTCACATTGTTTATAGACGGGTTCTGCCACCGTGCGTCATTCACTGCACACCAGTGGTGTGAGATGTTTTTACTCTAAGACCAATGAAATCAGTCCACACGATGTTCTCTATAAATGGAGCGGTGCATATGAAATAGATCGGAGTTCATTCTCTTTGCCTTTGATTTGGAGTCATTTTCGTTCCCGTCCTGCTCTACAGTGACAAGTGAGCAGATACAAAGATAACCTTTGGTTGGAAGGTTCATCCAGAGGCCACCTTTGGCTCAGGGCCTCACTCAGGGCTGTTGTCCAGGCCTTGGCACTTCAGGGACGTGGTTTAGTGCTGGGCTCGACACTGCTGGGTGACCGGCTGGACTGGATGAGCTCAGAGGTCTTTTCCAACAGAAAGGATTCTGTGATTCCATGATTCCATCTGCTGCATTCAGCCAGGTCCATGTTAGCAGCATTCATTTGCTCACAAAGTCTCCTCAGGCCCAGCTCTTGAGGCCTGAGGCTTCAGCTCCTTCAGCTCCTGGCGCTCAGCTGCTCGTGCTGAACGAGACACTCGGAGAGAAGAGCACAGTCCATCCAATTCCTTCTGGGACACGGAGAGGGGAGGCTGTGCAAACAGGAGCAGTGTTTGGTGTTGCCTCCTCTCTGCCCTGCACGCCTTTCAGCGCTTTGAAGCAGCCAAGAGCTTTCTCCAAGAGTGCAATGGAGCAGCTGTTCCTGCTGCCGGGTCTGGCTCTCTCCAGTCTCTGACCTTGCCTGCTTTTGTCCCTCTTGCTGTGCCCTCTGCTCCCCGAGGGTTCGGTGGCTGCTGCCCAGGACTGTGGGACTGGCACAGATCCCGTGGTGGAGACCCTCCTTTCTGTGCCCTTGGAGCTGCCTGGGCACAGCAGCCTTTTCCATCTGGAAGCTCCCCATGGACAGGGAGTCCCCAGCCCCGCTCCTTGCACAACCTCCAGGAGCCCAGGGCTGCCATCTCAAGTCCCTGCTGGCCCTGGGGGCTCCCAGGTGGGCACAAGTGGGGCAGCACAGCCAGCAGGGAGCCTGCGAGTCTCTTCCAGCCCTGTCTGCTCAGAGTTTGGGCCTTGGAGCCTCAGGTGGCCAAAGGCAGCTGCTGCTGGTCCCTGTGTGTGCCCGTGTTCAGCAGTGCTGCTCCATCAGTCTGTGCCCAGCAACGGGGAAAAGCCTCAGCCCTGCAGGGCCAGGAGCTGCCGGGCTCTGCCTGAGCAGCTCAGCCAGAGGGAAGGGAGCTGCTCCCCACGGGATTCAGGAGCAAAGGGCTGGAGCACCTCGCTCTGGGGCAGAGCCCAACTTCTGTGAGGGAGTAACAGAGTTATTCACGTGCACTGGTGTGTCAGCACTGCAGGTGCTGTGCCTGCAAACACATTCGGGATGTGCAAAAGAATTCTGCAACTCTTGGCTGGATCAGGATGTCAGCAGTGCTGAACTCCAGCTTAGTCCAAAGCAAACACTTGACACCTCTTCTCATATCTGCTAGATTTTTTACCGCAGGGTATCCAGAGAAAAGTAAACAGAGGAGTAAATATTTTCATTGTTTATCAGAAATGTATCTTATTTTGCTGTAAATCTTATTTTTGCTGAAAAATCTGATTTTTGCTGAAAAATCTTACCTATTTTACATGATGTGTTATCTACTTAAAAAGAAATAGAAAAAAAATTTAAAAATGAGAAAAATATGAAAGAGAAAACAAAAAGAAACAAATGTGTAATGAAATCTTCTGTAACTTTGGATTTAAGAGGTAACTGATCTTTTTAAAAGGAGAACTCATTTACTTTGTGCCTGTTCTGATGGCCTGGATCCATCTTACTGACTGACCCCAGCATTCTTTTTTTAAAGACATTGGGTTTTGTTTCCAATATTAAGATTTATTTTTTTTAATTGGTGTTGAAGCAATAGGAGGATGAGAGATGGATTGTGCACGACTGTGTCTTGAGAACAAAAACATTGCAGTTTGAAACTTGGACCTAAAGTAATTAAAATGAAACTTAGAAATCCCAGTGCATTGTGTGACAGCAGCTTTTCCTATAGGATGTGCAGCATCACAAAGACTTCATCAGTGGGGTTGGGAGTGCTTGGAGCTTTGTCCTGTGCCACTCTGGGATGCTATGAACCAGGACTTCACCTGCCACCAGCCCAGGTCACCCTCTGCCACCGCAGCTCCTTGGACCTTGTGTCCCCAAAGCAGACACAAAGTGTTTCTTCTGCTCCCCCTTTGCACAAACCCACAGAGAGCTGGGATTTTTCCAAGTCTCTTCTCTCCATTGGGCCATATTCCCAAAGAACCAGCAGCACATCCTGATGAATACGGCAAGTTACGTGGATGGTTGTCAGCTCCACTTCCTGCCTAGAAATCCTGAAACTGCTTCTAAATGCTGCTCCTTCAGCTCCTGGACACCTTCTCACACAGAGCTGGGAAAAAAAATCCCCTGGCCACCAGATAAAAGGTGAGTTATGCCAAAGTTAGAGTACTGTGGGAAATCTCTGTCCCTCCCTGTCCTTTAAATGTATCTGTACATGGGGGTGTGCCTGGATGTGTCTTGTGTACAAAGGAAGGAGCGTGCAAGCAACGGGACTGACACTTTCAGTGTCCATGCTATTCCATACCCATGGGTACAGAGACATTATGGAAACCCTGGCACAGACAGGGCCTTCTGTCCATGGATACAGAGACATCCAAGAGCCCCTGGCACACACAGAGCCTTCTGTCCATGGGTACAGAGACATCCAAGAGCCCCTGGCACACACAGGCCTGGCAGCTCAGGCTGCTTTCCCCACAGGCTGCAGGAGATGAGAACACAACATTTGCCAACACTGACTGAAAGCCACAGCTCCGGGTGCTCCCCGTGAACCCCAGCTCTGGGACCACTGTCTGCCCCATGCTTCAGGGGCTGCAGTGGGAGCCCGGCTGGGCTCTGCCCTGGGGCCATCCTGCAGGGACAGCTGCAAACAGGGAGCATTCCCTTGCCACAAAGAGCCAAGCCATGGCTGCAGGGCAGCTGCTCCAGCCCGGAGTGCACTGCTGAGTGCTGTGCTCTGGGGCTGGGGCTCCCCGCACAGGGGACTGGACTGGTGTGCCACAGGAGACAGAGAAGCTGCAGCTTCAGCCTTACTGAGGTGGTTACGTGGGCTGGGAAGAGTGGAGAGGCTCAAGGGGATTCACAGAGCTCATCCTGCTGCAAGGACAAGGAAAAGGGAGTGGGAACTCAGCAGTGAGGACAGCTGAGGGCTGGAAAGCAGCTCTGAATGACACTAAAATCCCACTGGACCTCTAAGACATTGCTGCTCCTCAGCCAGTGACAGGATGAGTCCCCAAGCCTGGGGCTCGGCCTTCCTCATGGTGAGGGGCACCAAGGAAGGCAACAGTGTGATGGAGACTGCCATGGGCTGGGAACTCACTGGGGGACAAGAGGGAGCAGTTGGGAAGTAAAAGGCAGGTGGGGGAGAGAACAGTTCAGAGAAGGGCTGAGCTACAGCTTGAGCAAGTTGCAAAATATCATTTGGGGTCATCCCAGATTGATTTCATTTCAGAAGCTATTGAACAAGTTTAATTTTTGGGTGGTGTCATGTTTGCCCTTGGAGGTGTACACTCTGCAAACTTGAGTTGTGATGCTGAAATGCTCAAGCAGGTCTGTGCTGCAGGTCACCCCATTTCTTCTTTGGCTGATTGCAGCCCGGTGCTGAGCTCCAGCAGAGCCCTGGCAGAGCCCAGAGCAGCCTCAGCACCTGCAGAGCCCGGCTGCAAGGAGAGAAACCAGAAAGCGCCCGTCAGCTGAAGGCTCCTGTCCCCTTGTCCCAGCCGCCCGCAGTGCCCAGGCCATGCTGGCCGTGCCCAGAGCTGTACCCAGAGCTGCCCATCCCTGCTGCCTGTGGAAGCAGAGCAGGAGGGCAGGACATGTGCCCAGCCTGCAGCCGGCCACGGCACATCCAGCCCTCAGCAGCTGCCCAGAGCAGGATGCTCCTGTGCTCGCTGCCATCTCCCCAAAGCTCTGATCCCACCATGCCAAGCAGACCGGACCCACCTCACGCCATCCCTCGCTGGAAGAAAAGCTGGTCCCAAACGATGTCCTCATCCTTCTCCCAGGGCACGGCCCATCCACGCCACAGCTGCTCCCAAGCACTTCCCCATCCAGACTGGACCCCACCTGGAACGCTTCCTCTAGAAAAACACACAACAAATTATTGAAAATAGATTACAGACAAAAAGGGGAACAAGAAAAAAGGTCAAAAATCTTATCTCTGTCAGGGGCTAAGGAAGGCCCAACCCCTGCAGGCCAGGGAAAAACCCACCCACAGGTGAGGGAAGCCCAGGCTTGCTCCCTTCCCCGCTTCACTGCCCTCCAAAATAACGGTGATCCCAAAGCAAACAGGGGCAGTGGAGCAGCCCAAGCCCTTCCTTGCCTGCAAAGCAAAGCAGCCCCTGCACAGGTTCTGGAGTCCCACCTCTGCTCCCACCATGGGGGTTTGTTTGTGTCGGGCTGGCTGCCCCAGCCCCAGCCCGGGGCACGGTGGGTGCTGGGGCTGTTGGCAGGGCCAGGAGCCCACTCCCATTTCATCAGCACCCCAGCCCATCCCCCCAGCCCTGCCAAAAGCAGCCTGGCAGCCGACTGAAGGATCAGCTGCATCCGCCCCAGCAAAGGGGGAACCTTTGGTTCCCGGCCAGGCTGTGCAATGCCCAAATCTGGGAGCATCCCCCTGCGTGTGGACTCATCTGCACATTCCCTGTGCAGCCTGGCTTTGGAGAAGGTGCCAGAATCAAAGTCCATCATCCTCAGCTGCCGGTGGCCAGGTGGAGGAAGTGGTTGTCATCCTTGATGTCGTCCTCACTGTCCCCAGCAGCAACAGCCCCACCTGGTACAGCTTCTCCAGGGGCTTCTTCTCCTTCCCTGGGGTGAGCCCAGGCTGTCTGGGTTCTGCCCAGGGCCCCAGCTGTCAGGGAACCAGGACAAGCAAAACCAGCTCAGATGGTGGCCACCAGTGCTGGGCAGAGCAGCTCAGCTCCAGCACAAGGGCTGCGTGTTCCCATCTGATGACCCCTGGGCAGTGACACAGGCAGGACAAAACCAGTCTGGTTGGCTTTGCCACTGATTGCCCGGACATGTGTGGAGCTGTTACCTGCCAGGCCCCTGGATCCAACTGTGCACGTGGAGCTCTCCCATCTTTTAGGGCAGAAGACCCCCCTGCACCCATGCATCACGGAAAAGCTCTTCTAAGGATGGCCTGTCCAAGGGCTGCATGGACAAACACCTCTTAATGAGATCCTGGCACTCTGGGGAAACAAACCAGAAATCACCAGTCAGTTGGAGAAGTTGCCCCCCTGTTCCCATTCCCAGGCCATGCTGGGTGTGCCCAGAGCTGGGCCTAAACTTCCCCATGGATTCTGTGTTTGGAGGAGAGCAGGAGAGCAGGACATGTGCCACCTCCTCAGCAGCTGCCAGAGCAGGATGCTCACGAGCTGCTGCTGTCTCCCAGCACTGGTATTGCCCCCGTGGCCAGAGATGAGGACCCACCTTGAGAGAGCCGTCGTGGGAACAAGATCCGCCCCCAGATGATCTCCTGGCCCCTCCTGAACGGGTGCTTCCCCATGACCAGGTGGTACAGCAGGAGGCCCAGGGACCAGATCGTCGCTGCCTCGCCGTGGTAGCATTGGTGGTGGATCCACTCTGGTGGGCTGTAGGACAGGGTTCCTGTGGAACACAGACAGAGTTCATCAGGGGGACGCTGCTGCTCCCAGAGCCTGACCCCAGCACCCCATGGCATGTGGGGGCTGCCCCAGTGGCACACAGGGTGACTGCTGCCCTCTCACCAGCACCTGGGACTTGTGTACAGACTTGGGGCTGGAAAAGAAGCCACTGGTGTTGGAAGAGGGCAGCAGAAATCCTGGGAAGGCCCAACCATGACACACAAAAGCAAAACTCATCCAGTGGTGGAGAAAGCCCGCTCTACTCCCCGCCTGCACGGCCCCCCAAAAATGTTAACCAGTCAAGGCAAACAATGGGAGCAGAGCAGTCCAAGCCCTTCTCGCCTGCACACCAAACCATCCAGGACACAGGGTCAGACGCCCCTCTCTGCTACCCCCACTGGGGTTTTTGTCAGGCTGGCTGCCTCAGCTCCAGCCTTAGCCCAGGCCACAGTGGATGCTGAAGGCTGTCGGCAGGGCTGGAGCTGGTCCCCCTCACACCCCCACCCAAATCAGCTTGGCTCCAGCATTAATCCCATCCTGGCTGCAATAGGGGGAGCCCTGGGGCTGCACCCCAGCTGGGCCATGAGATGCCCAGGAGCATCCCCAGGCAGAGCTCACCTGCAAACTGGGTGTAGGCTGTGTCTTGGAGGAAGGCGCCACAGCCAAAGTCAATCAGTTTCAGCTGCCCGGTGGCCAGGTCGAGCAGGATGTTCTCAGGCTTGATGTCCCTGTGCAGGACCCCGCAGCTGGTGCAGTGCCGCACGGCCTCCAGCACCTGGCGGAACAGCCCCCGCGCCTCCTCCTCCGGCAGGAACCTCCGCTCCGCCAGGAAACCCGACAGCTCCTGGCACCGCTCCGGACGCTCCAGCACCAGCACGACGCTGTCAGGGAGCTCAAGCCACTCCAGGAGCTGAATGACACCAGTGCAGCCAGAGGACACCTTGTCCAGCAGCACGACCTCCAGGGGTGCGCTGGTGCCGTCGGGCTGCGGGAGGAGCGCGATGCCGTCAGTGGGGCTGAGGCCGTGCCAGGGCTGGGGAACCCCTCAGCCAGCCCGGGATGCTCTGCATGCCCCGCTCAGCCCATGCCCGCTCTCCCTGCAGGGCTCCCGGCAGCTCCCACCCTGCCGGGCCCCGGCTCCTCGCCACCCGGCACGGCCCGGCTTCTGCTGCTGGCCCCGCTCACTCACCAGCTCGCCCCAGTGCCGGACGCGGTTCCGTGGCACCCTTTTGATGGCCACCTGCGAGCAAGGGAGAGCAGTGGGTTGAGCACACCACCCGCCCCGCCGAGCCCCATCCTCCTCCTCCTCCGCCCCCTCCACCTCCTCCTCCTCCTCCTTCCCCCTCCTCCTCCTGCTAATCCTCCTCCTCCTCCGCCCCCTTCTCCTGCGCCCGCCGCTGGCCCCGCCGCTCACCGGGGCACCGTCCGAGAGCCGCGTGGCTGCGAAGACGCTGCCGAAGCCGCCGCTGCCCAGCAGCGAACCCAGCCGGTACCGCTCCTGCAGGGCCTCCTCCTGCGCCTTCCCTGCGGGCGGGACGGGGCTGTCAGCGCTCGGCCCGGGGCCAGAAGCGGCCCCCGAGTGCCCCCCGAGTGCCCCAGGCCGGCCCTCCCCAGGCGTTCTGTCCCTGGAACGGGACAGCGGCGGAGCTCGGGCCGGGGAAGCCGCAGCGGGGGCGGCGGGAGCGGCCGCGCCGCGTGTGTCCTCCGCGGGGCCCGGGAGGAGCCGGGGCCGGGGCCGGGACTGGAGCCCACGTCGGGGCCGGGGCCGGGCTCGGGCCAGGCGGAGCCAGAGGGCGGCGGTGCCGCCCCAGCCCCAGGCACTGATGCCCGCCCAGCAGCGCCACCGCCAGCACGACCAGAGCCGGGCGGAGACGAGACCCCGGCGGGACGGCCGGGGACGGGGACGGGGCCGGGGCAGACCCGCCCGGGGCTGGGGGCGGGCTGGGGACATGGCCCGGCCGGGAATGGGGAGAGAGAGATTGGGAGAGGAGGGGACAGCGGGAAAGGGAGAGGAGAATCAAGAGGAATGCGACAAAATCACTGCTTTGTCTGCTTTCGCTGCTGCAGCCGCTGCCGCTGCCGCTGCTGCTGCTGCTGCCGCTGCAACTGAAGCTCCGGGGCCGTTTGTCCCCGTGTCCGTTTTTCCGTTGCCTGCTCGCCCCCGCGCCCAGCCCCCCGCTCCCCAGGGGCAGCCCCTGAGCCTGTCCAAACACGGGAACTTTGCCCTGTTCAGCCCAGACCCAGAGTCTGGACTCCTGCACAGGGGAACAGGAATCCCCTTGAGCGCTGCTGTGCATTGTCCCCGCTGAGGATCAAACCCTAGGGGAGCACATTCCCTGAATGCAGAATTTGTACCTGACCCAAGGGCTGCACTTAGTCTCCATCACTGCTTTCCAAGTAAACCAGGGGAAGGCAAAAACTGTGTGTAGCTCATGGTATTTTACAGTGTCTAAAACTTGCCATGTCATGGATCTTAGAGCTGAGATCTATTTGGATTAAGGGGATGGAGAAGCAGTGCAACATGGAAAAGGGGAGCATAAAAATAAACAGAGAAAAACATCTTGGATTGTTTCTTTCCATTTTCATTTCATTTCCTAAAAGCTGTTTCAGTTTTCCCAGAATCTTCTCCACACTCCTGTTTGCTCTTTCCAAGAACCTTTCCTGGAGAACGAGGTGCAGCTTCTGTCACAAGATGTGGCACCAACTGCAGCTTCTCTAGGCTTTCCACACCTTGTGTGCAGCTCAACTCTTGCAGCACAGCAGGACAAATGTTTGAAGAACTTGACAGCTTGTTCTTTCTTTTCCTTGTGGGCTGGGCAGTTGTGCCATTGGTAAGGTTTCCATTGTTACTGTTCTGCCCTAAGAAACCATGACGGGCTACCAGGAATTGTCAGGGAATGCAAGCCTGACTGAATGCAGAGAAAGAATCTGCAGAGCCTGCATCCAGAAATGGAGAGCTGTGTGATAATCATTGCAACATCGCCATGGGCATCTTGGAAGTGATCTAGAAGATGAAAATGCTCTGACAGAGGGAGTTTGTTTCTGAGTTCAGTGTAGAGGATTCCACATCTAGTGCATTGGTTCATAAATCAAGAGTTCAATCAGTTCATGGAAAGCACCAGAACAAGCTGGACCTCTCAGCCTTAAACACTTCAGTTGTTCAGGGACCCAAAAATGTTCCATAGAAAGAGCATTAGAAGGAGAGGAAAGAGACAGAGAGACAGAAAGACAGAAGCTCCACAGAAAGACACACATGTGGCTCCCAGCTCCTGGGGTTCCAGTGTGGGTGAGACACAAACCCCAGGAGAAGGCAGAGTCCATAGCAGGGGCTGACCTTGTGCTCCTTGGTTTTAAGCCCCTGGGCCTTTGTGGGCCTCCCCCCAGCTGGGACTTGTGATAGCTCGGGCGTTCAGAGCCGGGTTAGCGCTGTCCCAGCTGTGGGACTGATTGACAGCTCAACCCAAGGTGTCTCGGGACACTGATCTCATCCAGCCTCTGACAGTGACCATGGTGACGCTGGGGAACCTCATGGAACCGTGGGTCAGTGTGACAATGCAGGTCCAAGGACACCATGGTGATATCCAGGTTTGCTCAGCACCAGAGACACCTTTGCCTTGTTTGCCCCCAGCTGTCATCACTGCCTCCAGTGTTCTGCTCTAACTGGAACCCGGGGACACTTTCACATGAGTTGTGTCCCTCAGTGGGACCCATTAAAAGTTAAAGAAAGTCTGGACTTTGAATCTGACTTTGAGTTCTTGAGAAGTTCTTTGAGCACACTCTGAGGTCTGGGTCCGATGCAAAGAGCACCAAAGCCCCAGAGGGTCATTAACGTCCTGGTGCTGTGTCTGTGCTGCTGAGCTGGGCCAGGCTCCTGGCCCAGAGGCAGCTCCTGGCAAGGGCAGCGCTGCAGAGAGACAGCTGTGGCCAGGAGCAGCTCCTGTGCACAGCCCAGCAGGGCTGGGGCACTGCCAGGGCATCGCAGGGACACGAGCAGGGCACAGACAGAGCTCACAGGGGCTCAGCACTGGCAGGGGCTGTGGGGTGTCCCAGAGGGGGCTGTGTCACAGCAGCGCCTCTGTGGCTGTGTCACGGAGGCACAGAGCAGCTGTGATGTCAGAGAGGGGATGTGTGACAGCACAGCGTGGGTTGTGTGAGGTCACAGACTGGGCTATGACATCACAGAGCGTGTTGTGTGAGGTCATCAAGCAGCTATGGCATGATAGAGGGGACAGTGTGACATCATAGAGCAGGCTGTGACATCATGGCATGGCTGTATGACATCAAAGAGCAGGCAGTGAGGTCAAAGTGTGTGCTGTGACATTACAGAGTGGCAGTATGACATCACAGGGAGGGTTTTGTGACATCACTGAGGGGCTTGTGACATCACACAGCGGGGTGTGACATCATAGTGTGAGGCCATAGGGCAGACTCTGCCGTCATGTAGAGAGTGGCTCTGTGACATCAGAGTGTGGGTTGTGACATCACCGAGTTGGCTGTGTGACATCATAGAGCAGGCTATGACATCATGGAACAGACTGTGATGTCACAGGATGACTTTGCGACGTCATAGTACAGGGTGAATTTCTGACATCACAGAATCTTCTGTAACAGCACAGCTTTGTGACATCACAGAGTGACATCGCAGAGTTGGGCCTATGACATCACAAGGGAGCTATGTGGCATCCAAGGGTGGGTTGTGACACCCCAAGGGCTGTGTGACATCACAGGGGCTGTGTGAGGTCACTGGGGAGGTGACTCTGCCACAGCCCCCCCTCCCAGTTCCCCCAGAGAAGTCCAACGCTGCTCGTGCACAGCGGGGTCCCCTGTCCCCCCAGGTCCCCCCGCCTCCGGCGCCGCAGCCTCCCCCAGAGGATGTTCCACGAGATCGACCCCCGAGCCTGACACAGGGCCATGGGGGGCGGGACAGGGGACAGGGACCCCCCAGCAGCGTCCCCGTGTCCCCCAGGGCCAGAGCCTGGCCCAGGGCTCCTTCACCCTGTTGCCAACGAGGGCTTGAGAGCGCTGAAAAAATCCCCAGCAAGGGAGCAGCAAAAACCAGATTTAATATTGAGCAACAGCACCACAAAGTTCCTTGGCAAGAGTCACTCTGCTCTTGACTGGACACTTCAGGCACAAAACAGGAAACAAAGCAACAACAAAACCAAATAAATTCCAGGCAATTAAATCAGAAATAAACCGAGAACTGGGGCTTTCATTCCTATGGAAAAGAACTGTCCTTCTTCCTGCAGATGCCCGTGGCCACAGCTGGGATTTCACCTCCAACACTGCCAGTTGTGACAGACTGGAGGAGATTGTGGGCTGGAAACATTTTGTGTGTGGGGGAGGAAGGGGCAGGTCCAGCCTTGCCCTGCCCTGGAACCCCAGCCCTGCCCTGCCCTGGAACCCCAATCCCCCCAGAGCCTCTATCCCAGCCCAGCAGTGTCTGCCAGTCCCTGGCACAGCACAGGCAATGCTCCACAGCCACCTCTGGAGCCCCCAGCCCAGCTCCTGAGTGACCAAATGACCCCAAGTCCCACCTGGGGGAAGGGCCCAGGAAGACCAAGGGGTATTTAAGGCTGAGCACAAGGCGAGCACACATCTTGTCCCTACCTCCTCTTGGAATTCCGATCTGAACAGTGCTGGAATCCAGGAGTTGGTAGCTCTGTGTGTGCTTCTCCAAATCTTTTTCATCATTCTCTATTTCTGTCTCTCGTTCTTTTATTTGTGACTTCTTGAAAATGTTGAGCAACTTAAAACTCAGATGGCTTAGAGTTTGTGAAGTTGAATGGACCAATATACAGCTTTGAGAAGTGTTTTGTGTTCATTGAATGTCTTATTAAAACTTTTGCCAAAGTTTCAGCTCCTTGGCTCCAACTCCCACCTGCTTTCCTTGGAGAAGGAGCTGCCCCAGACCTAGAGGGATGTTCTTTTCTTGTCAGTCAGCAAAGCCAAGGGAAGGCACAGCTCCATCAAATGCAAAACTCATTCCTCTTCTGGATATTAAATCCACTTTGCACAGCAGACAGTCTCAGAGCAATGGAAAACACCTTCTGTGCCCAGCACAGGTCCCAAGGTCCCCCCAAACCCTCCCTGCCCCAATTCTGCCCAGATTTGCTCTTTGCACACACGAGTCACACACTGAAGGCACGAGCTCCTTCCATGCCCAGAGGGAGGAAAAGCGGGAAAGTGGATGAAGAGCTCTCCTGGGCAGAGCCAAGGTCCAAGGGCCCCTGCAGGGAACCACAACTCATCAGGTTTGTGTCCTTTGGGCTCAGGGACTGGTGACACTCAGAAGCACAGAAAGGTTTCTTGCCAACAAACACAAGTTGAACATTTGAACAGTTTAATAACCATCACAGCTCTTCCCTCAGCTCTCTGTGATGTCCCAGCAGCATCTGACATGTCCCCCATCCCCAAGGGATTTCCATACAGGAACAGTTTTAGACAGAGACATAAGAAAAGGCAATACTGTGACAGATATTAATATAAGTAAGGTGTTGATTAATGTGATATTTATTTTTGAACTTCTTAAAGACTGGGCAACTCCCTGAAGCTCAAAGCATGTAACCAGTCAGTTGAGAGGCCCTTGCGTGACCAGAGAGCATCTGGAGGAGGAAATCTGGGAGTAACAGGAAGGACATAGATCCAGCTGGTCTAGTGAAGAGATGTCCTTAGACATGGCCATTTCAACAGAAGAGGTGGAAATACCTGAAGGAAGAGAGAGATGATGTAGTAAACAATATTGGTGACTCAAGTAAAGGGGAAGATCAGTATTTCTTCTCCTTCTCCCATCAATACACTTCCAGGAAATTCCTGTTCCTGGAGGGAAGACTTTGGTATTTCTTAAAAGTACTCAAGTGACCCAGATAATAAAAATGTCCTTGTATATTATGAAATGTACAAGAATTTAAACCTGTGCCCCTTTCCAGGCAGATATCAGTTGTGTGCCCATGGACAGGCAGTGCCACTTGTGCCCTGAGGTGCCAAACTGGGATTGGATCTCTCAGAGAGGAGCTGAGGGAGAGCAGAGCACCTTGCAAGCTGCAGGTCCCTGCCAGCCCCGCAGGGCTCCTGTGCCATCAACATCTGCTCTGCTCCAGTCTGAAACAGGGCCCAGCATGGTGCCGGGATCATCAGAGAGCTGAGGTGTGTGCTGGAATTCAATGCCCTCCCCATGGCGCAGCAGCCCTGCATTTCCCTGCTCCAGCCTTGGTCTCCAGCACAGCCATGGAGGCTCTTTGGGCTCCTGAGTGTTCCTGCAGCCACCAAGGGCAGCTGAGCTCTGCCTTTGGCACAGTCAGCCCTGGCCAGCGCAGGCCATGCTCAGCAATTCCTTGTCTGTGCCCGGCCTTGCTGCCAGCCTCGGCAGCGGCTGTGTGGCCCCTTTGTGACCCTGTGCTGGCCCGGCCATGGTGCCACAGCCCCTGTGCAGGCCCAGCCCAGGACAGGAGCATTGCGGCTGGGAACGGCCCCTGTGCCGTGGTGCCCACAGCAGCCTTGGGGCTCTGTGCCCCATGGCCTCCCTGCTGGGCAGCCTCTGCCAGCTCCTGCAGAGCCCGTGGCACCTGTGGGGCTGCACAGACAGCCCTGCCCCGGGCTCTGCCGGCCTCTGGGCCAGCAGAGAGGCCGGCCAGGGCTGGCCATGGCCGGGAACAGGCCCTGAGCCCCGCAGGAGGATGGAGCTGGGCCACAGCCAAACTCAGCCCAGGGCAAAGCTGGGCTCAGCAGCCAGGGCTGCCAAGGGCTGGGGACAGAGGCGGGCGGAGACAAATGTCCTGGGCCCCCTCCCTGCTGTGTCCATGTCCCCAAGGGCACAGAGCAGCCTCCTCTCTCAGACACTTGCCTGTTTTCCATGCCTTGCACAGGCGCTGGCCCTGCCCCACAAGGCCTGGGCTGAGTCCTGCCCTGCCCGCTCAGCCAGGCTGGGATGGACACTGATGGTTCCTGTGCCAGGCTCTCTGAGCCCAGCCCAGCTCCCTGCAAGCTCTGCCAGCTGCCCTGAGCTCTGTGCAGCACCAAGGGCCTCTCCCCAGCACAGCCCAGCCGGCTCTGGCCCCACAGCTCTGCTCAGCCCAGGCTGCTCTGGCCACTGGCCCCACGGCCTCAGCCCCTGGCCAGGGCACAGCAGCAGCTGCAGCTCAGCCAGGACTCAGCCCCAGCCATGGGGGAAGGGGCTTGGCCAAGGCCAAAGGAGGCTCCCTGGGTGCCCTGCTCCCCTCGGGCTGAGGTGCTGAGAGCTCTGCAGCCCCTGCTGCCATCCCATCTGCCCAGGCCAGCACAAGAGCCCCGGCCTTGGGGCCCTCCAGAGCTGCTCCTGCTCCAGGCCCAGGGCCCATCCCAAAGCCGGGGCAGCCACAAAGCTGTCTTAGGGTGAAGAGCCTGGCTCTGTGTTCTCCATCCCCTCCTTGCTGGCGCTGCCAGGCTAGGATGAGGAGCCCCTCAGCCTTCCCTGCTCTGGGCTGGACAAGCCCAGCTCCCTCAGCCTCTGCTCACAGCCCAAGGGCTCTAGCCCCACCTTGGAGGCCCTTCCCTAACCCTGCTCCAGCTGCCAGACATCTTTCCTGCCCTGGGGAACCCAGCCCAGGCCACAGGGACCTGGATAATCCACGTCCTTGATGTCCTGGTCACACAGCCCTGGCCCCTTTTCCCCATGTCAGGCTCTGGGGGGGATCCTGTGGAATGTCCTTTGGTGGGGGCTGTGGCTCCAGGTGGACCGGGGGGATACCAGGGGATAAGGGACCCCGCTGGGCATGAACAGCATTGGACTTGTTGGGAGAAACTGTGAGGGGGAGCTGGGGCGGAGTGACCACCCCAGTGACGTCACAGAGCCCTCCTGGGATGTCACACAGCCACTCTGTGATGTCACAGCCTGCTCTGGGATATCAGACCTCTGCCCTATGATGTCACAGCAGGCTCTGGGATGTCACAGAGGCAGTCTATGATGCTGTAGCTGCTCGATGACCTCACATAACTCTGTGACCTCATGTTACCAGATGATAAATTATCTACACCAGGTGAGTTAACACCGGAGCTTGTTCTCCAAAACCCCAGGCCTATGGAAACCACACAATGCCCATTGTGTCAGAAGGGGAACTGGAAGTTCACCAGCCTCAGTGTCCTGCCAGCTCAGCCAGGCCCACTGGAACACTGGGGTCCACGACCACCAGGGACCACCAGAGAGACCCCCAGAACAGAAGAGAGCATGCAAAAGGGGAGGGGAAATACGTTAATGATTCTGGGGGAATGATTATCAGATGTGTGTTTAGTCCAGGACAATCAATGAATATGTGTGCAAAATACAGAATATGAACAGAAACTTTCCTGTACTCAGCACGCTCGGCTTTGGGAGGAGCTATCCCCCGTGCATCCGGCTGAATAAAGAATGCTGCTTCTTAATGCTGCATTGGGGTTAAGGAGTTTTCTGTTTTACTGAATTTTTGGAAACACTCCACTCCCAAGGAAAGCTCTGTCTCCTGCTGCTCACAAACAGAGAAGCGCTGGTGGCAGATGTGGGGGTCGGAGGCTGCCTGGGGCACAGTGACCATGAAATAATCAAGATTTCAATGTTTTGTGAAAGAAGGAGGGGTAGCAACAAAACTTCCACATTGAAATTAGGAAGGGCAGACTTTGGCCTATTTAGGATGCAGATTTGGGGAGTACCGAATAAGGTACTGATTTTTTTAAGGGAAACAGCCCTTTAAAACAAAGGCGTCCTGGGAGGATGGACACATTTCAAGGAAGTAATCTTACAGGGGAAGGAGCAGCCTGTGCCAGTGTAGCAAAAGATGAGCTGGTGAGGAAAATGACTGCCCTGACTGCCCCTGGAGCTTCTGTGGGAACTCAAAGGAAAAATAGAGGGTGCATTAACTTTGGACAGAATGTCAGGCAACTTTGGAAGTGTTAAAGGATGTTATTAGGTCATGGAGAAAGAAAAGTTGAGAGGTGAAACTCAACTACTGCTTAAGTTGGCCACTTCTGTGAAAAAAAATTGAAAAGGTTTCTGTAAATAAATTAATAGCAAAATCTGGGATAAGGAGAACATCTTTATTGGATGCAGTGGAGAATATAGTAAGTAAAGACAAAGAAAAGACTGAGTAACTTAACACCTTGTTTGTATCAATTTTCAATATTAGGATAGGTTGTCCTCAGGACAAGAAATCTCCTGAGCTGGTAGATAGGCACAGGGAGCAGAACAGCCCCCCGTAGTCCAGGAGGGAGCAGTTGGGGACCTGCTGAGACACTCAGATGCTCACAGGTGTATGGGATCAGATGGGATCCATCCTAGGGGGATGAGGGAGCTGGTGGATGAACTCGCCAAGCTGCTCTCCATCATTTACCATCAGTCCTGGCTCAGCAGGGAGGTCCCAGAGTACTGGAGGAGCCAGTGTGAGCCCATCCCCAAGAAAAACTGGAAGGAGGATCTGGGGAACTCCAGGCCTGTCAGCCTGACCTTGGTGCCTGGCAAGGTTATGGAACAGATCACCCTGAGTGCCATCACAGGGCACCCACAGGATGGCCGAGGGGTCAGAGCCAGCCAGCTTGGATTTAAATGTCTGCATTCATGATCTGGATGAGGGGACTGAGTCCACCATCAGGAAATTTGCAGATGACAAGCTGCCTGTGAGTGTTGATCTGCTGGAGGGGAGGAGGGCTCTGCACAGGGACCTGGACAGGCTGGATCCAGGGCCCAAATCCAGCAAGGTGAGGTTTAACAAGTCCAAGTGCCAGGACACGGCACTCGAGGTGCTGCCCAACGAGTGCCGAGCACAGGGGAAGAATCACTGCCCTGGTCCTGCTGGCCACACCGTTCCTGATCCAGGCCAGGAGCCAATGGCCTTCTTGGCCACCTGGGCACACTGCTGGCTCATGTCCAGCCTGCTGTCCATCAGTCCCTGCAGGTCCCTTTCTGCCTGGCTGCTGTCCAGACACTCTGTCCCCCGCTCTGCACACAGACATTGCTGCTGCAGCTCCAGAGAAGGCAACAAAAGGGCATCTCTGCTGAAAATTCTGCTGGCAGACCCTTTAGTTCCTTTAAATCCACCAAGAGCACAGCCCCTCATTGACACAGTCTGTGGCCACAGGGAAGGTGGAGAGAAACAAAATGAGAAATGGCACAAACAAGGACATTTCTTTGTGGACAACATTAAAATGTAAAACAAAGAAAAAGAACCTCCAAAATGAAACCAACAAGAAGCATCAAAGATAACTTTTATTACAAGTGATTTGCAGAAATTGGCCAGCAGTTTAATGTTCCTGAAAGCATCCAGTCATCAGTCTCCTCACTGCAAACTTGAGCTCCTTGTTCCTCAGGCTGTAGATGAGGGGGTTCAGGGCTGGAGGCACCACCGAGTACAGAACTGACAAGGCCAGATCCAGGGATGGTGAGGAGATGGAGGGGGGCTTCAGGTGAGCAAATGTGGCAGTCGTGAGGAACAGGGAGACCACAGCCAGGTGAGGGAGGCAGGTGGAAAAAGCTTTGTGCCGTCCCTGCTCAGAGGGGATCCTCAGCACGGCCCTGAAGATCTGCACATAGGAGAAAACAATGAACACAAAAGAGCCAAAAGCTTAACAGCCACTAACCACAATGAGCCAAAGTTCCCTGAAGTAGGATTTGGAGCAGGAGAGCTTGAGGATCTGGGGCATTTCACAGAAGACCTGGCCCGGGGCAGTGCCATGGCACAGGGGCAGGGAAAATGTATTGGCCGTGTGCAGCAGCGAATTGAGAAAGGCACTGGCCCAGGCAGCTGCTGCCATGTGGGCACAAGCTCTGCTGCCCAGGAGGGTCCCGTAGTGCAGGAGTTTGCAGATGGACACATAGTGGTCATAGCACATGATGGTCAGGAGGGAAAACTCTGTCCCAAGGAAGAAGATAATCAGAAAAAGCTGTGCAGCACATGCCATGTAGGAGATGGTGCTGGTGTCCCAGAGGGAATTGTGCATGGCTTTGTGGACAGTGGTGCAGATGGAGCCCAGGTCGCTGAGGGCCAGGTTGAGCAGGAAGAAGAACATGGGCGAGTGCAGGTGGTGGCCGCAGGCTACGGCGCTGATGATGAGGCCGTTGCCCAGGAGGGCAGCCAGGGAGAGGCCCAGGAAGAGGCAGAAATGCAGGAGCTGCAGCTGCCGCGCGTCTGCCAGTGCCAGCAGGAGGAAGTGGCTGTTGGAGCTGCTGTTGGACATTGGCTGTGGCTGCACATGGGGTTCTGTAATAAAAGTAATCATGGAATAGTTGGGTTTGGAGAGGACTTTAAATATCCCAGCACAGCTTGGGGGCACTTCCCCCCCCGTCTGCCCAGGGCTCTGCTGCCTGGAGCTGTCCCTGCCAACAGCTGGTCCCCTGTGCCCAGGGCTGGGCCCTGCCAGTGCTGCCAGAGCCCAGCCCAGCCCTGGGGGCTCAGCTCTGCCCTGCAGACCCCTCCCAGCTCAGGCACTGCCCAGGGGCAGCTCTGGCTCTGCAGGCTCTGATGGCAATGTCAGAGCAACCCTGAGGAGGCTGGAAAAGCAACACTGATGCTGCCTCTAAGGGGCCCTGTGCTCATTTCTGTCACTGCCTGGTTTATTCAGATCTGAGACAATTTTTTTATATTTCTCATCGTGAACTGAGAGATGAATATCTATGTGCAATTTCCCATACAGGCAACACAGATCAGTACACTAAAAATGTAGGATTTTCCCATTTTCTAGCCCATGACTGGCTGTGCTCCCTGTTTAATATGCTTGGAAATGTTCTGGAGGTAAATGTCATGCTGGGAGCAATCCTGAGCAATACAGAATCCTCACCACACAAGAAGAACACTTTCCAGCCTTTCCAGCTGTCTCCTTCCACCCACATTTTGTCCCCCAGCGCTGGGAGCAGCTCCCCGGGCCGGCTGAGAGCTGTCCCTGGCAGGCAGCAGAGTCCCTGGCCCAGCACAGCGCCCTGGGCTGCAGGACCCTGCTCTGCAGGACAGCCCTGGGCACCCCCGGCCGCTCTGCACAAGAGATGATCAGAGAATGTACTCACAGGGTCTGTGGGCATTGGGATGTTCCAGCTGTAGGAGATCACTCCAGGAGCTGCAGCTGCATTGTCCTGCAGCCAGAGGTTCCTGTGCCAAGGGCTGGCACTGATTCTGCCCCAGGCACTTCTCAGCACCTTCCCAGCCCTGACTGATGGAAGCTCTCTGTGCCTCTGTGCTGTGCCCGGGCTGGCTGCAGGCAGTGCCCCAGCCCTGCTGGGCTGGGAGAAGAGCTGCTCATCCAGAGAAATGTGCTTTTGAAGCTCTCCTTGGTTACCAGGATCACCCTCTGTGCCAGGAGCCCGGCCCAGCTCAGCAGCACAGACACAGCACAAGGACTTTAATGACCCTCTGGGGCTTTGTGCTCAGGCCCTGAACATCAGGCCCTGAGAGGTAGCTGCAGAAACCTCTCCAGAACTCCAAGACAGAATCCAACTCCAAAGTTTCTTTGACTTTTAATGGGTTCCACTGAGGGACACGACTGAGAAAGT
Organism: Anomalospiza imberbis; assembly: GCF_031753505.1. Lineage (NCBI taxonomy): Eukaryota > Metazoa > Chordata > Aves > Passeriformes > Viduidae > Anomalospiza > Anomalospiza imberbis. The sequence goes on from NW_027100098.1 coordinate 691,881, forward strand.
GTCCCCAGGCCCCAGGCAAAGCAGAGAACTGGAGGCACTGATGACAGGTGGGGACAAAGAGAAGCCAAGTGTTGGTGCCCTGGGGCACAGCAGCATCTGTGCCACCAAGGGCCGTGAGGAGACACCTTGTCCTGAGGCACTGGGGCCTCCTGGCACAGCCCCAGCCAGGCTGGGCACTGTCACCCCCTTTTCCTGCCCTCAGCATCCCCCCCTAGCCCACATCCCAGTGGCCTCAAGGATCTGCTGGAAGGAGTCCCTGGGGAGCCTTGCTCAGGAATGGCCCTGGGGGCTCCTTCATGCTCCCAGGGACTGCAGGTTTTTCAAAGCACTTTGGCTTTGGCTTTTGCCTTGGAGTCTCTGAGAGCTTTGTGCAATCATGGCCTCCAATTATCTGCTGTAATTAGTCCCTGGAGAGGCTTTGTCAGGAACAACACTCAGTGGGGCTCATTAATGCTTCAAGGCTCTTCAGTTCTTTTAAGGTACTTGGTGTTTCCCTTTTCATCCAGACTCTGTGAGAGGTTTGTGCAATCATGGCCCCAATTATCTGCTTTAACGTGTCCCTTGAGAGCTTTGTACTGACACTCAGTGGGGCTCATTGATGTTTTGAGATACTCAAGGAGTTTAAGGTACTTTGGATTTTCCTTTCCACACTGAGTTTCTGAGATTTTTTTTTTTACCATCCTGGCCTCCAGTTCTCTCCTCCAAGGAGTCCATGAGGAGCCTGTGTTTGGGATGGACCTCAGTGGCACCCATTAATGCTTTGAGACATTTTGGGTTTTTCCTCTGACTTTGACTCCTGGAAAGGTTTGTGCAATCTCCTCTCAGGCCTTGAGGTTCCAGGGCTCAGCTCCAAATGCACCACAGGGCTCATTAGGATCAAGCAACTTCTGACAAACCATGGCTCTGCCTTGATTTCCCTCTGCTCTAATGTAGTTCATTAAGAAGGTTTCCTTATACAGTTATGGAGAAATATTTCAAAGAGCTTCTAAGAAATATGTATTCCTATTTTAAAGAGTGTCTTTTATTACTGTTCTCATTAGAGAAGAGGTGATTGCAGCATTCTGTGATTGATATTGATGTAGGGCCGCTCCTAAAGAGGTCTGGCCAGGTCAGAGAAGTTTAACTTGAGGTCTGACCCAGTGTGGACACCTTGCCCCACATTCCCTAACCCCATGTGAGAAACTATTTTCACTTTCACAAATGTAAATGGTTTATTACGACCTTATCAAAATACAACAGAAGAGTGAATAAAGAATAAATACAGTGCCAGAAGCAAAGCATTCAGTCACCCTGTGCTCATCTACAAAATGGATGCTCTATCTTTTATACCTCTAGCCCCTCCCAAAGTCTTGTCAATCCACTTCTTCTTCACTGTCCAGTGGTGGAGATCACTTTCTTACAGCTTGACTGGAGGTCAGGCACTGCCATAGCAACAAGCCGACCCTCCCAAATGCCCTGACTACTGAGGGCATCCCGTGATAACAATGCAAGAGGGAGGGGAAAGATAACTATACACCTACACAACTTCTCTTAACATATACTTAATATTCACCCCTTAATTGTGAGAGTCAACAATAGGATTACCCATCTATAACAAACCCCCTTTTCTTTTTCTATAAGTCATTTTGCTTGAACAATTACATTAAAAAAATTCTCTCTCTCTTGAATGAGTCATACTAGCAGCTGTTGATGTGGGCAAGGACAGTGGGAACAGGAGAAAAATCTCAGGTTTTCCTTAGACACACTTATTTGGAATGGACAAAAGGGCCTTACAGAGGTCCAGTATGGCTCTGACTCCCATCTACCGTGCCTATGTGGTTGCGATCCATAGTCATTGTATCTTAGGGGTCCAGAGGCCAGCTCGGTCTCGCCCTCCAGTCCCTTTTGTATTCAAAGACAGTTGGGGAATTACAGATGTCCAGTATGGCCTTTTGTCCCTACCTTACCATGCCTACGGGGTTGCTACCCACAGCAGGGCTATGGGGTCTTCTTGGTAGTGAACAAAGGGGTCTTGCCCTGCTTCCTTTGTCTTATTTTCTTAAAGAAGCTGTCCCATCACCTTTTACGGACCCTTGTGTACTTCCCATCAACAGATGCTGATAATTCTCACCCATTAACACAGGAAGACAGTCCTCAAACTGGTTGGTGGAAGCTTGACTTTGGGCATCTTGGTGTCTTTCTGGTTGTCTTTCAGTCTCTGCTTAAGAGTCAATCTCGTTTCACCCAGTCTGGATGTTGTAGTTCACTCTTTGGGTTCTTCTACCGGGCCTTTAACTGTTGGCATGAGTCCATCTGTTGGCATGAGTCCATCCCCACTCTGCAGTTCACACGGCTGATTCGGTGATGAACAGTGCCTGAAAGGGACCTTCCCACTGAGGAGTTAGAGGTTGATCTCTCCATGACTTGATCATTACTTGATCCAATCCCCAGAATTAACATTATGGATTCTGAAATCCAGGGTGTTAGTTTGAGGAATTGCCTCTTTATGTCTTAGCCCTTGTAAGGTTTCTCCTATAGACATAACATATTTCTTGGCATTGGCTTCCCCTTCCTCATAGATGGCAATGCTCTGGGGTGAGGTCAAAAAGGGTAACCAAATGTCATTTCATAGGGTGACACCCCCAGATCTGACCGGGGTTGGTTTCTAATTTTTAATAAGGACAAAGGGAGACATTTTATCTATGACGTGGGTTTCAGTCATCAGCTCAACTAGAGCTCTTTTAAGAGTTTGATTCATCCTCTCAGTGTGACCAGAACTCTGTGGATGCCATGGAGTATGTAATTCCCATTTACTCCCAGGGTTTGAACAACTTTTTGCAATATTTTAGAGGTGAAATGAGTTCCTTGGTCTGAATCAATCCTGTTCACCATCCCATATTGGGGAATGATTGATTCTAGAAGTGTTTTACTCACAACATTGGCATTGGCTTTAACCATGGGTACCGCCTCTACCCAGTGATTCAAGTTGCCTACTATCACTAGTAAAAACTTCCACCGTTGTACATGGGGAAGCTCGGTAAAGTCTACTTGGATGTTTTGACAGGGTCTTAAGGCTAGTTCTTGCCCTCCTCTGGGTGTTTTCCTCATGATTTTCTGACTCACTTGTTGGCATATCACACACCTTTCAGTTACTTGCTTAGCTATCCCAAAAAAATTCCAATGCAGCCCCAGTCCCTTAGAAATTGATCACTTAGCGCTTGTGTACCCCAATGTGTTGTTCCATGTATGCCTTCTAACATTTTCCTGGCAAGGAGTTTATTCAACATTTGTCTCCCATCTGCTAATCTCCACTTCCCTTTGTTATCATTCTTAGCTCCTATTCTAAGGAATTCTTTCTCTTCTGTCTCACTGAATACGGGAACTTCTTCTATTTCTCCCATAGGGGTTAATGCTATCATTAGTTTTTCTGACCCTGATTTGGCTGAATTCTTAGCGTCTAAATCTGCTAAATGGTTCCACTGTTCTTCTTGAGTCACCCCTTTTTTATGTCCTTTAACATATACTACTGCCACTTCTTCTGGTATTTGTAAGGTTTCTATCACTTCTAAAATAAGTTTTTAGTTCCTTTCCCCATTGAATTTAATAGCCCACACTCTTCCCAGATTTTCCCATAGGTATGCACTACTCCAAAAGCATATTTTGAGTCTGTATATATTGTTCCTCTTTTCTGTGCTAATATTTCCAGAGTTTGCTTTAGGGCATACAACTCACATGCTTGGGCTGACCAGTTGGAAGGTAACTTTCCTTTTTCTAGAGCCACTAACTCTTCATCTACTATAATGTATCCTGATAGCCATTGTCCCCGGATTACCTGTGGAAATCCATCAATGTACAATCATTTCCCTCCTTGGAATGGTTGATGTGTTAGGTCCTCTCTTACTTTAGTTTGATAATTTATAACCTCTAGGCAATTATATATTAATTCCTCACCTGGATTTCCATCTAAAAACTGGGCAGGGTTCAGTTGGTTACTCACAATTAACTCTAATTATCCATTGTCTATTAGGATGGCTTCATATTTTAGCACTTGGGAATCAGTGAGCCATTTCTCAGCCTTTTAGCTGAGGATACTCCTTACTGAGTGAGTGGTATATATTTTCAATTTTCCCCCAGAGGTTAATTTTTTGCTTTCTTCTACGAGTAGGGCGCTCGCTGCCACCGCCTGAATGCAGGTTGGCCACCCACAGCTGGCAGGGTCTTGCAGTTTTGATAAACAGGCCACTGGTTTCCTGGATCCTCCCCGGTCCTGGGCTAACACTCCATGTGCTGCCCCTTTTTCTATATCCACAAACAGATAGAAGGGTTTGTCTAAGGCAGGAAGACTCAGTGCTGCTGCACTGACTAATTTTTTCTTTAAAGCTTCAAAATTTGCTTGTCGTCTTCTTCCCACCTTATCTCTTCTTCTATTAACTTTTCAAACAAGAACCTGATGGCCTGCATGTATCCTTCAATCCATAGCCTACACTATCCCAACAGGCCTAAAAGCCCTCTGACTTCTCTCTTAGATTTTGGCCGTGGGAGTGAGGCAATCCCTGCAATTCTCTGAGGGTTCAGCCACTGGCTCCCTTGACAAATCACACGTCCTAGGCATTTTACTTCCCTCTCTACAAATTGGAGTTTCCCTTTTGATACTCAAAGTCCTTGGCTCCCCAGAAAACTTAACAATGCTATGGTGGATTCTCGAACTTTGTTTTCTTCCCGTCCTGAGAGAAGCAAATCGTCTCCATACTGGATGATCTTTATCTCAGGTTTGATGGAGAATTGTTTGGTTTGGGGATTTGGAAAACCCTTGTGGTAACCTAGTCCACCGAAGCTGTTGCTTTCTCCCTGAATCGGGGTCCTCCCATTCAGAGGCAAACATATCCCTACTTTCTCCTGCCAGTGGACATGCCCAAAAGGCATCTTTTAGGTCTGTCACACTAAACCACTGGTGTGCTGGGGGGATATTACTCAGTAGTGTATAGGGCTTAGGCACTACTGGGTACTGATTCACTGTTCTTTTGTTAACTTCTCTTAAATCTTGGACAAGCTTGTAAGTCCCATCAGACTTCTTTACTGGTAAAACAGGTGTATTATGGGGGACATACATGGTTCTAAGGCACCCTACTCAAGTAGGTCCTGGGTGGCCAGCTGCAGTCCTTGTCTCCCTTCCAGGGAGAGTGGGTATTGTCATACCTGAACTGGATGGTTCTCATCAACTGTTTTTATTACTACAGGTTTCATGTTCAATTTACCTTAATTTTTTGGTTTTGCCCGCACCATCTCATGAATTTTGTCCTCATTCTCTTCTGTTAATTGGAGAAGTTTAACCACCATTTTTCCTTCCTCTGGCAGTACTCCAATGTCTAACTGCACCTGTAAATCCCACCCTAATAGATTTCACCCTGCTTCTGGAACTAATAGAACATCCCCTGTTGAGGATTTTTTGCAGGACAATGGACACATTCAGCAGATGCACAGTCCAGCCTTCTGGTAACAAAGGAACCAGTTCTAGAAACGGGGTCAGTGAATCCTTGACGACAGGAAAAGAAGAAGTCAGAGGAATCCGCAAAGTTGTCAGCAAAATAAAAAAGAGAACTCAGGGTGGGCCAGACAACCAAAGCAAGACGCATGAAGAATCGGGTGATCCAACCAGCATTTAATTTTAGACGCATAAACAGCTAGGATTAACCAATCATGTATTAGATAGAGACTCTTGCACAGCAGAACTGATTCTAAATACAGGCCTCTGTACAATAAAATTGGCTTCACTTGATCATATTGATCATGGCGAGATGTCCCATTTGTGATTCTCCGCACCACAATTCCTATCTCAGACCCCAGGTCTAATGATGCATGGCGATGCATAGAATCCCTTAGACACTCTAGAAACTCAGATGGAGTCTCGGAAGGCCCCTGCTTAATAGAATACAGGACAGACCATTTTTTGGTGTTTGGGATAGCTCTCTCCACTCCCAGTGCTATCCAATCTTGATAATCTGCTAATTTCTGAAACTCTGCCGATATATTTGGATCCCATTTAGGATCCCTTGGAGAGGGAAAAATTCTCTTACATCCAATCACTGGCTTTTACGGTGATCCTCTGCCAAAGCCCCTGCTGTTCTCAGGATCAGCTGCTTTTCTGTTTCAGTGAAAGTATCCAGTAATACCTGGGTGTCTCTCCAATCTGGGTTGTGTTGTTTGATAACATATTGTAAATGCTTCGCAATAAGTGTCAGGTTGCTGTGGTAATTTTTAGCAATCCTTTCCCACGCCTCTAGATCAGGGGTGGAGAATGGTACTTTAACCATCAGTCTCCCTCCTTCTGGTCCCACTGCCTCTCGCAGAGCGGCCTGTAACACTGCTTGTCTCCTGGTTCTGGACAAAACCGGACTGCCAGGAGGGGAGTGGGTTTGAGTAGATGTCCCTTCCAAGCCTGCATCCTCTTTTTTTGGAAAGTCCACCTCATCCTCATCCTCATCCTCATCCTCATCCTCATCCTCATCCTCATCCTCATCCTCCCGTCTCCTAGGAGGCACTTTCAGCAAATCTATTGTATCTTGTTCTTGAGCTGCAGCACGGTAGACCTTATCTGATTTGGTACATGGCTGTCCTATGCTGCACGCTGAGCAACATTGCTTAATTTGCCCTCTATTTCCTTTGTTTTCCTTCTCAAGGGCTAACACCAGTGGGTCTGAGGGAGCACTGAGCCCACAGTGCCTCTCCCATTCCAGATGATTTCGTAAGGCAAGAAACATATCAGCATAAGAGACCTCATCCTACTTCCCTCCTGTCTTAAAAAACCGCATTAACTGCAACAAGGTATTACAATCTAAAGTTCCTGCCGGTGGCCACTTGGCTCAATCTTCCAGCCTGTATAATGGCCACCACCGCATGCAGTGTTGGATTAAATCTTGTTCTCCAATCCCCCCCTACTGGTGACTTCTTTCCAGTGGGTTAAGATACACCCCAAAGAGCTAGCTCGGGGTAACTTCTTTGCTCTGGTGCGTTCCCATTATCTCCTTCTCCTTCTCACTTCCACCCAAAACTCTCTTCACAAAGCCTCACAGTCCTTTCCCAATTCTCCTCCCACGTGCAACCCCAGGTTACAGGTACCAGATGTGATTTTCCACACACAAGCTTTAAAATCTGAGGTTCAAAATGGGCTCAATTAGGAAACATCCATCCACACTCAGAGCATATGCCCCGCCGCCTGCTGAACAGCAATACCAACGCTTCTCACAAACTCCGCACTGCAATAGTGCCCATGGAGGGTGCCAGTCTCTCGAGGTGCCCAAGGCTCCCAAGAATTGCCCACAAAGGCAGGCTATTCCACTTACTCCTTCGTGAATTTCTAAATTCTCCACAGTGGGTTGCTTCCAATCTAGAGAAACGATGTAAATTACCTTTATGTTACCATTAGCTGAGGTCCAATAAAGTCCCTCTAAATAAACCCATTCATCCCCTTTATCTATCCAGTGATTCACTGGATTTACAAACTCCCAGGGGTCAAACCCGAACCACTGAGGCAGTGGAATCCTCTCAGTTCGTCTAGCCACAGTTAAAACATGCACAATCTACACAAACACATTCAAACATGCCACGTGTCCTCACCCACACTTCTTTGCTTGCTCTGCTTCTCCCCAGCTGCCTCCCCGCAGGACGCTATCTGCCCACACAGCCTCCCAGCCGGCACCCTGGGCCTCACTTGGCCGCCTCACTAGTGGGCAGAGCCTCCCCGCCCCGCACCATGGGTACACTCACTCACTCGCCCCCTCCTTCGTATAACTGAGCCCACAAAGGCACTCACTCACACAATCACAAAAACCCACCTACATTAACCACAATGTCCAGACACCATAAGCGCACAATAGCAGTAAGTAGAATCACAGCATTAAGGTCCAGATTCACTTGACCCACCCCCAGGATCACTAGTGGTCACAGAATTGAACAGTAAATATCCCTTCCTCCTGCCGCTCTATTGGCAAATGGACCCTTCCCCCTCCCTCCGGCCATGCTTGGTTGGCGACTGCTTGCAAGCCCCAAACCTTTACTCACACAGGGACTGAGCTGTGCACCAGATGTCTCTGAGCAGCTTACCAGCAGCCCTTTTGGTCAAGGCCCCTTTTAAGCTTGATACACACTGTTTATCTCTGCACAGAGTGCCTGGAGCACGGTCAGGCAGTGCCGGGATCCCGGGTGTGGTTCTGGTCCCCACAACTGAGCAATGGCAGCCCCAGGCTCAGAGCCAGTCAGAAAGCCAACCAAGTGAGACCAGAGGGAGGGCACCCTTCCAGTTTCTCTTGGGCATGGCTGCAAAACAACCCCTGCTACTTCTTCCTCCACCAGTGTTTGGGCTGTGCTGGTGGCAGAGCCAGCCAGGTTGTGCTCTGCCTTCCAAAGCCTGTTGGGAGCGGGCATGAAAAGCTCTGCATGCACAGCGGAGAGTCCTGGAAGGTGCTGGCAACAGCTTCCTGCGGGAACAGGGCTCTGGGCTCTGGCTGGAACAGCCTGGTTTTGGTGCCATGACCGCAGGCAGGAGTTGAGGCAGGTGAAGAGGCAGCAGGCAGCTTGTGTTTGTAGAGGGCCTGGGGCTGCCCCTCTGAACCTCCACCTGGAAACACACTTGGGAGAATACGAGCTACAGCTGGAGTGCCTGTCCTGAAAGGACCTGAAGTCATTAAGCCTTTCCAGCTTTTCTTAAGAGTGTGTTGGTGTTGCCCAAGAAAGCTTCATTTGGGGAAATGCCTTTGGAGGAAAAGGGCTTGCTTCTCAAGGAAAGTGCTTCCCAGGGAGCTCCCAGTGAGGTAGGTGCAAGGGTCCCCCTTTGGCTCTCTGTGGCAGAGTGGCAAGGGAAGGGAGAAGGCTGTGAAGAGCGGGTTTGGCATCTGCCTGGACCTGCAGAGACCAACCCAAGCACCTGCAGCAGGGTGTGTTCCCCCTTTGGACAGAGGCATGAGCAGGAGCATCTCTGTCCAGCCGTGAGCCCCAGAGCTCTCTCTGAGAGCTGTGAATTAAAAGGCCTTTACACACACACTTTTCACCTCTTCCCTGTCTGCTGTGTTTCAACTCTTGGCAATGTGCATTTGCCTCTTGCTTGGTGGAAGCTGCTGTGGCCCAGAGCCAGCACAGAGCAGGGCTGGGTGGGCCAGGCAGCGTGGAGAGTCTTGGCTGATCTTGGTGTGTCCCTGGCCTCAGAAAAGGCTGGGAAGGTTTGCCTCCCAAGGCGTCCTGCTCATTGGCTCTCCCTGTACATCCTGGAGAGAACAAGGTAGGCATTTCTGGCAGCTGGGCATCAGCAGGCCTGAGAGTGGGGGCATGTTGTGGAGCCAGCCCAGCTGAGATACCCTGAGAGGAGCCCAGTGCTCCTTGCTCCCCTCTGCTGACAAGTGAGTGTTTGTCTGGTTTTGGGATGGCCCTGGCTGTGTGAGGGGTGCTGCGTGGACACAAGACAGCCGGTCCTGTCCCGCTGGGTCCCAGCAGTGCCTCACAGCAGTCCTGCATCCACGTCAGGATGCTGGCCAAGAGAGGTCCTGGAAGCTGAGGCAGCTGATTTTAAGCTTGTGCAGGTGCCTACAGGCCAAGGCCAATGGTGTTCCCTCAGGATACAGCAGTCCTGAGGGGTCTCCCTCGTTCAAACAAATCGGCAGCCAAATGTATGGTCTACCAAAAGCCCTTTTATTGACCTGGCGGGAGGGCAGGGGTCTGCACCCACTAAAATGTTTCTCTGCCACATATAAATTTAAGTGGGTTGATGTAGGAATGTATCAAACATACCGTCCTTCTTTACACGGCTGTGGTGATTTGATAGGCAGGGGGTTAGAAATACATGGTGTCTGATTCCCAAACTTGAAGCTGATTTCCAGGCGCTGGCCAGGAGCGGTCTCGATGCCCCAAAGCAGCACAAAGTCTTCATCACAGCTTCCCTGCACAGGGCTGATTCCACACTTGCCCTTAGTTCTTCTGGTAGACTATGTCTAAAGCTTTTTGTCAGGTCACTCTCATGTCAAGTTAGGCCACCAGGTTCTTCTTATGCTAACTGGTGCTAAGTACTTAGGTATGTCTGTGCTAATTACTTGTTTACTCATGTGCATTGCTTGTGCTTACTTATGTCAAACAAAGGCCTTGTTCCATCCCCAAAGGTGCCTGAGGCCACCCGCTCCTTGTGGCACCAGTTGCTTTCCTGTGGAATGTTCTCCCTCCCCAAGGGTAAAGAGGGAGCTGGAGAAAGAGCTTGCCCGGCTGCTCTCCATCCTTTCCCAGCACTCCTGGTGAAGTGGAGAAGTCCGAGCTGAGCGCAAAGGTGCAAATGGAACAGCCGTGCACGGGAAGGCTCGGTGGGAAGGATGATCCAGGATCCATAGGCCTGGCAGCCTGAGCGTGCTCCAGGGGAAGGCCTTGGAGCAGATCCTCCTGAGTGCCATCCCACGGCACCTGCAGGGAACCAGGGCATTTGCTGGAGGGTGGGAAAGCTCTGCGGAGGGATGGGGACAGCTGGGGCTCCTGGCGGGGTGTTGAGGGCTTCTGTGTGGGAGTCTGGGGGGGTTGGTGTTGGGGGGGTGTTGGAGAAGGAGTTGTCTGGAAGGTGAGAGGTCTAGGCTGGAATTTGAGTCAGTTTGAAGGCAGCATCTGTGCTTTGGCACAGTTTTGGTTAGGGAGGGCAGAAAGAATATCTGTGACTTTTCCTCTTCATGGTCCTGATTCTCCTGCAGGGAACAAGAGGGGAGAGCTGTACTTTACTGGCCACTTAGAAATCTGTACCAGGGGGAGGATTAGCCCTTTTGTAATCTACTCATTTCTTTGGGCTACTTTTGTACCACTGAGTGGACTCTCATTTCTTGAGAGCTTTTATTCCTTAAGAGAATTAGGATATTATCATCCCTTCCTAGAAAACCAAAGCATGGCCCTTGTTTTTTGCCCTTTTTTTGTGTAGTGTTATGTTCTGTAAAGTGACCCTCAGTGGATGAAGTTAAGGCAAATGAGTTGCTGCTTTGAGATGGGAAGCAAAATTACAAATCTTCACCTCCTCAGGCCATCCCAATTAATTTGGGAAGTTTGCAACTTTTTGGAACTACTTGAGTCGAGCAATGGGAAGTAAAGCATTCCTGAACTGAGGATTCTTACTTGCCAGATTCTTCTGTGCCTTCGCCGCTGAGGTGGTTTTGTGCTGAAGGCAATAACTTCAATGAGAAGATAATTTCAGCATGGAGTAAGAGCTTCTGACAGAGACCCAAGTGTTGCCAGCAGTTGCTCCAGGTGCTCCTGCCAACAGCCCCTGCAGGCAGGAGCGCAGCCCCCAATGCACGTGGGCTTTGGCTCCCTCTGGCACAGAAGCCCCCCACGGGCACAGGTCTCTGGGGCAGGAGACGGGCACTGGTGCTGCCAGGGCTCGGGGGTGGCAGGTCTGCTTGGGCAGGGACCCTGCCACATCTGCTGATGTCAGCGCTCCCCGGGCGCAAGGGGTCAGAGCAGCATTCCTGCCCTGGCCCACACGTTCCTCGTCTGTGTCACACGGCCACGCTTAGGATGGCCACCAGCCAGGACGTGTCCCAAGGAGGCCGTGCCAGCTTCTGTGGAAGGCCCCATGCCCTTCCCAGCGCAGCTGCGTCGGCAGCCCTGGGGCCTCCTTCTGCTGCCCTGAGCCCGCAGAGCAGGGCAGCGTTTGCTGATGGTTTGAGCCGTTCCTAAAGATCCTGTCGGGGTGTCTTAGACACTTGGGGTGAGGGATTCCTTCCAACCTGAGCCACTTTGGGTGGGCTGGGGGTGGTCCCAGGGCAGGGGGCAGTGTGTGCAGGGGCCCTTTGTGACATGGTGCAGCATGGTCACCGTGGCATGGAACGGGACAGCGTGTCCAAGGGCCCTTTGTGACACGGGGTGACATAGGAGCTGGTGGTGACAAGGCCACACCACAGTGCTCGGAGCACGCGACGGGACAGGACGGGACAGAGCGGTGCCGTGAGGAGCCCCCGCACAGCACACTTGTTCGTGTCTGACCCAGAGCTTTTCCGAGGTGCTATTCCTGCAGCTGACCTCGAGGCCAGACCACAGGACTTGGTGACCCGTGGCCTTCCCAAGGCTTCTCTTCTGCAGGTGTCCTCGAGGGCAGACCGTGGGACTTGGTGCCCCAGAGGCATCTCCCATCCCTGCCACCAGTGCCCTCGAGGCCAGACCACAATCCTTGACAGGAGTCTCCTGTCCTTGTGGCAAGGAGCCCTCGAGACCAGAGTGCAGGACTTGCTGTCCTGTAGCCTTCCTGAGGCTTCTCTCTTGAAGGTGCCTTCCAGGCACGACTGCAGGCCTTGCTGACTCGGAGATTTCTGAGACATCTCTCCTGTGAGTCGTCACAAATCCAGTCACTGACATGGAGCACAGATCCCCGAGAGTGCCCAAGCTGGCCTGGGTGGAGGAAGAGGAAGAAGGCCCTGGAGCTGGCCCAGCACAGGAGACTGAAGAGGTGGTGCGGTTCAAGCCTCTGCAGGAGGGTGAGTGGCAGAGCTGGGCTGCTGGGCTGCAGGGCTGGTGGCTGCAGCCAGCTTGGCCACATCCCATCCCATTGCATCCTATTGTATCCCATTGCATCCTATTGCATCCCATCCCATTGCATCCCATTGCATCCCATTGCATCCCATTGCATCCCATTGCATCCCATCCCATCCCATCCCATCGCATCCCATCCCATCCCATCCCATCCCATCCCATCCCATCCCATCCCATCCCCTGGAGACATGCCCATGGACAGGACAGAATAGGGGCCAGGACAGACACCCCAGAGCCGTGCTCCATCCCTTGGGACATCCCGGGGCTGTTCCTACCTGGGGAGCGCAGGGCTGGGCTGTGTTCTCCGGCCTCGCCCGCAGCCCCTCAGCTCAGGCTGCGCTCGCTCTTTGCCAGATGCAGCCGTGGACCGCACACAAGAGCAGGAACGCACCCGTGGCCTCTTCCGCAGAACAGCGCAGGTACCTGCAGCCATCCCCACCTGGGCTGGGCCTGCTGTCACTGCTCAGCCGAGCACCGCGCTTGGAGCATTCTGTGGAACATCCCTGGCTTCCTGCCCTTCTCCTACAGCTGGTTTGCAAATTCATCAAGAGGATTCGGGAGGAAGAGACCGGCACTGTGGGCACAGGGCTCAGAGCATATTCACACATCTTCAAAACCAAGACCTGTTCTGCCCTGCTGGATATGCTCGTAGAGGAGGGGTTTTGCAATCCAAAGCAAGTAAGCAGCCTGTGGCCAGGCTTTGATCCTCCCAGGAATTGCTTGGCCTCCCAAAGCGCCTGCTGCTCACTGGAAGCCTTTGAGGCCATGGCAGTGGGGTGGCAAGGGAAGCACTTCTCTGGGGAAGCTGGGGACATTCCTCCCTCTGGCAGCTTTCCAAGTCTCCCCGTGCCTTCTCCAGGTGCCTGCCATGGTGAGGTACATCCACCAGTGGCTCATGGCCAATCAGTTTGCTGAGCACAGGCTGAACAGGGCCCTGCTGGATCTCACCAAAGAGCAGCCTGCTGACGTAGTAATGACGCTCCTGCGTGTGGCCCCATCCTGTGACAGGTATGGGGCCCACCTGCCCAGAGGGCTCAGGGCTCCCCAGCCCATCAGCCTGTACAGCCTGTCCCAGGTGTCTGACCAACAGAGAGTTCCAGGGCCCTCTGGCTGCTCCCTTTGCCAGCCCTGGCACGTCAGCCCCCGAGCCTTCTGCCATGCTTCCTCGCTGGCCCTCAGGGACCTGTCCCCACAGGGCTGGGCTGTCTGGGTGCTGCTGGCGAGGGGCAGTGGGCAGAGGCAGGGCTGGCAGCCAGCTCAGCTCCCCGCTGCCGCCCAGGCCACGGTGCTGTGTCCCAGACTCCTCTGAGACAGAGCTCTGACCCCACAGAGCTGCTTTGACCATGTGGAAGAGCATCATGTGCTCGCCCAGGACTGCGGAGCCGGCGCAGCTGATACTCCTCGATGTGCTGGGGAGCTGGCCAGAGCACAGCACGTGCACCTCCGATGGGGACAAAGCGGGTGTCTTTGTCCTGGCTGTGAGTTTCTGACACTGGCCTTTGCTGGCCCCAAGGCCACCTGTCCAGCAGCTCTGCATCCTCCTTCCCCCACTGCATCTCCCTGCCTCAGGCGCTGGGCTGAAACCTGGCCTCGGGGCAGCTTCAGGGCCACCAGGCCCGGTGCTCCCCTTGTGTCTCTCCGGGCCTCTCCCTCCCATGCTCGGGCCCTGCCACACGGACACCTCGGCACTGAGCACTGTCTCGGGCTGCTCTGTCCTTTGCAGGCAACTGTGGTGATGTGGAAGATCCTCCAGATGCCCTGTGTCCCACATGTAGTGACCGTGTATTTCCCCCGCCTCTTTGTGCATCTGCTCTTCCAAGTGTTCTTCAGCACGTTGGATGTGCCAGCGGAGGTCGATACCTTCTGGAAGGGATGCCAGCAGCAATACGGCCTTGCCACCAACCCCAACAGGTGCTCCATGCCAGTCCTCCTGTCCCTGCCAGGTGCCCAGGGCAGGAGCCAGTGCTCCCAGCGTGACCTGGGCTTTGCTCTGCATGCAGGTTTGCAGTGCGGACCCTGAAGTCCCTGCTCTGCCAAATGCAGCACGAGGATGTGGTGGTGGCAATAGAACGCAAGTGTGGCTGGGACACGCTGCTGTGTGCTGACACCCACCACTATGCCATGGGTCTGCTGGCCAGGTGAGACCCCCTTCTCCCCACTGCCTCTGACATTTGTGCTCAGTGCCCAGGGTGCCCCACACAGTCCCCGTGGTCGTGGGCCAGAGGGCCTTGTCACCGAGGAACAGCCAAGCCGACTGGAAAAGGCTGGGAGAGGAGGGGGCCCACAAGGAGCCACCTCCCAAATAGGCCAGGGCCCTTACAGGATGCTGGGGAAAGGCCAGACCTCTGTGAGTCAGTCCTGGGAGAGGTTTGTCCCCCGGCCCAAAGTCTTGGTTTCTTTTTCTCCTGCCAGGGAGATGTCCTGTGTCTCCATCCCCTTGTGCTCAAGGATCGCTCGCGACCTGCTCCGGCTGCTCAGCACACAGGAGCCATGCTGGGAACTGCCCGCCCTGGCGTTCCTTGTGGAGGTGAGCCTGATGGCCAGCGCTGCCTCGCTCAGCTGCCTCCCAGCTCTCTGCCCTCTCGTAGCCGCAGCTGCCTGGGACGGTGCCCGCGCCCTGCGCTGCTGCCTGGGCCCAGCCCTGTGCTGTTCCGGGCTCTTGCCGGCCAGGTCCCCTGTCACTGCCCTGTGCCTTTCAGGTTCTTGAGTGCCTGAACTTGAGTGAACGCGGTGCTAAGAGAATCCTGCAAATCTTGTCAAGGCACCTGCGGAGCGAGTGCAGGGAGAGGCGTCGCCTGGCGCTCAGGGCCCTTCTTGTGCTCATCGATGATCCCTTGATGGTGAGAAGGGGGCAGCGGCTGAGGCTGCGCTTGGGAATGCAGTCGCTTGGGCTTGGCTGGGCTTTGGGCGCTGGGGCAGCTGCTCCCAGCTCTCCTGCCTCCTGGTTCAACTGCCCAAGTGCTTCGGAACAGCCCTTTGGCCTCTAGGCCCTGCGGCAGCAGGATGGCGTTGCACAAACTTGTGTTCCGCACAGAGCGAAAAAATGTGGAGCCTGACTGAAAGTCTTGTGGAGCTCCTGTGGGACGCAGATGGAGAGATAGTCAGCATGACAGTCAGGCTCCTCAGCTTTATCTTCTGGGACAAGGCCATGCTGATACCCAGCCCCATCGCACTGCAGCTGGTTGAGGCGCTCCTGCCACTCTTTGACCACGTAAGGCTCGCTGCCCCCAGCCACGGCTACTGACTGCTGCCTGGACACTTTGTGCCCTGTGGATTTGCAGGCCTGAGCCAAGCTGAGCCCCGTGCAGCCGATGCTGAGGTCTTTTTTTCTTCCTTTCATACAGGACAATAGCCATGTGCAGCTGCTCTCCATACTGCTCTTCCAAACATTGGTGTCTCTTCCACTGGAAAAGGAAGAAAAGGCCCTGAAGACACACGTGCGCCAGAGCCTGCTGCCACTCTTCTTCCACTGCCATGATGAGAATCAGCATGTGGCACAGGTGAGGACTCATGGGCTGCTGCTGTCCCCCTGGGAGGGGGCTCAGCTGCCTCCTGCCCTAGCGCCTCGTGGGCTGCAGCATCCTCCAGGCCTTGGCACAGGGACACAGGGACACAGGTCCTGCGCCCTGGGCTGTGGGGCCATCTCCGCATCTCTGCTGCTCTCCAGGTTTCTCAGGAAACGCTGCTTTGTGTGGCTGAGTTCCTGAAGAGGAGGGATCTTCAAAAACTGGTGAAGAACAAGAAGCTGTGGAAGTTCACCGAGTGCCTGGTAAGGACGGCCTGGAAGTGCCAGCCTCAGGCTGGAGAAGCCCCCTGAGCGCGGTGCTCAGTGTGTGGGCTGGCAGCTGTGCCCCTGCCCGCTGCTGCACCCAGAGGCTGCGCGGGCTCTTCTCCAGGCTCCCGTGGGCCCGAGCCGGGGCCGATGGAGCCCCGGCCCGGCGGGGCCGCGGGGCGGGGCGGCGCCGCGGCTCCCGGGGCAGCAGCCGCCCCTCTGCCCCCTCCAGAGCCCGGCGCCCGCGGCTGCTGGCCGCGCCTCAGGGCTGTGCGGGCAGGGGAGGCCGGGGCTGGGCGCAGGGAGCGCCCGGCACAGGGGCTGAGCCCGCGCCAACCCTTCCCTCCTGCCGCTCTCTGCAGCTGGCCGACGACAGGAGCCGAGCGGCCGAGCACCTGCGCCGGGCCCTGCAGTACCTGGACAGCCCGCAGCAGTCCCTGCGAGAGGAGGCCATCAGGTTCATCGGTGAGCCGTGAGCCCGGGCTCCCCTTCCCTCCCCGCCCCGCCGCAGCTCGGCCCCAGCCCCGGCTGCTGCCCCGGCAGCGCCATCCGGGCCCGGCGCCGTGGAGCCCCGCCTGGCCTCGGCGCTGCTGCCGCCCTCTCGCAGCCGTGCCCTGGGCCGGCAGCGTGCGGCAAGGGCCCGGGCTGAGCCCTGCCGGGCCAGGAGGCCGTGTGGCCACAGGGCTGGCAGCGCCGCTGGCAGGGAGCTGTGCCGCTGGGCCGTGACAGGCTCTGTGTTCACAGGGATGGCCGGGCAGCACCTCAGGGGGAAGAAGGAAGAGCTCCAGCTCATCTGTGAGGGTGAGTGAGGGCAGCGGGCTGTCAGCGGGGGCTGGCGGGGGAGCTGCAAGCCCTGCCCCGGCTGCCGAGGGCTCTGCTCCCTGTGCGGACGAGGGGCGGTGTGGGCAGAGCACACAGAGACGTCAGGGCCACCTGGGGGATTCGTGGCCAGCAGCTTCGGGCTGATCCTGTTGGTCCCTGCTCCCTGCTGGCCATGGCTAGAGCCGGCTGGCACGGCCCTGGAACGGGGGTCTCCTCGGGTCCCCTCAGATCCGGGAACTGACCATGGCTCTGTTCCTCTCTCTTTCAGCCCTTGAAGGCATGGCAGATGACATCAGCGTCGCCGTCGGAAGCCTGGCAATTCAAACACTGTACGTCCTCCAGGCAGTAGAGAGAGCTCGATATTCCATCTTCGACAGCCTGCATGATCAGCTCCACAGGGCATGGAGGACACGGCCTCGTCTGTCAGGGCTCGGCTGGCTGCACTGCTGGAGCTCTGCAGAGAGCTGATCCCAGAAGCTCTGTCTGCTGGGGCCACCTGAGCCAGAAGCAATGTTTCATTTGTTCAACATTGTTCTTTCCTTATTTTCCTTTTTCCTTAGCATATAAATGTAGGATATGTTGTAATAGACAGACTCCCAGGATCTTTCATTTGCTGCCCAGGGTCTGCAGAGCACAGGGGTAGAGGGGAAAACGGGTCCTTGTGCTCAGCAAGCGGCCCAGGCCAGCAGTGGGGAAGGGAAAAGTAGCCCCTTGGCCTTTGCTGGTTCTGCTGAAGCCTTTGTGCTGGCGACAGAGTGGCTGTGCAGGGCCGGAGCTGCGGGGATCCCTGTCAGACCGGTGCCTGGAGATGGCCACAAGCCCTCTCCCAGCCAGGAAGCGCCATCTGTGTCCTCCTGCCCGTGTGTTGCTGGCTGCACACCCGGGCAATGTGTAGATGCAATGATTTCTGTTGCACGTCCTGACCAGTATAAAGTAACGCCTTTGATTCTCTAACCCTGAATTTGCTGTTGGAGATGTTTCATTTTCACACAGTTGCAGTGACAAAGGGACCCCCCCGACTGAAGATGGGATCCTCAAAGCTCACCCCCCCTCCCAGATGGGAGGAGAAAACAGCCTTGGCCCTTTGCTGGAGGGGGGCACCCAGTAATCAGTGGAGGCTCCAAAATCAGCCCCCAGTCCCCTCCCCACTTCTAAAGACATAGAACACGTTGCCCCCCAGCCCTCCCGTATACCCTCTCATTCCAAAATGCTCCCACACCCCCAAGATGCCCTGAAGCTCCCCCAGCCACTATAGTCCCTGCAAAGCCCCCCGAGAAATTGCCCCGGACCCCCTGATACCCCTTCCCACTTCCAAACACATGGAGCCAGTCATGACACAGCTCTCCAAAACCCTCCAACCTCCCCTTTCCCCAAATTCCCCCAGCACTTCCAGATCCTCCAGGCCCCTTGGCCCTGTAGCCTCTTGAAAATCCCACCAGCCCACCGTAGGATGCCCCGAGCCCCCCCTGCACCTCCAGACACGTAGAGCCAGTCATCCAGCAGTGCAGCTGCATGGCTGAGGGGGCTGCAGGGGCTGTTTTGGGGGTGCAGCTGCTGCCAGCCTCCCCTGCAAAGGCTGAAGCTCCGCAGGTCTTTGGTCAGGATGCCCTGGCCAGCTCCCACCTGAAGACCACCAGCGTGTCCCCTCAGGCCATGGCCGTGTGTGAGTGAAATTGCAGGGGGGCAGGGGGGAGAATAAGGGTTTGTTTGAGGTCAGGGAATGTGATATGGGGCTTGGGGGGGCTTTGGGGAAGTTATGGGCAGCTGGGGTGGGGTCTTTGGGGGAGTTACAGGCAGCTGCGGGGTTGAAACAGGGATTGGGAGGTCTCTGGGGCGTTTCCAGGGGCTGACAGGAGGGTTTGGGGGAGCTCTGGCGATGTTCCGGAAGTCTGGGGGACGTGACATGGGAGTTTGGGCTTTAAATCTGCCCTGGGTGAAGAACTTAATATTTATAATCCTGTTAGAAATGAACAGGCTTTTTGACACAATTAAATGGGGACAAAGTCTTCAAAGCAAAAAGAAACTTTGTTGCTATTTGGCACCAAAGGAGTACACAGAAGCTTGATGAGTTCAAGAGAGAAAAAGAGTTAATTTTATTTCTGACTTTGCAATATATAGAATTCTAAAAGTGGCAGTAGATTGGAGGATGAAATTGCCACTTCTGTAACCACACTGGTCAAACTAACAGTCTATTAATTTTCTCCTCCCACAAAGAAGAATGTAAAACAATCATTATTTGCATGAACAGTGCATGAGAACTTTAGTAGAAATATGTAAACATTATCAGAAGGCTAAGAAAGTTTTATGAGAACTTTAAAACTTTCAAAAGAACTATAAAAGAAAACTTAACACTTTTAAAAATGAGGGCAACAACTGTTCATTCATACCGATTCAGCCGAGCCGAATTTGCATGTCCCTCCCGAGAGCAGAACACACACACCTTCCAACAAAGTGGAAAATTTTCGGGCATTTCCCGGCTGGGGCAGTCCCTGTCCCCTTTCCCATTGGCTCGGTACTGGGGCACTTCCATTCTCTCCTGACCACCTGCTTTTCTGTCTACTCCCCCATCATCTGAATTCCTTTTTAGTCAGGGCTTCAACCCCGCCCCTCTCAAGCAACACCCAACAAACCAACCAGAACATATCCAAACCACAAACAACAACACATAGAACCAACAGCTTTCATTCTTTAGCTTAATAATCTTTTGGCTTCAGCAAAATGTCACCTCGTCTCTCACAATCCTATAAAGTCTTTGTTCTTCTTCCCTAAGTTCAGGAGTTTAGCATGGCCTTGGCTGAGGAGCAGTCCATGTCAATCAGTAAAGCTCACTAAAAATATCAATTGATTTAGCTAGTTGAAATGATCGTGGATCGTGTGTTTTATAGAGGGCACGTAATGAGGGGGACATGATGGGCAGATCGGGAAGTCCCGAGTACCTTCCAAGTAGCTCAGCCAAGGGGGAAAGGGAATGAAAGAAAATGCAGCCGGGAAAGAAGAAAAGAAGGCTACTTGATCCAAGTGATTGGGAGACTGCGTTGGACACACGCCTGATGCACGCTCTCCCTTTATGCCAATCAAGGGACTTTTACAGGACTCCTCTGTCTCCTTTCTGCACACCACCCTCTAGCCACGTAAATTTGACGCTCTGAGAGCTGTCAGACCTTCACCAGAAGCTGTCAGACATTCACCAGGAGCTGTCAGACCTTCAAAGGAGCTCTCCGACCTTCAGCAGAAGCTGTCAGACCTTCACTAGGAGCTGTCACACCTTCACCTGGAGCTGTCACAGCTTCAGCAGGAGCTGTCAGACCTTCACCAAGACCTGTCACACCTCCAGCAGGAGCTGTCACACCTTCACCTGGAGCTGTCACAGCTTCAGCAGGAGCTGTCAGACCTTCACCAGGAGATGTCAGACCTTCACCAGAAGCTATCACACCTTCAGCAGGAGCTCTCTGACCTTCAGGAGGAGCTATCAGACCTAAACAAGACCTGTCAGACCGACAGCAGGAGCTGTCAGAACTTCGGCAGGAGCTGTCTCAACTTCACTAGGAGTTGTCCCACCTTCACCAGGAGCTGTCACACCTTCAGCAGGAGCTGTCAGATTATCAGAAGGAGCTGTCAGACCTCCAGCAGGAGCTGTCACACCTTCAGCAGGAGCTGTCAAACATTCACCTGGAGATGTCACACTTTCACCAGGAGCTGTCACACCTTCAGCAGGAGCTGTCGAACATTCACCAGGAGGTGTCAGACCTTCAGCAGGAGCTGTCAGACCTTCACCAGGAGTTTTCACATGTTCACCAGGAGCTGTCAGAACTTCACCAGGAGCTGTCACACCTTCACCAGAAGCTGCCAGACCTTCAGAAGGAGCTGTCACACTTTCAGCAGGACCTGTCACACCTTAACCAGGAGCTGTCACACCTTCACTAGGAGCTGTCACAAATTCAGCAGGAGCTGTCAGACCTTCAGTAGGAGCTGTCAGACCTTCAGCAGGAGTTGTCAGACCTTTGGCAGGAATGGTCAGAATTTAGGAGGAGCTGTCAGACCTTCACCAGGAGCTGTCACACCTTCACCAGAAGCTGCCAGACCTTCAAGAGGAGCTTTCAGTCTTTCACCAGGAGCTGTCACACCTTCAGAAAGAGCTGTCAGACCTTCAGCAGGAGCTGCCAGACCTTCAGTAGGAGCTGTCAGACCTTCACCAGGAGCTGTCAGACCACCAGGATGAGCCATCACACCTTCAGAAGGAGCTGTCACAGCTTCAGCAAGAGCTGTCAGACCTCCAGCAGGAGCTGTCAGATTTTTACCAGAAGCTGTCCGACCTTCACTAGGAGGTTTCATAACTTCACCAGGAGCTGTCAGACCTTCACTAGCAGCTGTCAGACCTTCACCAGGAAGTGTCACACCTTCAGCAGAAGGTGTCAGACCTTCACTAGGAGCTGTCAGACCTTTGGCAGGAGCTGAAAGACCTTAACCAGGCTCATACTGGGAGTGACTGGTCTCATACCGGGTGTAGCCACTCCCGAACTCAAGACCCCATGATGTCCCCCTAAGGCCCGCCACGGCTGATCTTTGGAGCCCTGCCAGCTCCAAATATCCCCCGCAAAAAACCCCACACCCAGGCACCCCCCAGGATATTTGGGCCGAGCTCCCCCTCCCTGGGCACCTGCGGGATGGGGGCGATGCTCCCGGGGTGCTGCGAGCTCAGGCAGCGCCAGGGCCACGCGATTCCTTCTCTCCTCTCCTCCGGCTGCTCCCTGCTGCCGCTGCGCCTCTTCCTCCCTCCCTCCTCCTCCTCCCCCGCTCCGGGATCCTGAACCATGAGGGGAAAGGAGCGAGGAAAGGGCAGAACCGTGAGGGGAAAGGAGCGAGGAAAGGGCGGAACCGTGAGGGGAAAGGAGCGGGGCCAAGGGGACGCGCTGTCCTAAAAAAGCCCGGTTTGACCCAAAATCACCCAAAAGGGCATCAAATGCAGCCTACATCCACATGGTTCGGCCTGACACCAACCAAATGGGATTAAAAGTATCCAGAGGGCTCTAAAATCCAACCCAAGGGGCTTAAAACTGCCCCAAGTGTTTTATAGCCCTCAAGAAATGGCTTAAGATCACCCGTAAATCTTTCAAATGTGACTAAAATCCACCCTGAAAGTATCTGGTCCAGCCTAAAATCATCCAAAGGTATCTAAAATCACCAAAATGTCCCTGACGCCAACACAAGAAGACCTAAAATCACCCTAAAAAGGCTTGGTTCAACCTAAAATTGCCCAAAGCAGCAAAAAACCCTACTTAAATGCACCCAAAATACCCAAAATAGGGACCTAAAATCACCCACACAGGATTAGGATTCACCCATATGGGCCCAGTTTTTCCTAAACTCACCCAAATGGGCCCCAGCCCCACCCCCATGGGCCTAAAATCATCCAAAGGGGTCTGAAATCCCCCCTAAACCCCACCAGATTCGGCCTCAAATCAGCCACAGGGGCTGAAAATCCACCCAAAAAGGCTCGGGATCCCCGCAAGGGATCTGAAGCCCACCCTAAACCTGCCCGGTTCGGCCCAAAATCCCCCAAAGGGGCCGAGCCCGAGGCCGAGCCCGGGATCGGCTCCGGGGTCGCTCCGGGACCTCCGCGTTCGCTCCGGGCAGTTTTGGCCGCGGCCCCGGACGGGCCTGGGCGGGACCGGGAGGGACCAGGGAGGGCTCGGGAGGGGTTTGGGCATCTGGGGCTTTTTTGGGCTTTTGGGAATTGTGTTGGGAGTTTACAGGGAATTGTTGGGGTTTTTGGGGAGAATTATTGGGTGTGGGGGTGTTTGGGAATTTTGGGAGTTTGGATTTTGAGGGGTTTTCTTGGTGCTTTGAGTGGGAAGTTTTTTTCCTGGGGGTATTTGGGGGTTAATTGATTTTTTTTGTGTTTTCTTTAGAATTTTGGAAGGTTTTACTGGGATTTTGTGGGGATTTTGTGGGATCCTCTGGAATTATTTCTGGGTTTTATTGGGATTTTTAGGGGATTTGGAGGCATTTTATTGGAATTGTGGGGGCATTTAGTGGGATTCTTTGGGGATTTGGGTTTTTTAGTTATTTTAGTGGGGATTTGGGGGGGCTTGTGGGTTTTTTTGGGTGTTGCCAAGATTTCTTTGGGTCTCGTGAGTATTTTGTGGGGCTTGTTGTGGTTTTGGAGACATTTTTGGGGGGATTTGTGGGGTTTAATTGGGATTTTGTGAGCTTTTTTTGGGATTCGAGGGTATTCTAATGGGAATTTGTGAAATTTAATTGTGATTTCATGGGGTTTATTGGGACTTTCAGGGGTTTAAACCAGATGTTGGTGCCTCTCAGCCCTCCCCCACACCCTGGGACAACTCCAAAGCCCCCCAATATTCCACTAAAACCCCCCAAAATCCCCCAAAAATCCCAATTAATAACTCCTAAACACCAAAGAATCCCACAAAATCCCAGTGGAACCCACCAAAATTAAAAAAAAAAAAAAAACTCCCAAAAATTTCAATAAACCCCCCAAAAGATAACCACCCAAAAAACCCTAAAAAATCCCCAAAATCCAAAATCCTCAAATCCCACAAAACCCCCATAACCCCACAAACCCAGTAATTCTCTACAAAATCCAGTAATTCCCCCTAATCTCCCAACAAAATCCCCCAAAGCCCATAAATGCCGCCAAAATCCCCCCAAAATCCCCCCAGAGCGCCCCAGACTCACCGGGGGCCGTCCTGGATCAGGGGGCACCGGCCGGTGGAACAGGAGCCACCTCAGGGGGCCCGCGGTGCTTTTTGGGGAGGGGGCACCATGGGAAACCTCCCAAAAATGGGGGAGAGGAACCCCTGTGGTACCCCCTCCCCCGAATGCCCTCTCCCCCGGTTCAGGAATAGCCAAACTCAAGAAAATGTAAACCAGGCTTGACTTTCCAGAAATTATTTTTGGCCGGGTTTAGCTGCATCCTCCAGGCTCAGGATCACCGGTGTATTTGCAGGTTTTGCTCTGCATCATCAGCCTGCCCAGACTCTGCTCGGTGTTTCACAAATGGAGAAGACAATGGATAATGTGCCAAGCTTCCTTGCAAACAGCAACACCTGCATCAGCATGACAGAAAAGAAGGAAAAAAAAGAGAAAATAATCAGCGGTTAGAACAGAGCCAGTGTCCCACCATCTTCCCCTCCACTGTTATTATAGAGGCAAACCTGGGCCTAAAGCTTCCACCTCTCAGTTCCTGATGCTGTTTGACTTCAGCCTTGACTCCCCCTGATCTACCTGACTGCCGTCCAAGTGGGGCTGGGGATGCTCAGCCTGGAAGGAGGAGACACTGGGGAGGCCTCCCTGCAGCTCTGCAGGACTGGAAGGGTCCCACAGGAAAGACGGGGACAGTGTTCAGCCGGGCCCGTGGCAACAGGACAAGGGGGGATGGCTTTCAACTGCAGGAGGCTGATTGAAGTTGGATCTGAGGGAGCTGCTCTTTTACACGGAGGCTGCTGAGGCACTGGCCCAGGCTGTGGATGCCCCATCCTTGGCAACAGGGCTGTGAGCAGCATGGGCTGGGGAAGATTGCTCAGCTCGGAACAAGATGCTCTTTAGATCCACTGTGATGTCACAGATGTGATGTTCCAGCAGGAACTTCCAGCGTCCAGCAAAGAGCACAACACAACCACTGGCCCTTGTGTCAGCCCACCCTGTGCCAGCCCTCGTGCCAGCTCACCCTTCACCATGCTCCCTGTCACTCTTCTCGTCACCTGCGCCCTGATACTCCCATCAGTCCTGAAAGCTCTCTGTTGCCTGGATTTTGTCATCCGTCCCTGCAGGATGCTCACATTTGTCCTGAGGAAGGTACAGTGCCATTCCATGGAGGTGGACACCCCCCAGCTGCCCGGCTGGGCTGGAGTTCTGTGGGGATGGGGTGGGACAGGGACCCCACTCTGAGGTGTTGCTACCTCTGCAGGCTGTCACCGACAGAGAGGACGAGATGGAGGTGGACATGCAGGCTGATAGAGAGGAGGACATGGAAGTGGATGGAGAAGAGAGTGGAGACAATGCGATGGAGGTGGACATGGAGATTGATACAGGGGAGGAGATGGAAGTGGATGGAGAAGAGACTGGAGAGGAAGAGATGGAGGTGGACATGCAGATGGATCCAGAGGAGGAGGTGGAAGTGGATGGAGAAGAGACTGGAGAGGAAGAGATGGAGGTGGACATGCAGATGGATCCAGAGGAGGAGATGGAAGTGGATGGAGAAGAGACTGGTGAAGAAGAGATGGAGGTAGATGTGGAAGAGGAGATGGACGTGGAAATGGAAGAGTACCTTGAGGACATGGACATTGATGAGAAAGATGAGGAAGAGGCCATGATCTTGGGATGAAGAGCAATACCAGCAGCAGGACAGGCATGTGGTCCCCACAGGCAGAGCGGGTCCCCTGCTGCCAGGCTGGGACTGGGCTGGGTGGTCCCTGCTCAGGGATGTGGGACCCGGTGCATCGGGTTCTGGTGGCCATCCCCAGCCTGTGCTGCGCTTGCTGGGCCAGCCTGGGGGCACATGGAAGAGCCCTCTCTGCCTGATTGGAGTGACTGTGCCTCTTGCTTTTCCTCAAGGACCGATGGAGATCCCGGACAGAGATGCCACCCTTTTGTACATACGTTGTAGAGTTTGTTGTTGTCTTTAGGCTATAGGTTTTAGGGCTTCTTTTTGTCTTCTGTAAATACGTTTCATAGACTTTTGTTAGATATGTTCTTAGGTATATACGTTCCATAGATAGTTGTTGTTACAAATATTCTTACAATGTAAATGTGTTCTGTGTTTTCTTTGCTGTTTTTCTGAAAATAAACAAGCTTTATTTTTCACACCCCAGTTCTCTTTCCATTTGCTTCAGGCACAGGTAGCATTTACAAAGTTGTGGTTTCCGCTTGCTCCAGGTTCCCAGGGCTGGAGGTCGGTGGGGGCGCTGGCACAGCCACAACCTTTTGTTTGGGAGCAATATTGGGAAGGGGGTGGGAGAGGGGGCACAGGGGGAGGTGGGACCCACTGAGGCTCCCCCAGGTCACCCCAGGACCCCCAGGCCCCGTCCCAGCCCCCCCAGTTCCCTCCACAGCCCCGGCTGAGGGGGGCTCAGCCCAGGAGCCGCCGTCGTTCGGGGTTCCCCCGAGAGCAGCCGCCAACGGGAGAGCTCCCGGCTCGGAGAGGCCCCAGCAGAGGAGGGGATCTTGTCCCTCCTCGAGGGCCCTGAAGGGTCTTCAGGCCCCTCTGAAGAGGAGTTTTTCTCTTTTTAGGGATGTTTGGGGGGACCTCACCCCTCCAAGGGTGTTTTTTTCCTCCCCATTTTCAGGTGTTTGTGGGGCCACAGCCCCACAAGCCCCTTTTCAGGGGTGATCATGACAGCTTTAAGTGACATTTTTCTGGGGGACTCACTCCAAGCCGCTGTAGGGGATGTTTTGCCCCCCAGGGTGGATTTTTGGGGTTTAAGGGCCCCCACTCTGGTCGGGTCCCACTCTAACTCCCCTGAAGAGGCCAACACCACTCCTGCTGATTCCGGCAGCGGAGCCCTAGGAGGGTTGTAAGAGTTGAAATTTTTAAATTTCATTTTTATTCTATTTTATTTAAATTCAAATTTATTGATTTTTAGTTTTATTCTAACTCGTTGAGAGGACAGCAAGGACATTCAAGGGCAGGAACATTTTTTCCTGGCTGGTGACTGGAATTTCAGACCCTGGCAGTGTGTGCAGAACCACACAGACTGGGATCAAACATGGGCTGGGATCACCTGGACTGAGATCCTATGGACTGGGACCATATGGAATGGGACCATAGGGATCAGGACGGTACACACTGGGATAAACTGGGTTGAGATTATATGGACTGGGACCACATCGACTGGGATTGCACAGACTGGGATCCCATGGACTGGGAAAAAGCATTGGCTACCATTGGCTACCATCCACATAGAAAGGTGGCCACCTCAAGTTGTCTTGATCCTTTTTGGGTGTCCCATCCCCCTCTTTCCCCCGCCTTCCCCATCGTTCCCCCAATCCCCGCTCCCCTCCCCCGTCTTTGGTTTTGGGGGTTCCAGGCCCCTCCTGCTCCGTGGGGGGGTCCCGATCCCTCTTTGGTTTAATTTGGGGCCCCCAACCCCTTCTCACCGCGACCCCCGCGGCCGGGGGGGCTCTCAGCACCACCAGTGCCACCAGTCCGGCCCCAGCTGCCCCCGCACGCCTCATCCCCATCCCCAGGGTCACCTCCCCCCTCCCCAAATTCCGCTCCCGGGGAGCGCTGGGCGCTGCGGCTCCGCCTGGCGACTGAGGAGTCATTGAGAACAAGCGCTCTGATTGGCTAGAAATGGCCCCGCACAGTCTCTGATTGGCTAGCGCATTGAGAAGCGTTTTGATCTGCCTGGCAACCGATGAGCAGCGCTATCGCAGGCGCTGATTGCCTGAAAATCGCCGGCCCGGCAACTGAGTTGTCAGCAGCGCCGCGCGCTCTGATTGGCCAGGAGCTGTTTTGGGGTGGGGACGGGGGGAACTGGGGACCCCAGGAGCCCCCCGGCTTTGGGGGTTTCCATCCCCCCTCGGCCCTCGGGGCGGCCCTGGGGCCACCCCAACACCCCCAAAGTGGGGAGGGTCCCCGGAGCCGTTTGGATCCCCCAAAAATGGGCTGGAAGCGGCAGGAGCCGCCCCAAAAAGGGATTGAAGGGTCCGGTCCGGGAATGGGGGAGGCTCCGGGGATGGCTCCGATCCGGATCGGGGCGGGCTGGGATTGAGGGAGGGTCCGTTCAGCGACTGGGGAGGGGTCTGGGACTGGGTCAGGGGCTGGCATTGGGGAGGGTTTGGGAATTGGGGAGGGGTCTTGGATTGAGGGGATTGCTCCATCCCGGGATTGGGGCAGGGTCGCTCCCTGGGGGAGGGGTCCATTATTGGGCCAGGGCCTCTCCCCTTCCCGAGCCCAATCCCGTTCCTGATCCTGTTCCCGATCCCAATCCCATTCCCATTTCTGTTCCCGTTCCCGATCTCATTCCCGACCCCGATCCCACTCCCATTCCCGATCCCGATCCTGTTCCCAGTCCCGGTCCCGCCGCTGTTTCCAGGAAATGGCTCTGCTCCCAACCCCGACCCCAAACCCAGCGGGTCAAACACCCCAGATCCTGGGGTCAACTCCCCCCGACCCCAAATCCTGGGGGTTCAAACACTGGGGGGGTCAAACACCCTCAAACCCAAACTCTGGGATGTCAAGCCCTACCCCCCCCCCCCCCAGCCCCGAACCCCAAATTTTAGGATCAAACCCTCCAAATCCCAGATCCTGGGGTGTCAAACACTCCCCAATTCCCAAACGATGGGGTTAAATACCCCTGATTTTGCTGATGCAAAAAAATGTCTCAGAAATTCAGCCAGCTTGTTCACCTTTTTTGTCAACTTCTTTTCAGGGTTGGACGACCTGGTTGCGACAGCGCAACCCTTCTAAAAGACGGATGCTAAGAGACATAACCGGTGCTGTGGGAACAGGATTGGGAATTCTAAATAGCATTGATTCAGAAGTATTAATGAACACATTGGCTGCCACCACTAGATTTGACCAAATTCCAACAACCACTGCAGTCGTCCTTCTTGGCCTTGGGAAGACATCAGCGTTTGCTATCAAACATATTACCAAGTTGGGAGGAAGCAAGCGTAAATGATCACAAATTGGTAATTGATGCACTCGGTGCCACACAAAAGAACGTTTCTTTAGCTCTCAGCTGTATCCAGGCTCAATTAGGGATGCAGTCGGTTGCTGCCTCGATTATAAGAGAAGGTGAAGAAGGCACTTTTCCTACTGAGATTCGGAAAATAGTTTGGGACAGTGCCGCTGATTTTGAAAAGGAATTCCAATCCCGGTGGAACCTAGTGAACTTTACCTATGACCCCATCACAAACATAGCCACAGCTTTGGTGTTAACCGTACGTGATGCCTCAAGTGCATTTGGTATTCCCCATCATTGCACTAGGACTGGGACACATATGGAGCCACTGGGAATGTGCTGGGGGCAACTGGGACCACGCTGGGGGCAACTGGGGACAAGGGTGAGTGACTGGGGCCCTGCTGGGAGAGACTGGGATCATACTGGACTCATACTGGGATCTTACTGGGAGTGACTGGGACTATTCTGGGGGCAAGTGGGAGAACTGGGAACACACGGGATGAAAGTGGGAACAACGGGAACAGTGCTGGGGGCAAATTGTATCATAATGGGGAGTGACTGGCAGCAACTGGGCTCCTGCTGGGAGCAGCCCCTGGCGGCCCCGGGAGCCCCGCACCCCTTTCCCGGCCATGCCGCCCCTCCAGCCCCAGCACCCCCCATTGCCGGGGTGCCGGCACTGCCAGGGGTCCCCCCTTCTCGGGTTCCCCGCTGGGGCTTCTGGGGCTCTCCTCTCTCGGGGCTCCCGCTCAGGGCAGCCGCGGCTCTCCCGGGGCTCCCCAAAACCGGTGTCCCCCCGACGGGGCTCTGCCGCCACCCACACTGGGATCCCCCAAAAACACCTCTCGGGGACCCCCCGATGTCCCCCCGAGGGCCAGCTGCGGCTCGGCTTTGGAGCCCTGCCAGCTCCAAACATCCCTCCCAAAGAACCCGAACCCAGGCACCCCCCAGGATATTTGGGCCGAGCTCCCCCTCCCTGGGCACCTGCGGGATGGGGGCGATGCTCCCGGGGTGCTGCGAGCTCAGGCAGCGCCAGGGCCACGCGATTCCTTCTCTCCTCTCCTCCGGCTGCTCCCTGCTGCCGCTGCGCCTCTTCCTCCCTCCCTCCTCCTCCTCCCCCGCTCCGGGATCCTGAACCATGAGGGGAAAGGAGCGAGGAAAGGGCAGAACCGTGAGGGGAAAGGAGCGAGGAAAGGGCGGAACCGTGAGGGGAAAGGAGCGGGGCCAAGGGGACGCGCTGTCCTAAAAAAGCCCGGTTTGACCCAAAATCACCCAAAAGGGCATCAAATGCAGCCTACATCCACATGGTTCGGCCTGACACCAACCAAATGGGATTAAAAGTATCCAGAGGGCTCTAAAATCCAACCCAAGGGGCTTAAAACTGCCCCAAGTGTTTTATAGCCCTCAAGAAATGGCTTAAGATCACCCGTAAATCTTTCAAATGTGACTAAAATCCACCCTGAAAGTATCTGGTCCAGCCTAAAATCATCCAAAGGTATCTAAAATCACCAAAATGTCCCTGACACCAACACAAGAAGACCTAAAATCACCCTAAAAAGGCTTGGTTCAACCTAAAATTGCCCAAAGCAGCAAAAAACCCTACTTAAATGCACCCAAAATACCCAAAATAGGGACCTAAAATCACCCACACAGGATTAGGATTCACCCATATGGGCCCAGTTTTTCCTAAACTCACCCAAATGGGCCCCAGCCCCACCCCCATGGGCCTAAAATCATCCAAAGGGGTCTGAAATCCCCCCTAAACCCCACCAGATTCGGCCTCAAATCAGCCACAGGGGCTGAAAATCCACCCGAAAAGGCTCGGGATCCCTGCAAGGGATCTGAAGCCCACCCTAAACCTGCCCGGTTCGGCCCAAAATCCCCCAAAGGGGCCGAGCCCGAGGCCGAGCCCGGGATCGGCTCCGGGGTCGCTCCGGGACCTCCGCATCCGCTCCTGGCAGTTTTGGCCGCGGCCCCGGACGGGCCTGGGTGGGACCGGGAGGAACCAGGGAGGGCTCGGGAGGGGTTTGGGCATCTGGGGCTTTTTTGGGCTTTTGGGAATTGTGTTGGGAGTTTACAGGGAATTGTTGGGGTTTTTGGGGAGAATTATTGGGTGTGGGGGTGTTTGGGAATTTTGGGAGTTTGGATTTTGAGGGGTTTTCTTGGTGCTTTGAGTGGGAAGTTTTTTTCCTGTGGGTATTTGGGGGTTAATTGATTTTTTTTGTGTTTTCTTTTGAATTCTGGAAGATTTTACTGGGATTTTGTGGGGATTTTGTGGGATCCTCTGGAATTATTTCTGGGTTTTATTGGGATTTTTAGGGGATTTGGAGGCATTTTATTGGAATTGTTGGGGCATTTAGTGGGATTCTTTGGGGATTTGGGTTTTTTAGTTATTTTAGTGGGGATTTGGGGGGGCTTGTGGGTTTTTTTGGGTGTTGCCAAGATTTCTTTGGGTCTCGTGAGGATTTTGTGGGGCTTGTTGTGGTTTTGGAGACATTTTTGGGAGGATTTGTGGGGTTTAATTGGGATTTTGTGAGCTTTTTTTGGGATTCGAGGGTATTCTAATGGGAATTTGTGAAATTTAATTGCGATTTCATGGGGTTTATTGGGACTTTCAGGGGTTTAAACCAGATGTTGGTGCCTCTCAGCCCTTCCCCACACCCTGGGACAACTCCAAAGCCCCCCAAAATTCCACTGAAACCCCCCAAAATCCCCCAAAAATCCCAATTAAAAACTCCTAAACACCAAAGAATCCCACAAAATCCCAGTGGAACCCACCAAAATTAAAAAAAAAAAAAAAACTCCCAAAAATTTCAATAAACCCCCAAAAAAATAACCACCCCAAAACCCTAAAAAATCCCTAAAATCCAAAATCCTCAAATCCCACAAAACCCCCATAACCCCACAAACCCAGTAATTCTCTCCAAAATCCAATAATTCCCCCTAATCTCCCAACAAAATCCCCCAAAGCCCATACATGCCGCCAAAATCTCCCCAAAATCCCCCCAGAGCGCCCCAGACTCACCGGGGGCCGTCCTGGATCAGGGGGCACCGGCCGGTGGAACAGGAGCCACCTCAGGGGGCCCGCGGTGCTTTTTGGGGAGGGGGCACCATGGGAGACCCCCAAAAACGGGGGAGGGGAAACCCTGTGGCACCCCCTGCCCTGAATGCCCCCTCCCCCGGTTCAGGAATAGCCAAATTCAAGAAAATGTAAACCAGGCTTGACTTTCCAGAAATTATTTTTGGCCGGGTTTAGCTGCACCCTCCAGGCTCAGGATCACCGGTGTATTTGCAGGTTTTGCTCTGCATCATCAGCCTGCCCAGACTCTGCTCGGTGTTTCACAAATGGAGAAGACAATGGATAATGTGCCAAGCTTCCTTGCAAACAGCAACACCTGCATCAGCATGACAGAAAAGAAGGGAAAAAAAAAAAAGAAAATATTCACCGGTTAGAACAGAGCCAGTGTCCCACCATCTTCCCCTCCACTGTTATTACAGAGGCAAACCTGGGCCTAAAGCTTCCACCTCTCAGTTCCTGATGCTGTTTGACTTCAGCCTTGACTCCCCCTGATCTACCTGACTGCCGTCCAAGTGGGGCTGGGGATGCTCAGCCTGGAAGGAGGAGACACTGGGGAGGCCTCCCTGCAGCTCTGCAGGACTGGAAGGGTCCCACAGGAAAGACGGGGACAGTGTTCAGCCGGGCCCGTGGCAACAGGACAAGGGGGGATGGCTTTCAACTGCAGGAGGCTGATTGAAGTTGGATCTGAGGGAGCTGCTCTTTTACACGGAGGCTGCTGAGGCACTGGCCCAGGCTGTGGATGCCCCATCCTTGGCAACAGGGCTGTGAGCAGCATGGGCTGGGGAAGATTGCTCAGCTCGGAACAAGATGCTCTTTAGATCCACTGTGATGTCACAGATGTGATGTTCCAGCAGGAACTTCCAGCGTCCAGCAAAGAGCACAACACAACCACTGGCCCTTGTGTCAGCCCACCCTGTGCCAGCCCTCGTGCCAGCTCACCCTTCACCATGTTCCCTGTCACTCTTCTCGTCACCTGTGCCCTGATACTCCCATCAGTCCTGAAAGCTCTCTGTTGCCTGGATTTTGTCATCCGTCCCTGCAGGATGCTCACATTTGTCCTGAGGAAGGTACGGTGCCATTCCATGGAGGTGGACACCCCCCAGCTGCCCGGCTGGGCTGGAGTTCTGTGGGGATGGGGTGGGACAGGGACCCCACTCTGAGGTGTTGCTACCTCTGCAGGCTGTCACCGACAGAGAGGACGAGATGGAGGTGGACATGCAGGCTGATAGAGAGGAGGACATGGAAGTGGATGGAGAAGAGAGTGGAGACAATGCGATGGAGGTGGACATGGAGATTGATACAGAGGAGGAGATGGAAGTGGATGGAGAAGAGAGTGGAGAGGAAGAGATGGAGGTGGACATGCAGATGGATACAGAGGAGGAGATGGAAGTGGATGGAGAAGAGACTGGAGAGGAAGAGATGGAGGTGGACATGGAGATTGATACAGAGGAGAAGATGGAAGTGGATGGAGAAGAGACTGGAGAGGAAGAGATGGAGGTGGACATGCAGATGGATCCAGAGGAGGAGATGGAAGTGGATGGAGAAGAGACTGGTGAAGAAGAGATGGAGGTAGATGTGGAAGAGGAGATGGACGTGGAAATGGAAGAGTACCTTGAGGACATGGACATTGATGAGAAAGATGAGGAAGAGGCCATGATCTTGGGATGAAGAGCAATACCAGCAGCAGGACAGGCATGTGGTCCCCACAGGCAGAGCGGGTCCCCTGCTGCCAGGCTGGGACTGGGCTGGGTGGTCCCTGCTCAGGGATGCGGGACCCGGTGCATTGGGTTCTGGTGGCCATCCCCAGCCTGTGCTGCGCTTGCTGGGCCAGCCTGGGGGCACATGGAAGAGCCCTCTCTGCCTGATTGGAGTGACCGTGCCTCTTGCTTTTCCTCAAGGACCGATGGAGATCCCGGACAGAGATGCCACCCTTTTGTACATACGTTGTAGAGTTTGTTGTTGTCTTTAGGCTATAGGTTTTAGGGCTTCTTTTTGTCTTCTGTAAATACGTTTCATAGACTTTTGTTAGATATGTTCTTAGGTATATACGTTCCATAGATAGTTGTTGTTACAAATATTCTTACAATGTAAATGTGTTCTGTGTTTTCTTTGCTGTTTTTCTGAAAATAAACAAGCTTTATTTTTCACACCCCAGTTCTCTTTCCATTTGCTTCAGGCACAGGTAGCATTTACAAAGTTGTGGTTTCCGCTTGCTCCAGGTTCCCAGGGCTGGAGGTCGGTGGGGGCGCTGGCACAGCCACAACCTTTTGTTTGGGGGCAATATTGGGAAGGGGGTGGGAGAGGGGGCACAGGGGGAGGTGGGACCCACTGAGGCTCCCCCAGGTCACCCCAGGACCCCCAGGCCCCGTCCCAGCCCCCCCAGTTCCCTCCACAGCCCCGGCTGAGGGGGGCTCAGCCCAGGAGCCGCCGTCGTTCGGGGTTCCCCCGAGAGCAGCCGCCAACGGGAGAGCTCCCGGCTCGGAGAGGCCCCAGCAGAGGAGGGGATCTTGTCCCTCCTCGAGGGCCCTGAAGGGTCTTCAGGCCCCTCTGAAGAGGAGTTTTTCTCTTTTTAGGGATGTTTGGGGGGACCTCACCCCTCCAAGGGTGTTTTTTTTCCTCCCCATTTTCAGGTGTTTGTGGGGCCACAGCCCCACAAGCCCCTTTTCAGGGGTGATCATGACAGCTTTAAGTGACATTTTTCTGGGGGACTCACTCCAAGCCGCTGTAGGGGATGTTTTGCCCCCCAGGGTGGATTTTTGGGGTTTAAGGGCCCCCACTCTGGTCGGGTCCCACTCTAACTCCCCTGAAGAGGCCAACACCACTCCTGCTGATTCCGGCAGCGGAGCCCTAGGAGGGTTGTAAGAGTTGAAATTTTTAAATTTCATTTTTATTCTATTTTATTTAAATTCAAATTTATTGATTTTTAGTTTTATTCTAACTCGTTGAGAGGACAGCAAGGACATTCAAGGGCAGGAACATTTTTTCCTGGCTGGTGACTGGAATTTCAGACCCTGGCAGTGTGTGCAGAACCACACAGACTGGGATCAAACATGGGCTGGGATCACCTGGACTGAGATCCTATGGACTGGGACCATATGGAATGGGACCATAGGGATCAGGACGGTACACACTGGGATAAACTGGGTTGAGATTATATGGACTGGGACCACATCGACTGGGATTGCACAGACTGGGATCCCATGGACTGGGAAAAAGCATTGGCTACCATTGGCTACCATCCACATAGAAAGGTGGCCACCTCAAGTTGTCTTGATCCTTTTTGGGTGTCCCATCCCCCTCTTTCCCCCGCCTTCCCCATCGTTCCCCCAATCCCCGCTCCCCTCCCCCGTGTTTGGTTTTGGGGGTTCCAGGCCCCTCCTGCTCCGTGGGGGGGTCCCGATCCCTCTTTGGTTTAATCTGGGGCCCCCAACCCCTTCTCACCGCGACCCCCGCGGCCGGGGGGGCTCTCAGCACCACCAGTGCCACTAGTCCGGCCCCAGCTGCCCCCGCACGCCCCATCCCCATCCCCAGGGTCACCTCCCCCCTCCCCAAATTCCGCTCCCGGGGAGCGCTGGGCGCTGCGGGTCCGCCTGGCGACTGAGGAGTCATCGAGAACAAGCGCTCTGATTGGCTAGAAATGGCCCCGCG
Organism: Anomalospiza imberbis; assembly: GCF_031753505.1. Taxonomy (NCBI): domain Eukaryota; kingdom Metazoa; phylum Chordata; class Aves; order Passeriformes; family Viduidae; genus Anomalospiza; species Anomalospiza imberbis. The sequence continues at coordinate 727,366 of NW_027100098.1, forward strand.
CTGTCTCTGATTGGCTAGCGCATTGAGAAGCGCTGTGATCTGCCTGGCAACCGATGAGCAGCGCTATCGCAGGCGCTGATTGCCTGAAAATCGCCGGCCCGGCAACTGAGTTGTCAGCAGCGCCGCGCGCTCTGATTGGCCAGGAGCTGTTTTGGGGTGGGGACGGGGGGAACTGGGGACCCCCAGGAGCCCCCCGGCTTTGGGGGTTTCCATCCCCCCTCGGCCCTCGGGGCGGCCCTGGGGCCACCCCAACACCCCCAAAGTGGGGAGGGTCCCCGGAGCCGTTTGGATCCCCCAAAAATGGGCTGGAAGCGGCAGGAGCCGCCCCACAAAGGGATTGAAGGCTCCGGTCCGGGAATGGGGGAGGCTCCGGGGATGGCTCCGATCCGGATCGGGGCGGGCTGGGATTGAGGGAGGGTCCGTTCAGCGACTGGGGAGGGGTCTGGGACTGGGTCAGGGGCTGGCATTGGGGAGGGTTTGGGAATTGGGGAGGGGTCTTGGATTGAGGGGATTGCTCCATCCCGGGATTGGGGCAGGGTCGCTCCCTGGGGGAGGGGTCCATTATTGGGCCAGGGCCTCTCCCCTTCCCGAGCCCAATCCCGTTCCTGATCCTGTTCCCGATCCCAATCCCATTCCCATTTCTGTTCCCGTTCCCGATCTCATTCCCGACCCCGATCCCACTCCCATTCCCGATCCCGATCCTGTTCCCAGTCCCGGTCCCGCCGCTGTTTCCAGGAAATGGCTCTGCTCCCAACCCCGACCCCAAACCCAGCGGGTCAAACACCCCAGACCCTGGGGTCAACTCCCCCCGACCCCAAATCCTGGGGGTTCAAACACTGGGGGGGTCAAACACCCTCAAACCCAAACTCTGGGATGTCAAGCCCTACCCCCCCCCCCCCAGCCCCGAACCCCAAATTTTAGGATCAAACCCTCCAAATCCCAGATCCTGGGGTGTCAAACACTCCCCAATTCCCAAACGATGGGGTTAAATACCCCTGATTTTGCTGATGGAAAAAAATGTCTCAGAAATTCAGCCAGCTTGTTCACCTTTTTTGTCAACTTCTTTTCAGGGTTGGACGACCTGGTTGCGACAGCGGAACCCTTCTAAAAGACGGATGCTAAGAGACATAACCGGTGCTGTGGGAACAGGATTGGGAATTCTAAATAGCATTGATTCAGAAGTATTAATGAACACATTGGCTGCCACCACTAGATTTGACCAAATTCCAACAACCACTGCAGTCGTCCTTCTTGGCCTTGGGAAGACATCAGCGCTTGCTATCAAACATATTACCAAGTTGGGAGGAAGCAAGCGTAAATGATCACAAATTGGTAATTGATGCACTCGGTGCCACACAAAAGAACGTTTCTTTAGCTCTCAGCTGTATCCAGGCTCAATTAGGGATGCAGTCGGTTGCTGCCTCGATTATAAGAGAAGGTGAAGAAGGCACTTTTCCTACTGAGATTCGGAAAATAGTTTGGGACAGTGCCGCTGATTTTGAAAAGGAATTCCAATCCCGGTGGAACCTAGTGAACTTTACCTATGACCCCATCACAAACATAGCCACAGCTTTGGTGTTAACCGTACGTGATGCCTCAAGTGCATTTGGTATTCCCCATCATTGCACTAGGACTGGGACACATATGGAGCCACTGGGAATGTGCTGGGGGCAACTGGGACCACGCTGGGGGCAACTGGGGACAAGGGTGAGTGACTGGGGCCCTGCTGGCAGAGACTGGGATCATACTGGACTCATACTGGGATCTTACTGGGAGTGACTGGGACTATTCTGGGGGCAAGTGGGAGAACTGGGAACACACGGGATGAAAGTGGGAACAACGGGAACAGTGCTGGGGGCAAATTGTATCATAATGGGGAGTGACTGTCAGCAACTGGGCTCCTGCTGGGAGCAGCCCCTGGCGGCCCCGGGAGCCCCGCACCCCTTTCCCGGCCATGCCGCCCCTCCAGCCCCAGCACCCCCCATTGCCGGGGTGCCGGCACTGCCAGGGGTCCCCCCCTCTCGGGTTCCCCGCTGGGGCTTCTGGGGCTCTCCTCTCTCGGGGCTCCCGCTCAGGGCAGCCGCGGCTCTCCCGGGGCTCCCCAAAACCGGTGTCCCCCCGACGGGGCTCTGCCGCCACCCACACTGGGATCCCCCAAAAACACCTCTCGGGGACCCCCCGATGTCCCCCCGAGGGCCAGCTGCGGCTCGGCTTTGGAGCCCTTCCAGCTCCAAACATCCCTCCCAAAGAACCCGAACCCAGGCACCCCCCAGGATATTTTGGGCCGAGCTCCCCCTCCCTGGGCACCTGCGGGATGGGGGCGATGCTCCCGGGTGCTGCGAGCTCAGGCAGCGCCAGGGCCACGCGATTCCTTCTCTCCTCTCCTCCGGCTGCTCCCTGCTGCCGCTGCGCCTCTTCCTCCCTCCCTCCTCCTCCTCCCCCGCTCCGGGATCCTGAACCATGAGGGGAAAGGAGCGAGGAAAGGGCAGAACCGTGAGGGGAAAGGAGCGAGGAAAGGGCGGAACCGTGAGGGGAAAGGAGCGGGGCCAAGGGGACGCGCTGTCCTAAAAAAGCCCGGTTTGACCCAAAATCACCCAAAAGGGCATCAAATGCAGCCTACATCCACATGGTTCGGCCTGACACCAACCAAATGGGATTAAAAGTATCCAGAGGGCTCTAAAATCCAACCCAAGGGGCTTAAAACTGCCCCAAGTGTTTTATAGCCCTCAAGAAATGGCTTAAGATCACCCGTAAATCTTTCAAATGTGACTAAAATCCACCCTGAAAGTATCTGGTCCAGCCTAAAATCATCCAAAGGTATCTAAAATCACCAAAATGTCCCTGACACCAACACAAGAAGACCTAAAATCACCCTAAAAAGGCTTGGTTCAACCTAAAATTGCCCAAAGCAGCAAAAAACCCTACTTAAATGCACCCAAAATACCCAAAATAGGGACCTAAAATCACCCACACAGGATTAGGATTCACCCATATGGGCCCAGTTTTTCCTAAACTCACCCAAATGGGCCCCAGCCCCACCCACATGGGCCTAAAATCATCCAAAGGGGTCTGAAATCCCCCCTAAACCCCACCAGATTCGGCCTCAAATCAGCCACAGGGGCTGAAAATCCACCCAAAAAGGCTCGGGATCCCCGCAAGGGATCTGAAGCCCACCCTAAACCTGCCCGGTTCGGCCCAAAATCCCCCAAAGGGGCTGAGCCCGAGGCTGAGCCCGGGATCGGCTCCGGGGTCGCTCCGGGACCTCCGCGTCCGCTCCGGGCAGTTTTGGCCGCGGCCCCGGACGGGCCTGGGTGGGACCGGGAGGGACCAGGCAGGGCTCGGGAGGGGTTTGGGCATCTGGGGCTTTTTTGGGCTTTTGGGAATTGTGTTGGGAGTTTACAGGGAATTGTTGGGGTTTTTGGGGAGAATTATTGGGTGTGGGGGTGTTTGGGAATTTTGGGAGTTTGGATTTTGAGGGGTTTTATTGGTGCTTTGAGGGGGAAGTTTTTTTCCTGGGGGTATTTGGGGGTTAATTGAAATTTTTTGTGTTTTCTTTTGAATTTTGGAAGGTTTTACTGGGATTTTGTGGGGATTTTGTGGGATCCTCTGGAATTATTTCTGGGTTTTATTGGGTTTTTTAGGGGATTTGGAGGCATTTTATTGGAATTGTTGGGGCATTTAGTGGGATTCTTTGGGGATTTGGGTTTTTTAGTTATTTTAGTGGGGATTTGGGGGGGCTTGTGGGTTTTTTTGGGTGTTGCCAAGATTTCTTTGGGTCTCGTGAGGATTTTGTGGGGCTTGTTGTGGTTTTGGAGACATTTTTGGGGGGATTTGTGGGGTTTAATTGGGATTTTGTGAGCTTTTTTTGGGATTCGAGGGTATTCTAATGGGAATTTGTGAAATTTAATTGCGATTTCATGGGGTTTATTGGGACTTTCAGGGGTTTAAACCAGATGTTGGTGCCTCTCAGCCCTTCCCCACACCCTGGGACAACTCCAAAGCCCCCCAAAATTCCACTAAAACCCCCCAAAATCCCCCAAAAATCCCAATTAAAAACTCCTAAACACCAAAGAATCCCACAAAATCCCAGTGAAACCCACCAAAATTAAAAAAAAAAAAAAAAAACCGCCCAAAAATTTCAATAAACCCCCCAAAAAATAACCACCCCGAAACCCTAAAAAATCCCTAAAATCCAAAATCCTCAAATCCCACAAAACCCCCATAACCCCACAAACCCAGTAATTCTCTCCAAAATCCAATAATTCCCCCTAATCTCCCAACAAAATCCCCCAAAGCCCATACATGCCGCCAAAATCCCCCCAAAATCCCCCCAGAGCGCCCCAGACTCACCGGGGGCAGTCCTGGATCAGGGGGCACCGGCCGGTGGAACAGAAGCCGCTTCAGGGGGCCCGCGGAGCTTTTTGGGGAGGGGGCACCATGGGAGACCCCCCAAAAACGGGGGAGGGGAACCCCTGTGGTACCCCCTCCCCCGAATGCCCTCTCCCCCGGTTCAGGAATAGCCAAACTCAAGAAAATGTAAACCAGGCTTGACTTTCCAGAAATTATTTTTGGCCGGGTTTAGCTGCACCCTCCAGGCTCAGGATCACCGGTGTATTTGCAGGTTTTGCTCTGCATCATCAGCCTGCCCAGACTCTGCTCGGTGTTTCACAAATGGAGAAGACAATGGACATTGTGCCAAGCTTCCTTGCAAACAGCAACACCTGCATCAGCATGACAGAAAAGAAAAAAAAAAAAAAAAAAAAACGAAAATAATCAGCGGTTAGAACAGAGCCAGTGTCCCACCATCTTCCCCTCCACTGTTATTATAGAGGCAAACCTGGGCCTAAAGCTTCCACCTCTCAGTTCCTGATGCTGTTTGACTTCAGCCTTGACTCCCCCGATCTACCTGACTGCCATCCAAGTGGGGCTGGGGATGCTCAGCCTGGAAACAGGAGATACTGGGGAGGCCTCACTGCAGCTCTGCAGGACTGGAAGGGTCCCACAGGAAAGACGGGGACAGTGTTCAGCCGGGCCCGTGGCAACAGGACAAGGGGGGATGGCTTTCAACTGCAGGAGGCTGATTGAAGTTGGATCTGAGGGAGCTGCTCTTTTACACGGAGGCTGCTGAGGCACTGGCCCAGGCTGTGGATGCCCCATCCTTGGCAACAGGGCTGTGAGCAGCATGGGCTGGGGAAGATTGCTCAGCTCGGAACAAGATGCTCTTTAGATCCACTGTGATGTCACAGATGTGATGTTCCAGCAGGAACTTCCAGCGTCCAGCAAAGAGCACAACACAACCACTGGCCCTTGTGTCAGCCCACCCTGTGCCAGCCCTCGTGCCAGCTAACCCTTCACCATGTTCCCTGTCACTCTTCTCGTCACCTGCGCCCTGATACTCCCATCAGTCCTGAAGGCTCTCTGTTGCCTGGATTTTGTCATCCGTCCCTGCAGGATGCTCACATTTGTCCTGAGGAAGGTACAGTGCAATTCCATGAAGGTGGACAACCCCCAGCTGCCCGGCTGGGCTGGAGTTCTGTGGGGATGGGGTGGGACAGGGACCCCACTCTGAGGTGTTGCTACCTCTGCAGGCTGTCACCGACAGAGAGGACGAGATGGAGGTGGACATGCAGGCTGATAGAGAGGAGGACATGGAAGTGGATGGAGAAGAGAGTGGAGACAATGCGATGGAGGTGGACATGGAGATTGATACAGAGGAGGAGATGGAAGTGGATGGAGAAGAGAGTGGAGAGGAAGAGATGGAGGTGGACATGCAGATGGATACAGAGGAGGAGATGGAAGTGGATGGAGAAGAGACTGGAGAGGAAGAGATGGAGGTGGACATGGAGATTGATACAGAGGAGGAGATGGAAGTGGATGGAGAAGAGACTGGAGAGGAAGAGATGGAGGTGGACATGCAGATGGATCCAGAGGAGGAGATGGAAGTGGATGGAGAAGAGACTGGTGAAGAAGAGATGGAGGTAGATGTGGAAGAGGAGATGGACGTGGAAATGGAAGAGTACCTTGAGGACATGGACATTGATGAGAAAGATGAGGAAGAGGCCATGATCTTGGGATGAAGAGCAATGCCAGCAGCAGGACAGGCATGTGGTCCCCACAGGCAGAGCGGGTCCCCTGCTGCCAGGCTGGGACTGGGCTGGGTGGTCCCTGCTCAGGGATGTGGGACCCGGTGCATTGGGTTCTGGTGGCCATCCCCAGCCTGTGCTGCGCTTGCTGGGCCAGCCTGGGGGCACATGGAAGAGCCCTCTCTGCCTGATTGGAGTGACCGTGCCTCTTGCTTTTCCTCAAGGACCAATGGAGATCCCGGACAGAGATGCCACCCTTTTGTACATACGTTGTAGAGTTTGTTGTTGTCTTTAGGCTATAGGTTTTAGGGCTTCTTTTTGTCTTCTGTAAATACGTTTCATAGACTTTTGTTAGATATGTTCTTGGGTATATATGTTCCATAGATAGTTGTTGTTACAAATATTCTTACAATGTAAATGTGTTCTGTGTTTTCTTTGCTGTTTTTCTGAAAATAAACAAGCTTTATTTTTCACACCCCAGTTCTCTTTCCATTTGCTTCAGGCACAGGTAGCATTTGCAAAGTTGTGGTTTCCGCTTGCTCCAGGTTCCCAGGGCTGGAGGTCAGTGGGGGCGCTGGCACAGCCACAACCTTTTGTTTGGGGGCAATATTGGGAAGGGGGTGGGAGAGGGGGCACAGGGGGGAGGTGGGACCCACTGAGGCTCCCCCAGGTCACCCCAGGACCCCCAGGCCCCGTCCCAGCCCCCCCAGTTCCCTCCACAGCCCCGGCTGAGGGGGGCTCAGCCCAGGAGCCGCCGTCGTTCGGGGCTCCCCCGAGGGCAGCCGCCAACGGGAGAGCTCCCGGCTCGGAGAGGCCCCAGCAGAGGAGGGGATCTTGTCCCTCCTCGAGGGCCCTGAAGGGTCTTCAGGCCCCTCTGAAGAGGAGTTTTTCTCTTTTTAGGATGTTTGGGGGGACCTCACCCCTCCAAGGGTGTTTTTTCCTCCCCATTTTCAGGTGTTTGTGGGGCCACAGCCCCACAAGCCCCTTTTCAGGGGTGATCATGACAGCTTTAAGTGACATTTTTCTGGGGGACTCACTCCAAGCCGCTGTAGGGGATGTTTTGCCCCCCAGGGTGGATTTTTGGGGTTTAAGGGCCCCCGCTCTGGTCGGGTCCCACTCTAACTCCCCTGAAGAGGCCAACACCACTCCTGCTGATTCCGGCAGCGGAGCCCTAGGAGGGTTGTAAGAGTTGAAATTTTTAAATTTCATTTTTATTCCATTTTATTTAAATTAAAATTTATTGAATTTTAGTTTTATTCTAACTCGTTGAGAGGACAGCAAGGACATTCAAGGGCAGGAACATTTTTTCCTGGCTGGTGACTGGAATTTCAGACCCTGGCAGTGTGTGCAGAACCACACAGACTGGGATCAAACATGGGCTGGGATCACCTGGACTGAGATCCTATGGACTGGGACCATATGGAATGGGACCATAGGGATCAGGACGGTACACACTGGGATAAACTGGGTTGAGATTATATGGACTGGGACCACATCGACTGGGATTGCACAGACTGGGATCCCATGGACTGGGAAAAAGCATTGGCTACCATTGGCTACCATCCACATAGAAAGGTGGCCACCTCAAGTTGTCTTGATCCTTTTTGGGTGTCCCATCCCCCTCTTTCCCCCGCCTTCCCCATCGTTCCCCCAATCCCCGCTCCCCTCCCCCGTGTTTGGTTTTGGGGGTTCCAGGCCCCTCCTGCTCCGTGGGGGGGTCCCGATCCCTCTTTGGTTTAATTTGGGGCCCCCAGCCCCTTCTCACCGCGACCCCCGCGGCCGGGGAGGCTCTCAGCACCACCAGTGCCACCAGTCCGGCCCCAGCTGCCCCCGCACGCCCCATCCCCATCCCCAGGGTCACCTCCCCCCTCCCCAAATTCCGCTCCCGGGGAGCGCTGGGCGCTGCGGCTCCGCCTGGCGACTGAGGAGTCATCGAGAACAAGCGCTCTGATTGGCTAGAAATGGCCCCGCACAGTCTCTGATTGGCTAGCGCATTGAGAAGCGCTGTGATCTGCCTGGCAACCGATGAGCAGCGCTATCGCAGGCGCTGATTGCCTGAAAATCGCCGGCCCGGCAACTGAGTTGTCAGCAGCGCCGCGCGCTCTGAATGGCCAGGAGCTGTTTTGGGGTGGGGACGGGGGGAACTGGGGACCCCCAGGAGCCCCCCGGCTTTGGGGGTTTCCATCCCCCCTCGGCCCTCGGGGCGGCCCTGGGGCCACCCCAACACCCCCAAAGTGGGGAGGGTCCCCGGAGCCGTTTGGATCCCCCAAAAATGGGCTGGAAGCGGCAGGAGCCGCCCCAAAAAGGGATTGAAGTCTCCGGTCCGGGAATGGGGGAGGCCCCGGGGAAGGCTCCGATCCGGATCGGGGCGGGCTGGGATTGAGGGAGGGTCCGTTCAGCGACTGGGGAGGGGTCTGGGACTGGGTCAGGGGCTGGCATTGGGGAGGGTTTGGGAATTGGGGAGGGGTCTGGGATTGAGGGGATTGCTCCATCCCGGGATTGGGGCAGGGTCGCTCCCTGGGGGAGGGGTCCATTATTGGGCCAGGGCCTCTCCCCTTCCCGAGCCCAATCCCGTTCCTGATCCTGTTCCCGATCCCAATCCCATTCCCATTTCTGTTCCCGTTCCCGATCTCATTCCCGACCCCGATCCCACTCCCATTCCCGATCCCGATCCTGTTCCCAGTCCCGGTCCCGCCGCTGTTTCCAGGAAATGGCTCTGCTCCCAACCCCGACCCCAAACCCAGCGGGTCAAACACCCCAGATCCTGGGGTCAACTCCCCCCGACCCCAAATCCTGGGGGTTCAAACACTGGGGGGGTCAAACACCCTCAAACCCAAACTCTGGGATGTCAAGCCCTACCCCCCCCACCCCCCAGCCCCGAACCCCAAATTTTAGGATCAAACCCTCCAAATCCCAGATCCTGGGGTGTCAAACACTCCCCAATTCCCAAACGATGGGGTTAAATACCCCTGATTTTGCTGATGCAAAAAAATGTCTCAGAAATTCAGCCAGCTTGTTCACCTTTTTTGTCAACTTCTTTTCAGGGTTGGACGACCTGGTTGCGACAGCGGAACCCTTCTAAAAGACGGATGCTAAGAGACATAACCGGTGCTGTGGGAACAGGATTGGGAATTCTAAATAGCATTGATTCAGAAGTATTAATGAACACATTGGCTGCCACCACTAGATTTGACCAAATTCCAACAACCACTGCAGTCGTCCTTCTTGGCCTTGGGAAGACATCAGCGCTTGCTATCAAACATATTACCAAGTTGGGAGGAAGCAAGCGTAAATGATCACAAATTGGTAATTGATGCACTCGGTGCCACACAAAAGAACGTTTCTTTAGCTCTCAGCTGTATCCAGGCTCAATTAGGGATGCAGTCGGTTGCTGCCTCGATTATAAGAGAAGGTGAAGAAGGCACTTTTCCTACTGAGATTCGGAAAATAGTTTGGGACAGTGCCGCTGATTTTGAAAAGGAATTCCAATCCCGGTGGAACCTAGTGAACTTTACCTATGACCCCATCACAAACATAGCCACAGCTTTGGTGTTAACCGTACGTGATGCCTCAAGTGCGTTTGGTATTCCCCATCATTGCACTAGGACTGGGACACATATGGAGCCACTGGGAATGTGCTGGGGGCAACTGGGACCACGCTGGGGGCAACTGGGGACAAGGGTGAGTGACTGGGGCCCTGCTGGCAGAGACTGGGATCATACTGGACTCATACTGGGATCTTACTGGGAGTGACTGGGACTATTCTGGGGGCAAGTGGGAGAACTGGGAACACACGGGATGAAAGTGGGAACAACGGGAACAGTGCTGGGGGCAAATTGTATCATAATGGGGAGTGACTGTCAGCAACTGGGCTCCTGCTGGGAGCAGCCCCTGGCGGCCCCGGGAGCCCCGCACCCCTTTCCCGGCCATGCCGCCCCTCCAGCCCCAGCACCCCCCATTGCCGGGGTGCCGGCACTGCCAGGGGTCCCCCCCTCTCGGGTTCCCCGCTGGGGCTTCTGGGGCTCTCCTCTCTCGGGGCTCCCGCTCAGGGCAGCCGCGGCTCTCCCGGGGCTCCCCAAAACCGGTGTCCCCCCGACGGGGCTCTGCCGCCACCCACACTGGGATCCCCCGAAAACACCTCTCGGGGACCCCCCGATGTCCCCCCGAGGGCCAGCTGCGGCTCGGCTTTGGAGCCCTGCCAGCTCCAAACATCCCTCCCAAAGAACCCGAACCCAGGCACCCCCCAGGATATTTGGGCCGAGCTCCCCCTCCCTGGGCACCTGCGGGATGGGGGCGATGCTCCCGGGGTGCTGCGAGCTCAGGCAGCGCCAGGGCCACGCGATTCCTTCTCTCCTCTCCTCCGGCTGCTCCCTGCTGCCGCTGCGCCTCTTCCTCCCTCCCTCCTCCTCCTCCCCCGCTCCGGGATCCTGAACCATGAGGGGAAAGGAGCGAGGAAAGGGCAGAACCGTGAGGGGAAAGGAGCGGGGCCAAGGGGACGCGCTGTCCTAAAAAAGCCCGGTTTGACCCAAAATCACCCAAAAGGGCATCAAATGCAGCCTACATCCACATGGTTCGGCCTGACACCAACCAAATGGGATTAAAAGTATCCAGAGGGCTCTAAAATCCAACCCAAGGGGCTTAAAACTGCCCCAAGTGTTTTATAGCCCTCAAGAAATGGCTTAAGAGCACCCGTAAATCTTTCAAATGTGACTAAAATCCACCCTGAAAGTATCTGGTCCAGCCTAAAATCATCCAAAGGTATCTAAAATCACCAAAATGTCCCTGACACCAACACAAGAAGACCTAAAATCACCCTAAAAAGGCTTGGTTCAACCTAAAATTGCCCAAAGCAGCAAAAAACCCTACTTAAATGCACCCAAAATACCCAAAATAGGGACCTAAAATCACCCACACAGGATTAGGATTCACCCATATGGGCCCAGTTTTTCCTAAACTCACCCAAATGGGCCCCAGCCCCACCCACATGGGCCTAAAATCATCCAAAGGGGTCTGAAATCCCCCCTAAACCCCACCAGATTCGGCCTCAAATCAGCCACAGGGGCTGAAAATCCACCCAAAAAGGCTCGGGATCCCCGCAAGGGATCTGAAGCCCACCCTAAACCTGCCCGCTTCGGCCCAAAATCCCCCAAAGGGGCTGAGCCCGAGGCCGAGCCCGGGATCGGCTCCGGGGTCGCTCCGGGACCTCCGCGTCCGCTCCGGGCAGTTTTGGCCGCGGCCCCGGACGGGCCTGGGTGGGACCGGGAGGGACCAGGCAGGGCTCGGGAGGGGTTTGGGCATCTGGGGCTTTTTTGGGCTTTTGGGAATTGTGTTGGGAGTTTACAGGGAATTGTTGGGGTTTTTGGGGAGAATTATTGGGTGTGGGGGTGTTTGGGAATTTTGGGAGTTTGGATTTTGAGGGGTTTTATTGGTGCTTTGAGGGGGAAGTTTTTTTCCTGGGGGTATTTGGGGGTTAATTGAAATTTTTTGTGTTTTCTTTTGAATTTTGGAAGGTTTTACTGGGATTTTGTGGGGATTTTGTGGGATCCTCTGGAATTATTTCTGGGTTTTATTGGGTTTTTTAGGGGATTTGGAGGCATTTTATTGGAATTGTTGGGGCATTTAGTGGGATTCTTTGGGGATTTGGGTTTTTTAGTTATTTTAGTGGGGATTTGGGGGGGCTTGTGGGTTTTTTTGGGTGTTGCCAAGATTTCTTTGGGTCTCGTGAGGATTTTGTGGGGCTTGTTGTGGTTTTGGAGACATTTTTGGGGGGATTTGTGGGGTTTAATTGGGATTTTGTGAGCTTTTTTTGGGATTCGAGGGTATTCTAATGGGAATTTGTGAAATTTAATTGCGATTTCATGGGGTTTATTGGGACTTTCAGGGGTTTAAACCAGATGTTGGTGCCTCTCAGCCCTTCCCCACACCCTGGGACAACTCCAAAGCCCCCCAAAATTCCACTAAAACCCCCCAAAATCCCCCAAAAATCCCAATTAAAAACTCCTAAACACCAAAGAATCCCACAAAATCCCAGTGGAACCCACCAAAATTTAAAAAAAAAAAAAAAAACCGCCCAAAAATTTCAATAAACCCCCCAAAAAATAACCACCCCGAAACCCTAAAAAATCCCTAAAATCCAAAATCCTCAAATCCCACAAAACCCCCATAACCCCACAAACCCAGTAATTCTCTCCAAAATCCAATAATTCCCCCTAATCTCCCAACAAAATCCCCCAAAGCCCATACATGCCGCCAAAATCCCCCCAAAATCCCCCCAGAGCGCCCCAGACTCACCGGGGGCAGTCCTGGATCAGGGGGCACCGGCCGGTGGAACAGAAGCCGCTTCAGGGGGCCCGCGGAGCTTTTTGGGGAGGGGGCACCATGGGAGACCCCCCAAAAACGGGGGAGGGGAACCCCTGTGGTACCCCCTCCCCCGAATGCCCTCTCCCCCGGTTCAGGAATAGCCAAACTCAAGAAAATGTAAACCAGGCTTGACTTTCCAGAAATTATTTTTGGCCGGGTTTAGCTGCACCCTCCAGGCTCAGGATCACCGGTGTATTTGCAGGTTTTGCTCTGCATCATCAGCCTGCCCAGACTCTGCTCGGTGTTTCACAAATGGAGAAGACAATGGATATTGTGCCAAGCTTCCTTGCAAACAGCAACACCTGCATCAGCATGACAGAAAAGAAAAAAAAAAAAAAAAAAAACGAAAATAATCAGCGGTTAGAACAGAGCCAGTGTCCCACCATCTTCCCCTCCACTGTTATTATAGAGGCAAACCTGGGCCTAAAGCTTCCACCTCTCAGTTCCTGATGCTGTTTGACTTCAGCCTTGACTCCCCCGATCTACCTGACTGCCATCCAAGTGGGGCTGGGGATGCTCAGCCTGGAAACAGGAGATACTGGGGAGGCCTCACTGCAGCTCTGCAGGACTGGAAGGGTCCCACAGGAAAGACGGGGACAGTGTTCAGCCGGGCCCGTGGCAACAGGACAAGGGGGGATGGCTTTCAACTGCAGGAGGCTGATTGAAGTTGGATCTGAGGGAGCTGCTCTTTTACACGGAGGCTGCTGAGGCACTGGCCCAGGCTGTGGATGCCCCATCCTTGGCAACAGGGCTGTGAGCAGCATGGGCTGGGGAAGATTGCTCAGCTCGGAACAAGATGCTCTTTAGATCCACTGTGATGTCACAGATGTGATGTTCCAGCAGGAACTTCCAGCGTCCAGCAAAGAGCACAACACAACCACTGGCCCTTGTGTCAGCCCACCCTGTGCCAGCCCTCGTGCCAGCTCACCCTTCACCATGTTCCCTGTCACTCTTCTCGTCACCTGCGCCCTGATACTCCCATCAGTCCTGAAGGCTCTCTGTTGCCTGGATTTTGTCATCCGTCCCTGCAGGATGCTCACATTTGTCCTGAGGAAGGTACAGTGCCATTCCATGGAGGTGGACACCCCCCAGCTGCCCGGCTGGGCTGGAGTTCTGTGGGGATGGGGTGGGACAGGGACCCCACTCTGAGGTGTTGCTACCTCTGCAGGCTGTCACCGACAGAGAGGACGAGATGGAGGTGGACATGCAGGCTGATAGAGAGGAGGACATGGAAGTGGATGGAGAAGAGAGTGGAGACAATGCGATGGAGGTGGACATGGAGATTGATACAGAGGAGGAGATGGAAGTGGATGGAGAAGAGAGTGGAGAGGAAGAGATGGAGGTGGACATGCAGATGGATACAGAGGAGGAGATGGAAGTGGATGGAGAAGAGACTGGAGAGGAAGAGATGGAGGTGGACATGGAGATTGATACAGAGGAGGAGATGGAAGTGGATGGAGAAGAGACTGGAGAGGAAGAGATGGAGGTGGACATGCAGATGGATCCAGAGGAGGAGATGGAAGTGGATGGAGAAGAGACTGGTGAAGAAGAGATGGAGGTAGATGTGGAAGAGGAGATGGACGTGGAAATGGAAGAGTACCTTGAGGACATGGACATTGATGAGAAAGATGAGGAAGAGGCCATGATCTTGGGATGAAGAGCAATGCCAGCAGCAGGACAGGCATGTGGTCCCCACAGGCAGAGCGGGTCCCCTGCTGCCAGGCTGGGACTGGGCTGGGTGGTCCCTGCTCAGGGATGTGGGACCCGGTGCATTGGGTTCTGGTGGCCATCCCCAGCCTGTGCTGCGCTTGCTGGGCCAGCCTGGGGGCACATGGAAGAGCCCTCTCTGCCTGATTGGAGTGACCGTGCCTCTTGCTTTTCCTCAAGGACCAATGGAGATCCCGGACAGAGATGCCACCCTTTTGTACATACGTTGTAGAGTTTGTTGTTGTCTTTAGGCTATAGGTTTTAGGGCTTCTTTTTGTCTTCTGTAAATACGTTTCATAGACTTTTGTTAGATATGTTCTTGGGTATATATGTTCCATAGATAGTTGTTGTTACAAATATTCTTACAATGTAAATGTGTTCTGTGTTTTCTTTGCTGTTTTTCTGAAAATAAACAAGCTTTATTTTTCACACCCCAGTTCTCTTTCCATTTGCTTCAGGCACAGGTAGCATTTGCAAAGTTGTGGTTTCCGCTTGCTCCAGGTTCCCAGGGCTGGAGGTCGGTGGGGGCGCTGGCACAGCCACAACCTTTTGTTTGGGGGCAATATTGGGAAGGGGGTGGGAGAGGGGGCACAGGGGGAGGTGGGACCCACTGAGGCTCCCCCAGGTCACCCCAGGACCCCCAGGCCCCGTCCCAGCCCCCCCAGTTCCCTCCACAGCCCCGGCTGAGGGGGGCTCAGCCCAGGAGCCGCCGTCGTTCGGGGCTCCCCCGAGGGCAGCCGCCAACGGGAGAGCTCCCGGCTCGGAGAGGCCCCAGCAGAGGAGGGGATCTTGTCCCTCCTCGAGGGCCCTGAAGGGTCTTCAGGCCCCTCTGAAGAGGAGTTTTTCTCTTTTTAGGGATGTTTGGGGGGACCTCACCCCTCCAAGGGTGTTTTTTCCTCCCCATTTTCAGGTGTTTGTGGGGCCACAGCCCCACAAGCCCCTTTTCAGGGGTGATCATGACAGCTTTAAGTGACATTTTTCTGGGGGACTCACTCCAAGCCGCTGTAGGGGATGTTTTGCCCCCCAGGGTGGATTTTTGGGGTTTAAGGGCCCCCGCTCTGGTCGGGTCCCACTCTAACTCCCCTGAAGAGGCCAACACCACTCCTGCTGATTCCGGCAGCGGAGCCCTAGGAGGGTTGTAAGAGTTGAAATTTTTAAATTTCATTTTTATTCCATTTTATTTAAATTAAAATTTATTGAATTTTAGTTTTATTCTAACTCGTTGAGAGGACAGCAAGGACATTCAAGGGCAGGAACATTTTTTCCTGGCTGGTGACTGGAATTTCAGACCCTGGCAGTGTGTGCAGAACCACACAGACTGGGATCAAACATGGGCTGGGATCACCTGGACTGAGATCCTATGGACTGGGACCATATGGAATGGGACCATAGGGATCAGGACGGTACACACTGGGATAAACTGGGTTGAGATTATATGGACTGGGACCACATGGACTGGGATTGCACAGACTGGGATCCCATGGACTGGGAAAAAGCATTGGCTACCATTGGCTACCATCCACATATAAAGGTGGCCACCTCAAGTTGTCTTGATCCTTTTTGGGTGTCCCATCCCCCTCTTTCCCCCGCCTTCCCCATCGTTCCCCCAATCCCCGCTCCCCTCCCCCGTGTTTGGTTTTGGGGGTTCCAGGCCCCTCCTGCTCCGTGGGGGGGTCCCGATCCCTCTTTGGTTTAATTTGGGGCCCCCAACCCCTTCTCACCGCGACCCCCGCGGCCGGGGGGGCTCTCAGCACCACCAGTGCCACCAGTCCGGCCCCAGCTGCCCCCGCACGCCCCATCCCCATCCCCAGGGTCACCTCCCCCCTCCCCAAATTCCGCTCCCGGGGAGTGCTGGGCGCTGCGGGTCCGCCTGGCGACTGAGGAGTCATCGAGAACAAGCGCTCTGATTGGCTAGAAATGGCCCCGCGCAGTCTCTGATTGGCTAGCGCATTGAGAAGCGCTGTGATCTGCCTGGCAACCGATGAGCAGCGCTATCGCAGGCGCTGATTGCCTGAAAATCGCCGGCCCGGCAACTGAGTTGTCAGCAGCGCCGCGCGCTCTGATTGGCCAGGAGCTGTTTTGGGGTGGGGACGGGGGGAACTGGGGACCCCCAGGAGCCCCCCGGCTTTGGGGGTATCCATCCCCCCTCGGCCCTCGGGGCGGCCCTGGGGCCACCCCAACACCCCCAAAGTGGGGAGGGTCCCCGGAGCCGTTTGGATCCCCCAAAAATGGGCTGGAAGCGGCAGGAGCCGCCCCAAAAAGGGATTGAAGGCTCCGGTCCGGGAATGGGGGAGGCTCCGGGGAAGGCTCCGATCCGGATCGGGGCGGGCTGGGATTGAGGGAGGGTCCGTTCAGCGACTGGGGAGGGGTCTGGGACTGGGTCAGGGGCTGGCATTGGGGAGGGTTTGGGAATTGGGGAGGGGTCTGGGATTGAGGGGATTGCTCCATCCCGGGATTGGGGCAGGGTCGCTCCCTGGGGGAGGGGTCCATTATTGGGCCAGGGCCTCTCCCCTTCCCGAGCCCAATCCCGTTCCTGATCCTGTTCCCGATCCCAATCCCATTCCCATTTCTGTTCCCGTTCCCGATCTCATTCCCGACCCCGATCCCACTCCCATTCCCGATCCCGATCCTGTTCCCAGTCCCGGTCCCGCCGCTGTTTCCAGGAAATGGCTCTGCTCCCAACCCCGACCCCAAACCCAGCGGGTCAAACACCCCAGATCCTGGGGTCAACTCCCCCCGACCCCAAATCCTGGGGGTTCAAACACTGGGGGGGTCAAACACCCTCAAACCCAAACTCTGGGATGTCAAGCCCTACCCCCCCCACCCCCCAGCCCCGAACCCCAAATTTTAGGATCAAACCCTCCAAATTCCGAGATCCTGGGGTGTCAAACACTCCCCAATTCCCAAACGATGGGGTTAAATACCCCTGATTTTGCTGATGGAAAAAAATGTCTCAGAAATTCAGCCAGCTTGTTCACCTTTTTTGTCAACTTCTTTTCAGGGTTGGACGACCTGGTTGCGACAGCGGAACCCTTCTAAAAGACGGATGCTAAGAGACATAACCGGTGCTGTGGGAACAGGATTGGGAATTCTAAATAGCATTGATTCAGAAGTATTAATGAACACATTGGCTGCCACCACTAGATTTGACCAAATTCCAACAACCACTGCAGTCGTCCTTATTGGCCTTGGGAAGACATCAGCGCTTGCTATCAAACATATTACCAAGTTGGGAGGAAGCAAGCGTAAATGATCACAAATTGGTAATTGATGCACTCGGTGCCACACAAAAGAACGTTTCTTTAGCTCTCAGCTGTATCCAGGCTCAATTAGGGATGCAGTCGGTTGCTGCCTCGATTATAAGAGAAGGTGAAGAAGGCACTTTTCCTACTGAGATTCGGAAAATAGTTTGGGACAGTGCCGCTGATTTTGAAAAGGAATTCCAATCCCGGTGGAACCTAGTGAACTTTACCTATGACCCCATCACAAACATAGCCACAGCTTTGGTGTTAACCGTACGTGATGCCTCAAGTGCGTTTGGTATTCCCCATCATTGCACTAGGACTGGGACACATATGGAGCCACTGGGAATGTGCTGGGGGCAACTGGGACCACGCTGGGGGCAACTGGGGACAAGGGTGAGTGACTGGGGCCCTGCTGGCAGAGACTGGGATCATACTGGACTCATACTGGGATCTTACTGGGAGTGACTGGGACTATTCTGGGGGCAAGTGGGAGAACTGGGAACACACGGGATGAAAGTGGGAACAACGGGAACAGTGCTGGGGGCAAATTGTATCATAATGGGGAGTGACTGGCAGCAACTGGGCTCCTGCTGGGAGCAGCCCCTGGCGGCCCCGGGAGCCCCGCACCCCTTTCCCGGCCATGCCGCCCCTCCAGCCCCAGCACCCCCCATTGCCGGGGTGCCGGCACTGCCAGGGGTCCCCCCCTCTCGGGGTCCCCGCTGGGGCTTCTGGGGCTCTCCTCTCTCGGGGCTCCCGCTCAGGGCAGCCGCGGCTCTCCCGGGGCTCCCCAAAACCGGTGTCCCCCCGACGGGGCTCTGCCGCCACCCACACTGGGATCCCCCGAAAACACCTCTCGGGGACCCCCCGATGTCCCCCCGAGGGCCAGCTGCGGCTCGGCTTTGGAGCCCTGCCAGCTCCAAACATCCCTCTCAAAGAACCCGAACCCAGGCACCCCCCAGGATATTTGGGCCGAGCTCCCCCTCCCCAGGCACCTGCGGGATGGGGGCGATGCTCCCGGGGTGCTGCGAGCTCAGGCAGCGCCAGGGCCACGCGATTCCTTCTCTCCTCTCCTCCGGCTGCTCCCTGCTGCCGCTGCGCCTCTTCCTCCCTCCCTCCTCCTCCTCCCCCGCTCCGGGATCCTGAACCATGAGGGGAAAGGAGCGAGGAAAGGGCATAACCGTGAGGGGAAAGGAGCGAGGAAAGGGCAGAACCGTGAGGGGAAAGGAGCGGGGCCAAGGGGACGCGCTGTCCTAAAAAAGCCCGGTTTGACCCAAAATCACCCAAAAGGGCATCAAATGCAGCCTACATCCACATGGTTCGGCCTGACACCAACCAAATGGGATTAAAAGTATCCAGAGGGCTCTAAAATCCAACCAAAGGGGCTTAAAAATGCCCCAAGTGTTTTATAGCCCTCAAGAAATGGCTTAAGATCACCCGTAAATCTTTCAAATGTGACTAAAATCCACCCTGAAAGTATCTGGTCCAGCCTAAAATCATCCAAAGGTATCTAAAATCACCAAAATGTCCCTGACACCAACACAAGAAGACCTAAAATCACCCTAAAAAGGCTTGGTTCAACCTAAAATTGCCCAAAGCAGCAAAAAAAACCCTACTTAAATGCACCCAAAATACCCAAAAAAGGGACCTAAAATCACCCACACAGGATTAGGATTCACCCATATGGGCCCAGTTTTTCCTAAACTCACCCAAATGGGCCCCAGCCCCACCCCCATGGGCCTAAAATCATCCAAAGGGGTCTGAAATCCCCCCTAAACCCCACCAGATTCGGCCTCAAATCAGCCACAGGGGCTGAAAATCCACCCGAAAAGGCTCGGGATCCCCACAAGGGATCTGAAGCCCACCCTAAACCTGCCCGGTTCGGCCCAAAATCCCCCAAAGGGGCCGAGCCCGAGGCCGAGCCCGGGATCGGCTCCGGGGTCGCTCCGGGACCTCCGCGTCCGCTCCGGGCAGTTTTGGCCGCGGCCCCAGACGGGCCTGGGCGGGACCGGGAGGGACCAGGGAGGGCTCGGGAGGGGTTTGGGCATCTGGGGCTTTTTTGGGCTTTTGGGAATTGTGTTGGGAGTTGACAGGGAATTGTTGGGGTTTTTGGGGAGAATTATTGGGTGTGGGGGTGTTTGGGAATTTTGGGAGTTTGGATTTTGAGGGGTTTTCTTGGTGCTTTGAGGGGGAAGTTTTTTTCCTGGGGGTATTTGGGGGTTAATTGATTTTTTTTGTGTTTTCTTTTGAATTTTGGAAGGTTTTACTGGGATTTTGTGGGGATTCTGTGGGATCCTCTGGAATTATTTCTGGGTTTTATTGGGATTTTTAGGGGATTTGGAGGCATTTTATTGGAATTGTTGGGGCATTTAGTGGGATTCTTTGGGGATTTGGGTTTTTCAGTTATTTTAGTGGGGATTTGGGGGGGCTTGTGGGTTTTTTTGGGTGTTGCCAAGATTTCTTTGGGTCTCGTGAGGATTTTGTGGGGCTTGTTGTGGTTTTGGAGACATTTTTGGGAGGATTTGTGGGGTTTAATTGGGATTTTGTGAGCTTTTTTTGGGATTCGAGGGTATTCTAATGGGAATTTGTGAAATTTAATTGCGATTTCATGGGGTTTATTGGGACTTTCAGGGGTTTAAACCAGATGTTGGTGCCTCTCAGCCCTTCCCCACACCCTGGGACAACTCCAAAGCCCCCCAAAATTCCACTAAAACCCCCCAAAATCCCCCAAAAATCCCAATTAATAACTCCTAAACACCAAAGAATCCCACAAAATCCCAGTGGAACCCACCAAAATTTAAAAAAAAAAAACCTCCCAAAAATTTCAATAAACCCCCCAAAAAATAACCACCCCAAAACCCTAAAAAATCCCCAAAATCCAAAATCCTCAAATCCCACAAAACCCCCATAACCCCACAAACCCAGTAATTCTCTCCAAAATCCAATAATTCCCCCTAATCTCCCAACAAAATCCCCCAAAGCCCATACATGCCGCCAAAATCCCCCCAAAATCCCCCCAGAGCGCCCCAGACTCACCGGGGGCCGTCCTGGATCAGGGGGCACCGGCCGGTGGAACAGAAGCCGCTTCAGGGGGCCCGCGGAGCTTTTTGGGGAGGGGGCACCATGGGAGACCCCCCAAAAACGGGGGAGGGGAACCCCTGTGGTACCCCCTCCCCCGAATGCCCTCTCCCCCGGTTCAGGAATAGCCAAACTCAAGAAAATGTAAACCAGGCTTGACTTTCCAGAAATTATTTTTGGCCGGGTTTAGCTGCATCCTCCAGGCTCAGGATCACCGGTGTATTTGCAGGTTTTGCTCTGCATCATCAGCCTGCCCAGACTCTGCTCGGTGTTTCACAAATGGAGAAGACAATGGATAATGTGCCAAGCTTCCTTGCAAACAGCAACACCTGCATCAGCATGACAGAAAAGAAGGGAAAAAAAAAAAAAAGAAAATAATCAGCGGTTAGAACAGAGCCAGTGTCCCACCATCTTCCCCTCCACTGTTATTACAGAGGCAAACCTGGGCCTAAAGCTTCCACCTCTCAGTTCCTGATGCTGTTTGACTTCAGCCTTGACTCCCCCTGATCTACCTGACTGCCGTCCAAGTGGGGCTGGGGATGCTCAGCCTGGAAGGAGGAGACACTGGGGAGGCCTCAGTGCAGCTCTGCAGGACTGGAAGGGTCCCACAGGAAAGACGGGGACAGTGTTCAGCCGGGCCCGTGGCAACAGGACAAGGGGGGATGGCTTTCAACTGCAGGAGGCTGATTGAAGTTGGATCTGAGGGAGCTGCTCTTTTACACGGAGGCTGCTGAGGCACTGGCCCAGGCTGTGGATGCCCCATCCTTGGCAACAGGGCTGTGAGCAGCATGGGCTGGGGAAGATTGCTCAGCATGGAACAAGATGCTCTTTAGATCCACTGTGATGTCACAGATGTGATGTTCCAGCAGGAACCTCCAGCATCCAGCAAAGAGCACAACACAACCACTGGCCCTTGTGTCAGCCCACCCTGTGCCAGCCCTCGTGCCAGCTCACCCTTCACCATGTTCCCTGTCACTCTTCTCGTCACCTGCGCCCTGATACTCCCATCAGTCCTGAAAGCTCTCTGTTGCCTGGATTTTGTCATCCGTCCCTGCAGGATGCTCACATTTGTCCTGAGGAAGGTACGGTGCCATTCCATGGAGGTGGACACCCCCCAGCTGCCCAGCTGGGCTGGAGTTCTGTGGGGATGGGGTGGGACAGGGACCCCACTCTGAGGTGTTGCTACCTCTGCAGGCTGTCACCAAGAGAGAGGACGAGATGGAGGTGGACATGCAGGCTGATACAGAGGAGGACATGGAAGTGAATGGAGAAGAGAGTGGAGACGATGCACTGGAGGTGGACATGGAGATTGATACCGAGGAGGAGATGGAAGTGGATGGAGAAGAGACTGGAGAGGAAGAGATGGAGGTGGACATGCAGATGGATACAGAGGAGGAGATGGAAGTGGATGGAGAAGAGACTGGAGAGGAAGAGATGGAGGTAGATGTGGAAGAGGAGATGGACGTGGAAATGGAAGAGTACCTTGAGGACATGGACATTGATGAGAAAGATGAGGAAGAGGCCATGATCTTGGGATGAAGAGCAATACCAGCAGCAGGACAGGCATGTGGTCCCCACAGGCAGAGCGGGTCCCCTGCTGCCAGGCTGGGACTGGGCTGGGTGGTCCCTGCTCAGGGATGTGGGACCCGGTGCATTGGGTTCTGGTGGCCATCCCCAGCCTGTGCTGCGCTTGCTGGGCCAGCCTGGGGGCACATGGAAGAGCCCTCTCTGCCTGATTGGAGTGACTGTGCCTCTTGCTTTTCCTCAAGGACCGATGGAGATCCCGGACAGAGACGCCACCCTTTTGTACATACGTTGTAGAATTTGTTATTGTCTTTAGGCTATAGGTTTTGGGGTTTCTTTGTGTCTTCTGTAAATACGTTTCATTGATTTTTGTTGGATATGTTGTTGTTGTTTGACATGGAAGTGAATTCTTTCAGGAAGTTGGGTCAAACCAATCAGTGGTCAAGTTTGGATATTGGCACCTAAAGTGGCCACTAAAGGTGTGGATACGCCTCTGAGAACACAGGGGGTTAAAAGCAGGAACTCCCAAGTGCTCGCTCTCTTTGGTTCCGGTCAGGGTGCAGTGCAGATCTCCCCCGCCCAGCCATGGGGCTGGGTGGGGGAGGGGAAGCCATGTGGCCTGGTCGAGGTGAGCTGAGGGGTAGAAGGACTGGAACCGAGCCAGCTCCTGTGGACGGAAGGGTGGAGAGAAGTGGAGATGTCTTTGTCATCCCCCCCAGCGGGAAGAGGCAGAAAGTGCGGACGGCACCTGTAACTTTGCCGGCGCGGAGGAGAAGGGCGGGGGGGGAAGGCACCCAGCCTTGGCCTTGGGAATCGGCTGCTGGGCAGAGATATCAGCCCTCCATGGAGTCTGAACTTTTAACCCTTTCCTGAGAAATGAAGGCTTTGTAAAATATTACTCCTCCTTGATTTGAAGTAGAAGAGAGACAGTCTGGGATCCGAGATGATGGAAGAAGAAATTCTTGAGTTGGAAGGAGATGATGGAGTGGCTTGTGGCTGGACTTTTCTTGTTAGCCATAGACTGAACCAAATTCTCCTGACAGAAGCTGCACTTAGGGGGGTGGTTTGGTGAGCCAACAGACTTGTTTCAGTGATTACCAGCAGAGGAGTAGAGAGAACAGAGGAGAGTTGAAAAAGGTGGGGAGAAGCCCTCTGTCTTCGGGGAAGAAGAAGAGGAGAAGAAGACCTCTGTTCTTGGACCTTCAGCCCCAGGGGCAAATGGGGGAACTGTAGTCCCGCAATGAGAAACTGAACTGTTGTCTCTTTTGGTCCATTGCAAAGCATCCTTAAAAGAGCCCTATGAGCAGTCTGTCCATGCACGGTGGTGAGAGCACTGTGACATGGAGAGGAGAGTGTCACCATGGCAGATTTTCTCCAGGTGGTTGCCATGTGTGACATGGAAACACAAGTGTGGCAATTGTGTTTCCTGGGGAGTCTGTGGCACAGGAGAGACTCCTGTCTCCCTTGAAAGATTGAGTATTTGATTATCTGAAGGGTGGCAACTTGATCAGGATCCCGGGTGGTGTCTCACTGTGGTTCCATTTGGAAATTAGGTGGGAATTAGTTGGGAGGAGGAAGAGTGTTTTGGAAGGTCTTTGTCCAGGATTGAGTGTCTGTGTTTTTATAGTAGTAGTAGTTTAATAAAGTTCTTTTCTTTGTTATTAAGCTTGAGCCTGCTCTGCTCTGTTCCTGATCACATCTCACAGCAATTATTTTAAAAAGTGCATTTTCATGGGAGCGCTGGCATCGCGCCAGCGTCAAACCATAACATATGTTCTTAGGTATATACGTTCTATAGATTGCTGTTGTTACAAATATTCTTACAATGTAAATGTGTTCTGTGTTTTCATTGCTGTTTTTCTGAAAATAAACAAACTTTATTTTTCACACCCCAGTTCTCTTTCCATTTGCTTCAGGCACAAGATCCCGAGAGGATCTGGGGGTATCCGGGTGATGCCGATGATGGTGATGGGGATCCCTTGCTGGGTATAAATTTCATGATGAATTCCTGGGGGGGTTTTGTCTATCTCCAGGGTTTTTGGGGTCCCGGTGGATTTTTGGGGGGTTCCCCGGGGGGTTTTCAGGATTCTCAAAGGGGGGGATTGGGCAATCCTAGGGGGAACCCAAGGCTGGTTTGGGGTACCTTTCGGTGACAGAGATGGGGACCCCCTGCCAGGTATGAACCTTCTCAGGGGGGTCTGGGGCGTGCTGGGAGGTCTTGTGGGAATTTGGACGTCCTGGGAGGGTTTGGAGGGTGTCTGTGTGGGGTTTTTGTGGTCTTGGGGAGTTTTTGGAGGGCCCAGGGATGGTTTTGGGGTCCCGGGGAGGTCGGGGTGTCCTGGGGGGTTTGGGGGTTCCCAGGAGGGTTTGGGGCTTCCTGGGCAATGCCGGTGACAGAGCTGGGACCCCGTGCCGGGTATGAACCTTCTCACTACGCACGGGCAGCGTCAGCGTGTCCAGGGAGATCCTGGGGGGCCCGGGGGTCACCCCAAAACCCAGGGGACCCCAAATGCTCAGGGATCCCCCCAAACTCCCCTCACTGCTGGATCTGCTGCAGCACTCGGCCCCCACCCCCACCATCACAGGGGGCTGTGGAAGAAATCTGGGGGTGCATGGACAGGTCGGGGGGACCCCCAGAGTCCTGGGAAAGGGGGAACACAGGGGAACTCCCAGGAATCCCCACTGGGGGCTTAGGGGAGATCCAGGAGGAGTTTGGGCGAGCTTAATTGTGTCACTATCGTCAGCAAAGGGGACTCCAAGGGTCCCCGGTGTCTCCATTCCCAGCAAAAGGTGGTTTTGGGTTAAATCATTATTGGAGTACTGTAAGTAAGAGTTGAAATTTTTAAATTTCATTTTTATTCTATTTTATTTAAATTCAAATTTATTGATTTTTAGTTTTATTCTAACTCGTTGAGAGGACAGCAAGGACATTCAAGGGCAGGAACATTTTTTCCTGGCTGGTGACTGGAATTTCAGACCCTGGCAGTGTGTGCAGAACCACACAGACTGGGATCAAACATGGGCTGGGATCACCTGGACTGAGATCCTATGGACTGGGACCATATGGAATGGGACCATAGGGATCAGGACGGTACACACTGGGATAAACTGGGTTGAGATTATATGGACTGGGACCACATCGACTGGGATTGCACAGACTGGGATCCCATGGACTGGGAAAAAGCATTGGCTACCATTGGCTACCATCCACATATAAAGGTGGCCACCTCAAGTTGTCTTGATCCTTTTTGGGTGTCCCATCCCCCTCTTTCCCCCGCCCTCCTCATCGTTCCCCCAATCCCCGCTCCCCTCCCCCGTGTTTGGTTTTGGGGGTTCCAGGCCCCTCCTGCTCCGTGGGGGGGTCCCGATCCCTCTTTGGTTTAATTTGGGGCCCCCAACCCCTTCTCACCGCGACCCCCGCGGCCGGGGGGGCTCTCAGCACCACCAGTGCCACCAGTCCGGCCCCAGCTGCCCCCGCACGCCCCATCCCCATCCCCAGGGTCACCTCCCCCCTCCCCAAATTCCGCTCCCGGGGAGCGCTGGGCGCTGCGGGTCCGCCTGGCGACTGAGGAGTCATCGAGAACAAGCGCTCTGATTGGCTAGAAATGGCCCCGCGCAGTCTCTGATTGGCTAGCGCATTGAGAAGCGTTTTGATCTGCCTGGCAACCGATGAGCAGCGCTATCGCAGGCGCTGATTGCCTGAAAATCGCCGGCCCGGCAACTGAGTTGTCAGCAGCGCCGCACGCTCTGATTGGCCAGGAGCTGTTTTGGGGTGGGGACGGGGGGAACTGGGGACCCCCAGGAGCCCCCCGGATAGCTCTGAAAGACCAACACTGAGATTTCTCAACAAATGCTTGTCTGTCACAGTAAAACCAACTTCCTGAGTGTAAATTATTCACGTTCAAGGGTAAAAGGATCGGAGTGGATGACCCAGAAGATTAGGACATTTTCTTGCATGGCACTTTTCTCCTTCTGCAGGACAAGCTGTTTCTGTTATTTGGAGCTCAAATTTGCCAAGAAAGTTAAACTCAGCCAAGAGATCTAAAGGCCTTTTGGGATCACTATTTTGCTGCTCTCCCTATTGCTGTTATCAAAAAGCTTCTTTTATATTTCCACATCATTAGTTCAGACCAGAAGCACAACATACAGAATTCAGGGGTTTCAGAATATCAGCCACCACAGATTCCAAACTATGACTTGCACCAAATGGGAAATGGGCACCTGAACTCAGAACCTTCTTTCAATGCCAGTCACACCACCCATGATGGAACTGTCTTTGGGTTTGTGTTTTAGGGATGTTCTTTCCTCATCTGCAGTGCTCATTGAGTAGCCTGGGAAATTCTTAATGCTCTGTAATTGATGCTATTACCCAATAATAAAAAGTAGAATTGCTCAGGGTTACACATATAGGGGAAAGTAAGAAATCATTGGAATTGAACTAAGAGAACTTTCTTCCTAACTTAAAAGACACCATTTGAGGGAACAGTAAGTTACAGGTTCACCCTTTCTGTGAATTGCCTCATACATTTTTAGGTAAAACAGTGAAATCTGCTATTGCTTCTATCTTCCTCTTTAAGATGCAATCCACCAAAGTAGCCACAGAGGTGAATTAGTTTGCACCCTCACTTAGGGGTCAAAGTCATCCATTTCTGCATTTTCTAGAAACCTAGAAATTTAGAACTCTGTTCTGAACCCTGCCTATTACACATTCCCAGCTGTCAGCAGCAAGTCTCTGGGCTGCTTTTTTTCAGTCTTTCTCATTATGTATTTTGATGCATGATTCATACAATATTTGATTTACCCCTTCATTAACTTGCCTCAAGCAGAGAAGGTTGAATGCTATTAGGTCAAAAGCATTTGAAAAATTTTCTTCTTTTCGGTTGATCTATTCAGTGAATCAATATTCTTCCTACTCAACCAGTTCTACTCTCAAGGGAAGTCAGATGTTCATGGCCGTGACCTTAAATATTGGCCCTTAGCACATCACCTAAAATGATAGACAGTAATTACCGAATTGGTGGACAGAACTGTCAGCTGAGAAAAAAAACTGGGAGAGACAAAGATGATTGGAAAAAAAAAAAAAAAAAACACAGTCACACTGAGATCAGGCTAACAGGATCTCACAAAAAGAGTGATATGTTGTAGCTTGCCTCTGATAACAAATACATTGGAATCTAATACTTTTATGAAAGCCTATGTATGTTTCGGGCTGGTAATTCTGATTATAAAGAACTTTGATTCAACTCCTTGTATATCAGACACATTATCCCTTCCCCCTTCAACTCTTCCAGTCAAACCCTTGGAAGCTTAAGAGCTTTAGGGTGCATCTTCATGAAACCAAAAAGATACTGCTGCTATCGTGTGTGAATTCAGACCAGACTCCAAGAAGAGAGCATCCTCTTAACTATCTTCGGCACCATGGCCTCATTTCAGATGAACAGAACTGATTTAACCTTTTAATTTTTACTAAAAACTACAGAACAACAACAACAACCCATGTGCTAGAGTGGTCACCTGAGCTCTTCAGTACCACAGGATCCACATTTGCACAGTTCAAGACTCATAGATTTAGGATTCTTAAGCCTTTAGTGATTCTGGTTACCCAGCTCATGAAGTCCTGAAAAGAACTAGGCTTGCATAGGGCAGGTGCTCTTACTCCCTCAAAGTCACATGGCTTCAAGATATTTGCTTCACTGCTTCCAGTCTTTGCTTTTAAAAAATTAATTACAGCTAAAAAAAATTTAATCACAATAGAAAAGTATTCTCCCCCAGCATTTTAGTGGCTGGTAAACATTTTGTTGGCACAAGGCATTTGCAAAAGAGACATTCTAATCCAGCCTACAAAATAAAAGCTGTGCCTCACTACTGACAAAAAGCACAATACTGCTGCAGGCATTTTAATATACAGCAATTCTTTTCTGTTCCTACCTGCCTCTGAGACCAACAAAACTAGTCAATGAAAACGTGAAGCATACTCCAGATATATTTCCTTCTTATCTCCAGCTGAGAATGCCCTGAAATGCTCCTCACATAATCCATGTGATTGCCTATTGGCCTGCCACCTCAACAAACGAGGCTTTGCAGCAGGGGTTAAACCAGCAGCAGAGGGTCCAGAGAGGTCTGTTAAAAACATATATGAAAACAAAACCCCATCAGCAACTTAAGAGAAAATTTTCAGTAGGAATTACAAACATCAACTTCCCTGTTTTGATGATACCTTGAGAAAGGTATCAATTTCTCAAAACAATGCCCCCTTTTCCATGCCCTCTTCTGCACATTCAAGAGAATTTCTTAACCAAAGCAATTACTCCAAAGTCAATAGAGGTGGACAAGCTGTGCTGTTCCTGGTCCAAGAAGAGCAGGAAAGCGATCAGTTTTCAACACTCATATGAAAAGACACATAATTGTGAGCACAATGTAAAGATGTCTGGTTTTGCCATAATTATATTTTCACAGGAGCAGGGAAAAGGAGGTAATCTTCCATATATCAGAGAAAATCGGAAGGTTCAGAAAATTCTTTGCGTTGAAATAGCACGTAGGTTATGATGAGTTTTTCACTACACTTTTGGCTGTGACAATACAAGTGACACTGTGGGCCTCAACTGACACAGATATTACCAGCTTATCTACTTCTCCCCTACCTCCCGCAGCCAGATTTGCACAGAACACATTGTGGCAGTGAACACAAACACATGAAGCCCCCAAACTCTTACTGAACCTTACTATGGAAGGAGAATTTAGCAATGGGGAATTTAGTTTGTTCTTCAAAGTATTCCAACTGAATTGAGGTTGACATGCAGGGAAAAAGATATTGCTTTGCTTAAAACAGTTCCTCTGCCACTGCTGAAAGCTCTTCCATGGTACTTATCTCTCTGCTTTGGAGCTCAGGAGAAAGAGCAACACTGGAGACAAGAGCACCCAGCTGGCACATCAAGGATTTCCAGGCAAAGCACTTGCCATGTGCCTTCCCCAAGGTGACCTCCACCCACAATTTCCACTGACTAGCTTTTCAGAGAGTTTGCAATGCATTCAACAAGTGGGCACATCTCCTTCAGCTGAAAAATGTAGCCGTGTGATTTATATAAAATAATCAGCCCGAGTTCTCCTGACTGGACAGGTGTGTGTCCAGAGCTACAGAAACACTACTCCACAGTCTCCTCTACACATCTTATTTCATTATAATTCTGCTTATAAATCAAAACTAAAAGCAAAAAACTCCATGGATGTCATTACAACTCAGCATAATGATATATTTTACTTGTATAACTCCTTCTACACTGTGCTACTCTAGAACAGATGCCTTCTAATGATTCTATTTAGAAATAAAGAACCTTAATTTGAAATATTTACCAGTCCAGGATGGCATTTTTTACTCAATGCCAGTTCTAATTTACCATGTAAGTCTTAATTAGCAGATACAGTATTTTTATTTCAGGCAGCAATTGCAGGGTTGATTAAAATTAAAAAATATTTAAAGAGAAGATGGCATTGATAAGTTCATTTTTACAAGTATACATTTACATGCTTCAGATACCAATTATCAGCATAATCAGCAGTGTTATCACAGCAAGTCTGTGACTTCTAAGTCTTTGACACTTGTGGCAAGGTTCAGGACAATTTTAGGTTATCAGGTGGGGGAATTTTTCTTATTCAATATCAAATAAGTCTATCAAAGGTCAGATCAAACATGGCTTTGCTTTTAAAAAATTAGCTGAACTGCTGAGTGATAACAAGTACCAGGCCTACATTAAATATCTTAATATTTACCTTTATGTGGTAGTATTGTGAGATGATGGAAAAGTAGCAGACTTAGCCTGAAGATGTATAGCCTGCTTCTGGACTGCTGTCAACCTCAATATTGAGAGTCAGAGCAGAAAACCTCAGTAACGTGGTAGATCTTTGATGACCCCTCTCCTCCAATTATGCACACAAGTGGGTGACTTAAACTGGACTGTAATACAGAAAGATCTCCTAAGATCTAGGTAAGATGGTGATTGAATGGCCTTTTCTCTTCCTGATCAAAGAGGGAAGTCAAACTCTGTCCTTTAAGCAGTTGATTTTCCTCAGCTATCCACCACATGAATAAAAGCCTTTGAAACAGTTGGTCCAAAAGGAAGCACATCTCACCTGTCAAGAGAGATGTGGCAAGAATAGGTGTGCAGACTGCACTGGCTTTTAAGTGTTCATGAGCTCTTTGTGCAAGCATGAACACATTATCATCAGCTTCCAGATCAAACTGCTGCACAGAAAAACACTATCTGCAAGAGGGAAATCATTCCTGCAGACTTTAAGAAAGAAGCCTTCCTGACCCTTTAAATTCAGGAACAATTTTTAAAAAGGAGCACGTGAAAACTCAGGGTTAACAGAGTCACTAGTAACGGTCTGTCGCCAAGGGCTGTGTCAGCAGTTCAGGGAAGATCTGTGTGGATACAGTCTCCAAGAACTCTTGGGTCACTTGGAGCATAGAAATCATTGTTCCTTTTCCACAGTAGATGCTACTTGTTACTTAAGACAGAATTTGAGATCATTCCAGTTTTCTAAGGCTCACTGTCCAGACTGAGCTGGCAAACCCCCATTATTCCCGGTGTAACAAGACGAGCAGCTCCAGAGGGGATCTTGCACATCTGCTGGCACGGGCTTGGCAACAGGCTCCAACCTGCAGCTAGCCAAAACTGACATGACACAGTTAAATACAAACTGGTATTAAATAATAAATTAAATAATTCTACACAAAAAAATGAGCCGTCTTGAACTGCAGAGCCACTGCTGGATATGTAACCTAATAGTTACGCTTGACAGGTTTCTGGGTTGTAGAAATGCAGTTTCAGCCAGCATCGCCTACGCTGACTGAAACTCAAAACCAGATGCACAGCAGAGGAAGACAGCAGCTTAAATATCCAACTTGGCCTAGTACAGAACCTGAAGACCAATAAAACTTTTTTAGCCCATGACAGAGCAAGATGCCAGCACAAGACAAGAAAACAAACTCGGCTGGATTCGATTATCACCTTGCCTTTCTCACGGACAAGTCAAGCCATGGACAAGCCAGCAATACAAACACTGCAGCAAGTGTAGTGCCAATGAAATGTCAACATACAGAAGCTAAGTTAAAGAAGAATTCCCAATTCCCACTGGTTTTAGCACAAAACTTCTCTTACAAGGTAAACTTTTACTTCAGCACCTAACTGCACAGGGGTATCAACTAGAAAGTTGTGTATTGGAATTTACAAAGAAGTTCCTCAAAACCCAAGACCTTTGTCTGAATATTTCATTCAGCAGCACTGAGTTCAGCAGCAGACAAGAGCAAAGTTAGCTTAACTCTAAACTATTTTAGAGTTATTTTTATTTATTTTATTATCAAGTGATAAAATTACTTTTTGTCCCACTTTGCTCCCATACCTCCTGTCTCTGCCAAGACTGAATTCCTTAAAAACTTTTTTATTAAATGTGTCTACTCTAAAATAATTTCCCCCAGGAATAATTACAAAAGAAAAAACTGCCATTTATATTTAATCAAATCTACAAAAAAACCCTTTACTGTAACCAAAGGTAATTTAGCCATCCCACCCAGAACTTAGCATGCAATGCCAGTGATAAATTTCAGGAAGTTGCCTGGGTTGGGTCCATCTTCTTTTTAACAAATAGAAGTTTGAGAAACTTTCTATTGTATTTCAAAACAGAGTTTCAACTGAAAAGCAGACTCAGCAATGTTTCCTTCACCCTCTTAAACTAATGAAGGCCCAATCTACAGGTCATTAGGAGACAAGAACTGTTCCAAAATGTCTGTGAGCTTTGAGAAAGCAGTAATTCTTTTTTTGTGCCATACTTTCAGACTAGCAAGGGGAAAAACATCTCCCCATCAGCACCAACAGTAAGGTTCATGGTCCTCAGTGAGTACTGGATTTCAAAGGGTGTTTCTTCCTCAGTCCAACTTCAGATACCTTGTGGAAAAACAACTGCATCTAATACTTGGCATAAGTATCGTGGCAAAAGAAATAACTGTCTTTAAAAATGCTGCTCTCTCCATAAGGTGGAGTAGTCAAGTGCCATAGAGAGGAGAGTCCCACACTGCAGCGGAGGATGGAAGGTGGTGGAGTTATGTAGAATTCAACATGGACACAGCCCAGCTCACAAGCCCATCCAAGTGGGGGATGGCAAAAGAAAGGGACATTAAGGCACAAGAACAAATACCACAAGATATCTTGGTGGTCTTTTAAATTGAAAATTTATTTTTTTACAAAAGGACATTGATCCATAGTTATGTTTTGGGGCTTTCCCTCTCCTTTTGTTTTCTGGGATTTTTATATCAAGCGCTACATTTTTCCTTTGGAAAGTTAGTGCTTTTCACACATACTAGAAGAACAAAACATAGTTAAAAATGGCTTTGTCAAACATCCATTCAGGGTCCCTTCATCACTGCACTTAGTTCCCTCCAGTTCCAATATTGAACAGGCCTGAGTGGCACTCCTGAAATGGGCACAAATATCTTTTTTGTACATTTCCCCACATAATCAGAGTCCAACGTGTAATGCATTCTCTGGGTTTACTGTTGTCAGTTCACTTATTTGCAGTTTTAGTGCTATTCAGCCCCTCATGCTGAGCTGCCTTTCCTTACTGTGAACTGCTCCTGGATTTGTATTGCACTGCTATTCGGTTTGCCTTTAAAGAAGAAGAAACTGTGGGAGGAGGGGAGTGTTATTCTGTTTTCAAACAGACAGGCCACTTGTATCTTTGGAAAATAAATGTGAAGACACTCAGAAGCATGACTGTTAGTTTCTTTTGAAATGGCAAAAGAGATTTTCTTTTTTAGCTTTGTTTTGCCAAAGTTCAGGAAGAGCATTCAGTGAAGTGGTGAATTCAAACAATTGTCTGGACTGTGAGCAGAATGAGAGAGTCAGGGAGGAAGGGACTGTTCCCAGTGCTGCTGGTAAGCTGGGTGCATCACTCACCCCACCCTGCATTGCTCTTGGTCTCAACTGCATAGAACTCCTCTGAGACACATTGTCTGGTCTGTGGATCTTCATCATCCAAAGGAATTGCTCCAGTTGTCTGCTCTGGCTCCCAGCAAGGAGTTCAGAGCCAACCCTTGAAGTACAGCACAAACTATCTTTCATCAATCCATAGAAATTCCATGGTTTCGATCCCTCCTATTATTTGAGATTTCACCTATTTTCCTCATTCTTCCAGACCTCTGCCCAAATATCCTCTTCCCTCTTCTGAATGCCCCCTGGACACGTCCCCTTGGCAATCCCTTTGTCTCCTGCACAGACCTGGGCCAGATATCCCTTCAGCTCCAAACTGTCTTCTTTGTGAGCAGTTGTGCCAGGGGAGATTGTCAATCGAGCAGAAATTTTCTGTGCAGTGGGAACACAACCATGACTCCCTCTTCAAGGACTACAGCAGCTCACCTGCAGCCAGCTGAGCTCCCATTTTTTGCAGGAGAAGTGCAGACATGGCAGCCAGGACCCACATGTCCCTTGTCACACTCAGTAGGTGGTACTTAAAGGCCAATTTTCTAAGCAGCTGTTTTGTTGGTAACATTTTGTGAAGTGGGCTGCGCTTTCCAGGTGAAAAATCCAACCATGCACAAAACCTGCTGGAACACCACATTTCATGCTTGGGATATGGGATTTGCAAGGCAGCTGAAATGGCAACCTTTGCTCTCAGCTACTCCACTGATTGAAGCTGTTAATGCTGCACATGCGTGAACAAATCCAAAACTAAGGCCAAACCTGCCAGAGCTGAGGCAGCTTCCCCCATCAGTAGAGGAAGAATTTGTAGCAGCTTAGAATCTACAATTCAAAGGTTTAGTTGGAACAAGCAAGGTTTTGATTTGGAAGAACTGGAACTGAAGAAGATATGGGCAGATTTTCAAGCCAAACCCCCAGATCCTAGCTCTTTAGGCTGGGGCTGGTTAGCACTCATATTAACCTTGCATGGCTGCCCAGACAGAGGCACAGGTGATGCAGTGTTTGCTACTCAGTGATGTTTCCCACAGCCATCTCCCTCCCAGCAGAGCTCTCCACAGTGTGAAGTCTCTGGCTTCTGGCCCTGATGGTCCAATACAATGCTTCCTTAAACTGCGTTTCCTTCTGCCCTCCTTGCAAGGACCATCTTTATGGGTGACCATATGATGGGCCACACTAATCGGGCACTCTCCAATCCAGCTTGCAGAGCCAAAGGGAGGCTCAGTTCTAAGACTGCAAATGGATTTAATAACCACTTGCAAAACAATCCTAATCAAATAGAATCCTGCCCCTTAAATGGTTTGAAGCATTTTTCATGTGCAGCTTCAATCCAGGAAACTAATGAAAACAACACAAACAAAAGGAGATTCAGCTTCTGAACAACAATACAAATATCTGCAGACAATTCAAACAATTCTTGCTGCTTTAATTCCCTGGAGATGTAACTGCATATATTACACAAAGCAAAGGTATTCAAAACCAGTGTTTCCAAGCAATGAAATTGCTGCCATAAACATCCCTGGATCCACTTTCTGAACTACCCTAAATAGCCCATCTCTGTCTTGGTTTGCTGTCAGGTTTCCACCGATTTGGTGAGCATTTTAACACTGCCTCACCTCTCCACTTTCCTTGGGATTTTACCCTGCATCACTCAGGATTGCCGAGGCTCACCAGCCAGGTCCATGTTCCCAGCACATCTTGATCATCCTGCCCACATGAGCTCCCAGTTCACTTCCCTTCACATCCTTCATGGCTTTACTCAGGTGTACCTTCCAAGTATCATCCCCTGTCCAGCACCTCCCACAATGGGCCCTTGTGCTAAGTTCTGGACATTTTTTCAATATAGATACCAATGCTTCTAGCATTTCTAAGTGCTCATTAGCCTGGTGCCCAGATATTAAGCAGTGTACTTTCAGCTCCATTAAATATAATAAAGCCAAATCCTTTCATAAGATACTTTTTGTGATTGACTGCTCTTCAAATATTTGAAGAAAATCACTAACTGGGAATTTTATGTCAGAATAATTTGCAGGTAGAAAGATTCTTAAAATGAATTTTCTATAGATTCTTTTCAGATCCTCTTTCTTCTCTCCTTTCTGCATCTAAAAGGGATTTTGTACCAGTGGAGACTGGAGGGGGGGGAAAGAAAAATCAAACCAATACCTGCCTACTGAATCTGACAAGAGACATCCAAGCAGACTGATGAAAGCAGAATGCCCCAATTTCTCCTTCTCAGCTGTACAACCTCCTTTACTTTTAAGCGTACTCATGGATCTCGGTGGAGATGGCCCTGACTGCCTCCATTTCTGGCAACTGGGTTGGAAAGCTCCTCCTGGCCTCACATTCATATCTGTAAATAAATTGGGAATGGGGCATGAAGCAGCTAAGTAAGCAGCAAGAGAGCTGTATTTCATTCCAGTTCTTTCTGAGTTTTTAAAACCCTTAGGAAAAAACAAAACACCAAACTTTGTAACATACTCCTAATTATTTTAATATTAATGAAAACAATGCCAGCCAGCTCTAATGACAACTAATCCCAAGCAGTTCCTATCTTGGTTTTGTTTAGAATATTGTAAATACTGCACCCACAAACCAACCAATTGCCAGGGACTGTGCTTGGTAACCACATTTCACATTAGCTTAGAGGGAGCTCTGAGAGTCAGAGACTCTAACAGCTAGAACATCAGAATACTGAAGTGTTGTTGTGCTATTTTCTATCATCTCCCACATGAGAAAACCTAATCTTCTCAGTAAAATGCTTTCCTGTTCTACCCTTTTGACCAATGTGATTTTCTAAATTAAAGTATTGACACTACATAGTCATAAGACAGTGTATTTAAACAGGAAAAAGCTGAGCAGGTACAAACTACCAGTCAGCAACTCACCCAGTAGGAGCATTATTATTAACCACATTATTCTTTCAAGGAATGAATCCCTCAGCCCTGTAAAGAATTTAAGCCAGACTTAAACAGCTTCATTCAATCAATGAGAACCCACAAATATTTACTTCTTTTCCTGACCCAACGTTTACTCTACGTATCCCAAAAGAATCTTAAAACTCCTTTTTCCCAGACCGGTAAACCCTTCTTTATCCAAGGAGTCCTTGCATCCCTATTCTCCGAAGTTCCAATTATTTGCAGAATGAAGATCAGCAGAATTTAACTGGCTCACTGAGAGAATCAGTTTTTCAGCTGATGCATAGCAGCAGTTTAGCAGTGAGGATCAGCAATACAACACGCTGGCTTCAAAAAAAAAAAAAAAAGATAAAAGGAAGAAAGGATAAAAAGCTTGGCCTATGAATTCAACTGGAAAAGGGAAAACAAATAAATATTGGAAACAAGTTGGGTCAAAGATGCTGATTTTGAGTGATCTCACACAAATTTAACAGAGGAGAAAAGGCAAGACTATACTGTTAGTAAACAGCTACTTTAGCTTTCAATTAACTGCCAATTCACTGCTCATCTTCTCTGCAGCTGCAGGCCCAAGAGCCTGACTTTATCTGCAGTGCAATCCCTGCACCCACAGATCCCTCCACCTGTGAGTGATGTTTCTCTGCATTTGCACCCTTCCTTCAGCCAGTTTATTCCCAGCTCCAGCCCAGCAGAACCCAAGGAAGCAGGAAGGTAGCTCAGAGGAGAGAGTTTCTATCTGTACTTCACCCAGAGTAACAGGCAGAAAGTGTGAACTCCTGAGCTGACCTTGTAGCAACCCCAGCAGAAGCACTGCCTAGGAGGTGCAGATGTGGTACTACATATATTCACACAGACTCACATTCAAACAGAGGTCACCAGCTGTGCTCCCCATTCCCTGAACCCCAAAATCAACCCTTTCTTCTGGACCCTTCTTTGTCATGAGCAATTCCCCACCTGCTCTCCTAGACTTGCAATGTGTTCACCAGTCTAATTGAAGTGGAGTGCCAAGGTGTACCTGCCTCATCTCTGGTCTGTTTGTGGGAGACCAAGAAGGCAGGGTGCACAAAAACTGCAACAGCTGAAAAACCCTAAAAAACTCTCCCCAGCTGGACAGCCTGCCAGCAGGAATGAATTACAACAAGGGGAGCTGCCACAGAGCTATCAACACAAGGGATTTGGGATCAGCTGACTGGTGTTGACAGGGTCTCCTTGGCCTTAAGCACTGAGGAAAATCCATAAACCACACTTTCCTTACATGTCCACATGCAAAAGAAACAATTCAAAAGAAGGAAAAAAAAACCCACACAAAAAAACCCAAACCAAACCAAACAAAAAACCTCATGAAGTCTTGGCCCAGGGGAAAGTTTCAAGCAGAGCTGGCAAGGAAGCACAAGATAAAGCCACTGGAAACCAAGGTCCATTACTTCTACCCCACACAGAACTACTTATTTAAAGCATCTCGTATTTGAAGATCTCAGCAATTTAATTAAGCCGATGGCCCTCAGAGGCAGGTAAGTGGCATGATGCTTATGTTACTGATGGCTTGCACTGAAGCACAGAGCAGTTAACTGAGTTCCCCCTGACCACACAGGAACCCATGAGTCCTGCCTTTCTGGTCTTTTTCTCCAACTAATAAAGGCACTCCACTTGGTTCACATTTGCAGGTCTTTACAGCAGTCCCACAACACAAGACCCAGGCAGCCCCTTCTGCACAGGAGGGCAGAACACTGCAATGACCCGGCAAGTCCTGACTTCTCCTGAACCTCTTCCCACTTAGCCCAATCTAAAGACTGCCACACCACTCAGCAGATCTGCTCAGCTGTACCTCTGCTCTGGTTCTGCACAAAGAACCACAGCCATGTCCAGGAGAGGCCTTACAGCTGGGGACAAGAGCAGCAGGCAATGCTGGGCAACAAGCAGCTCCCACCTGTGCCTGTGAAACCTCTGCCTGGCAGGGGGCTTCAGCCATCCTGGGCACAGGCTCTGGAAACCACCCTGCAGGGCCAGCCCTGTGCCCATGGGCAGCCACTCTGGCCTTGGATGCAGTCCCAGAACTCAGAGCAGATGGAATTCCTCCTGTAGATTCCCAAGGCACTGGTAATAAAAGCTTGTCCATGTTTCCATCAGCTGTCCATAATAATTAAGATTTAATTTTTGCTTTAAGTAATTCCATCATATCAGGTCTATTTATTGCCAAATTGGGGGTTAGGTTGATTTTTTTTTCCCCAGCTTTTAACCTTGGGATTTTTCTTCAGGGCCAAAGCACTCAAAGCTGAGATTTACCCAAGGTCAGAGCATTGCTTCCCAGCTGGCTAGAGGTAGGCAGATAGCCCCTCTGAGACCAAAAATTAAAATATAAGAGCATGAAAAAATAAAACAGATCCTCGCATTCCTAACTTTCTATCTCCCATTGCTATAAAAGATGTTAAATGTTCATCACAATCTGCTTCTTCCAGCAGCTGGAGAGCTGGATTTTGGTAACTAAAGACATCAGAAATGTCTTGCATGGAATAATTTCAGTTCCCGTGAGAAATCAGAACCCTAGAATGACAAACTCCAGCCTTGAAATCTATCATTCATTAAAACAGTACCACTGTAACATCATTATGGCTAAATATGGTTTTAGCAAATAAAACAGCATGAGATACAAGCAGCAGAAGGATTAAATCAAAGAAAAGAAAGAGTCTGTGTGCATGGAGTAAATATTTAAGTATGACAAATTATAAAGATTAAACAGAACAAAAACATAACTGGAGAAATATATTTTGATTCTATTAGGCCACAAAAATTTGTCACTGGAAACAGAATCATCTACAGTTGGACCAGGCAAACTATGGGATGTCTGACAGCAGAAAACAGGCTCTTGTTGAGCAGTTTCCATATTTGTGGTCTGTGGGGCCACACAGCCTCTACAGCCCACAGAGAAATTAACTGCTGGGCTCCCACCCTGCACACAGAGCTGGAGCTAGAGAGATGTCCACTCACCCAAAGATAAAGTACGTCAGCTTCATTATCTGGTCCTGTGACAGTCTGCAGGACTCTTCTGATGCTAATGATGCAACTGCAGTATGCCAGTGTTTAAAAAAAGCCCAAAACACATTAAACCCATGCTCAGCTTTGTATGGGTATTTATTTTAATTAAAGCACTACTAACAATTAATTACAAAGTAATAAACCCACAGCTGGATAAGCACTAGTTAACACACCCATGC
Organism: Anomalospiza imberbis; assembly: GCF_031753505.1. Taxonomy (NCBI): domain Eukaryota; kingdom Metazoa; phylum Chordata; class Aves; order Passeriformes; family Viduidae; genus Anomalospiza; species Anomalospiza imberbis. The sequence goes on from NW_027100098.1 coordinate 766,451, forward strand.
CACTTTAACTTTACTGAAGTGAAATTTGTTCAGTCTGATACAGCAGTTCAATTAAACTTAAGGAATGCTGATTTTTCTGCAGCTATTCCTCATCTAACTCAGTTTTCCAGAAGTTAAGTGGAAGACTGCTTTGTAACTTCTCAGAGACTATAAAATTCTAACTGATAAAAGGAAGGAAGCACACACTGTGTCACTTCCAAGCAATGTCAGTAACTGGTGGATGCAAAGGAGAATTTCTGATGATGCTGAAGGAAACACAAACCACATTGTGCAGCTGCTGTTTCGAACTCTGAGACATCTCCTGGATTATCAAATGTGTTCTAAAAGGCATCCTATTCAAGGGGAGGAAAAGGGGGAAATAGAAAACTCCCTAGACTGGAACTTACTCTGAGCATAACAGCCCTGGGTAAAATGTTTTAAGGGGTGCTTTTTGGTTTTTATTAAACCATGCAAGGTTCAAACAGTGGCAAGCTAAGTGCTCAGAGAAAATAATCATCTTCATCAGGATGCCTGAAGGCAAACTCATCTTCCAACGTGTGAAACACAGGCAAGTGCAGGAACTATTCTCTGCTTATGTTTTGCTTCTTGCAACAAGAGCCAAAATTCTCATCAGGGGCAGGGGTCTGCCTGGCTGGGGAACAGCTCTCTGAGGAGGCACACGGGTCCTGGCAGGCATGGAGCAGGAACATGAGCCCAACCAGTGATCAAGGGAAGGGATTATTCCTTCTCCTCAGCACTTGTTAGACATCACCTACAGTTTTCTGCACTCCCAGTGCAGAGAGCCTTGAATAAAGTGGAGCTTGCTCAGGGCAGCAGTGTCTGGACAGTGGGGAACACCTCTGCAGAAAGCCAACACCAGCAGGCTCTGCTCAGCCTCAAGAGGAGATGGCTTTGAGGGGCTCCAGCGTTGCCAGCCAGAGCCCATCAAGAAGAGGCAGGCTTGTCACAGTGGGCAATGAGAGAGCAGGTGCAAGCTGAAACACAAGGGCCTCAGCGTGGGTGCAAGTGAAAACATTTCCCCTGGGAAAGTCAGGCAGTGGGACAGGCTGCCCAGAGGGGTCACACAGCTTCCAGCTGAAGAAGTTTTCAAGATCCAAGAGGGAATAGCTCAAAGAGCTCTTATCCACCTGACTGGACCTCAAACTATCCCTGCTTTGAGTAGGAGATTGTACTAGAGATGCCCTGAGGTCTCTCCCATTCAGGGTGTTCACATTCAAATGTGTGAGCACAAACACAAAACCCCAGGGGTTTCTCTCAGGACTGGACATGCAGACTGGTGGTTTAACTCATGGACTTCTGGGATGCAGTTTTATTTGCCTGAACATGTGGCATGCATGCATTTGATTCCACACAGCAGGAGGGGAAGCTATTCCATTGATGCTTTTTCCCACAGCAGTGTAGCTGGTACTATGGCAAGTACCCCATGTGTACTGGAGGGCAGGAGTAAGCATTGGAGTAATAAATAACCAAAGTCACATTTTCTCCTTCTAACTTAACTGCTCATAAGTTAACACAGTTCTTCACTTGAGTCTTTTCTCTGCCACAACCAAGCAGCCTGAGGCAAGTCCATCAAGGTCACACTGATGACCTAACACAGGAGGATGGAAAACTGTACTGTATTCCTAGCCTCTTGCTCCTCCTCCACTGCAAGTGTCTGATTTCCATTTCTCAGACTTTCACTGAATGTTGCGAGAGGAAATAAATAAATAAACAAAACACAAAAAGCCATCAGAAGCTTTGTGCAATTCATGTTGATTGTGAAGAACTGACCTCCCTCCAAGAGCTCAGCTGCTCCACAGCTGGGAGCCTGTGCTCCTCCCTGCCTATTTCATTTTGATAGACCAAGACTCCCTGGAGTGTTACTAACAGATTCATCCACTATGTGGGTTATTCCAACAGCCACCAATAAATCTTATTATCTCTCCTCAACAGGTCTTGGATAGCATGAGTGATTGATGCACTAAAACTTGGTAGAAACATGGAGATAAAGACCTGCCATTCCTTTCTGTCCTTGTCTTTACAGCACCAGCAGTTTAGAAGTGACAACCCATTGCTTCCCTTTTAGCACAGCTGTTCTAAAACTGCCTAACCAACAACACAGGCTATGCAGTAATTATCTTTCCTTCCAGGGGGAAATAATGACTTCCCAGAGCTCATCTCCCACCACAGCTCCTCTTCTTAAAGGAAGTACATGGATAGTGGTCTTAAAATTGGGGATGGTAGATGTCTAGCAGCAGCATCGATAGCAGTGGTACCCAGCTTCTGGTTCCTGGAGACTGGTATGCAGAAGAAGGGTGTACATGAAGCTGTCATGCCTTCCTTGGGAGGAAAGAAAAGACTCACCCAATCAGAGTATGCTATGCTCTGCATTTTTACCTACTGATCAGCAGGGCACGCAGAAACCTGACTCAGAGACTCCGACAGAAACCTACTCATCCCATGGAGAGCTGCTGCCTCAAAGAACTGGCACTGCAAATAGACACCAGTGGAACAAATTGAAAAAGGCTGCCCGTCAGGATTAGCAAACTAGGAACCCAACCAGGTGCCCCAATTCCATCCTCGGTTTCCATTCAAGATGGATCAGTTCCCCAGCGTACAGGCATCTGAAATCCACCACCACTTCATCTGCTAGAATACAAAATATCTACCCGGTAGATAAAAGACCTGAAGGGTGTAATTCAGATTGTTTTCAATCCAAATGCTCCTGTAGATTTTCTTCAACAGCTTCTTAGACCCTGTCCAACCCAGGGCACGGGCAGGACAGAACATCCCTTTCTACTCTCTGAACACTGCAACCCACAGCTCATGCTCAGGAAAAGCTGCAAGTGTACACATACACACAATCCTTCAATGTCCTTTCTCAGCTGACCTTCTTTGGTACATGACAAAAGACACCCGTATATTAAAGGGAATTCAAAGCACAAGAGAGCACATAGTGAGCTGTAAACTCTAGTTTAAGAGACAGGTTATCTTTCTGATAACTCCTTTGTTATTAGTAAAAAGAGTTGGTCAGAAAACCTATGGCTTCCTTTGGCAAGAAAACACATCAGAAAAAAATAATCTTCTCTGAAAACAGTCTGTGATATTTCTGGATTGAACTTTGATTTGATTTCTAGACTGAGGTTTGCTTTGACATTGTTTGTAAAAATAATGTTTCTTTACATTTCATTTCCAAACAGCATTTAAAGCACAGGTGGAGAGCAGAAGAAAAGGGAATAGGGATGACTACTTTCACATTTTCTGTCTCATGTATTTACAGTAGAAAAACTACTAGGGGCCAAAATTAAAAATGAATGACAGAGTTGGGATGATGCTGGATTTTGATTAGAACCAGGAATTAAACACTATTTCCTTCATTTAATTTGGCTAAAACATACAATGCTGTCAAAGCAAACACGTTTTTGCAGTAGATGTTATCTTCACTTCCAAAGAACATTAGCATTTGAAATATTTTGTACTGAAGAATAAAATAATTCCATCTTCTTTAAAACCCTAGAAATAATTAAAACAACAATTGATCAGTTCTGCATGGTTTAAAGGAAAGCAGATGTTCACTATGCCACATTAGTTTATCACACTGGAAAGTGAAACATGAAGCAAATAGGAATTTATTGTACAAGTATTATCACCACAAATTTGTGTCCTCTTTTACCTTGGTAGTAAGTTAATCTCCTCAACTTGGAATATTTAAGGAGCACACTGGAGGGCATGGAAGTAGATTCACTTCAGAATGGCAGGTGATGGTGTTGCATCATGGTGAAATTAATCTCTAATCTTCCTACCATTTTAGGGCCACAAAACCAGGAGGTATTTGTTGTAAGCTAGAGCAACCACCAGAAAAATGCCCCAGGACAGGGAGGGAACATCAGCTCCTTCCTCCACCACAGCTGACATCAGTGACTGTTGCTGAGAAGCCAGCACAAGGCAGTGCTACCCAGCCTATCCCTCAGCATCATCTGTAATAAAACAAAACCAGGCAACACAGAAACTCCACAACCACTTATCTCAAAAACACCACACACAACATTCTCATCCTGAAGTGTTTATTTCTATTTGAATGTCCTTCAGTTTTGCTCAGCTCCTGCCACAAACTCTGGAGCAGCAGGGAGAAAGCACTTAACCTGTCAACCCTGATGTGCTGTGCCACACTCACACCTATGAGAGCCACGGGGTGCTCAGCTTGCTGCCAACCTCAGCAGAAACTAACAGGGCATCTGAGCTGGGTTTAAGGAACTGGTGGCCTAGGGGGCATTTCAGCAAGCTCCACTTGGTTTGCTTTGGCATCTGAAATAAGAGTTTGCCAGGTGCATCCTCTCCCAGAGTAGTAATCGTCCATAGCATTAGCAGAGTTAAACACTTCACTATTCCAGCCCAGCACAGATTTTAGTCTATTAGCTGAAAATGAGATGCCTCCATCCATGCTGTAAGAGCACACACACTCCCCTGCCTACATATATATATATAAAGCCCTTTCATTTTATGATCAGTACAATAGCTCCGTGATAGAGAAGGCTATAATATTTTATTATGTTAAACTTGTTCACCTGGGAATCTATACAAATCACTGTAATTTTGCCTCACTAATGTTCATTATCAATCTTCTCAATAAAATGAGAGCAAAATATTGCAGAAGTCTCTCTCACTGAATTTACTATTTTTATTTTCTTTTTTTAAATTATTTCTTTTTCACCCTTCTCTCCCGCTCTTGCCTGGGCTTCTGTCCAAAGTCACAATGAGTTGAGAATGGGATGTTCAGAAAGTATTTTATAATTCTTTAATCACCTAACTTTGGCATACTCTAGTCATTTGGGCTGGAGCTTTTTGAGATAAGCAGATCCCATGTAGCTACAGAATCAGGTCAGCAAGGCAATTAATCATCTCTGCATTTACACTCTCAGCAAAACAATACAAAAACAAAAGAGAGGATAGAGAAGATGGGAGGAGGAACACCGTAACCCAGCTCTGATGGGCAAATAATTGTCTTGGCTTTGCTTCTGCAGCCACAGCAGGAAGGTGCACAGCTCCCATTTATTAATCATTTTTGCAGAACCAGCCTCCAGGAACACACAACAGAACGTGGGAGGCTCAGTGTCCACTGGCATCTCAGCAGCAGGCTGCAGCAATTTCCTGTGCTTAGCTCTTCTTGCACTAATAGGGGCCTAGTATCCTAAAACAAGGAGCTGGATCCCTCAGCTTGTAAATACTATGGAGTGCCTAAGGCTTGATAACTACAATGTTGTGCTTGTGTTGAACTCTGTGGGAGCAGGACCAGTACAGTCGAGCATTTGCTGTTTTATCCACAGCCTGGCTGTGTTCCCACCACCTGCTGCCCCACACATGCCTCTCTGCTTTCCCCTAGACAGGAAACGATCAGTGGCTTTAAAATTCTCCATAATAGTGCCCTTCTAACTATCCTGTTGATCTGTAAGCTCAGAGAAGCACATACCAACAGCTTCCACAATAGCATGAGCAGGCTGCCCAAACTGGCTTATAAATGGTCTTCAAATTGAATCCCAACAATAGAAATACCATTCTCCCCCTTTCCACTCCAGCACCCTTGGGAAAGAGATCTTGCTACATCCAAGAGTAAACTGGGGCACAGAAGGGGTAAGGGCATGGAAATTTGAGAATCAAGGAGAATTTTCCTGCTTGCCCACTCAGATGAGCAACACTCTAGAGGCAGAATAAACTCACCAGCACAAAGCTCATGGTGAGACACGTATCTATCTATCTAGGTAGTTCTAAACAGGGTGTGAGCAAGCCACAGGGTGATTATCCCCCTCAATTTGTGGGTATTTTAGCATGCTCAATGCTTCTGGAGTATATAGCCTAGAACAGACATTGAAAGGGAAGGATCATAGGATATGAAGTTTGGGAGTCAGTTCTCACGATGCCTATCTCACAACAGGTTTCCTCAGCCAAACACTTTCAGGTAAGAACTTCCCTCAGACAGTATCCATTTCCTGTACCTACAACACACATTCCTTGACAAGAACCCAAAAATTATCCTTGAAAAACCTCCCAGAGGCCAAATACTCATGAGTTAACTCCTGATTTCAGGGCTCCTTGCTGTGACATCCAGTGGCCTGGATATCCACACGTATCACACACATAGATGTGCAAACTCATAGATTTGAGGACTGGGGGAAAACTCAGAAACCATTTTCCACCACTCCAGGCAGCCATTCAGAAAGTTCAGTGAACACCACCAGACTCCTTCCCTGCATTCCTCTCTTCCAGCCTCACAGACCAAGAAAACCAGCTCTCACCAGTGCCTTCACTGCCCTGGTACAGCCAATAATAAGTTCAATCAGTTAAGAATTACTTACATTGAACCAGGATCAATAAAGCTATAGTGTGGCAAAGGCAGTTCAGGCAGGTTTTGCAGGGGCATAACTAGGAGTGATGGGCTGAAATGAAGCAGAAGGAAAATGCTGGCTGAATAGCAAGAGAAACTTGCTTTGCTAATGGGTCAATCAATTAGACCAAGCACACAGCTCTCAAGGGAAGCATGCAGGGAAACCTGTCACTAGGATCACTTAAAACTGGAGTGAAGGAGCTCCAGAGGTTGCCACTGCATAAGAAATCCTGCAGTATGCATTTCACCAGCACTGCAATTCCGTGTAGCCAATGGCATCAAGGCTGAAACTGCCCAGCTTACACCACCTCCCGAGGCAGGAACAACCCTTGCACAGCTCTCTTTACCCTTCTCTTGTGTTTAATCCTCCCATACTCCCAGAATGGCATTCATTGTCACTGAATTTTGGGGTCTTAATTATCTGAAATCTAGCTATCTTATCAGCTAGCACTGATAGAGCGAGCTAGTAAAACAGGAAGTTTTGATTGAAAGTACTGAGGTCTCTCCAACAGCTATCCAGAGAGTCAGAAATAATAATTATCCAATTCTTTGAAAGCTAAACTTTTACTGAGTTACCTGCTAGACCACAGCTTCTTAAAAACATCAAAATGATTAGCTGCAATCATGTGAATGTAACAAAAAAGACCTTTGCTTGTTTACCAAGCAGAACAGAGGATACAAAACAATAGGACTTTTGTTTCTACTGTGCAAATACCACAGAGTGAAAATTAAAAGACTGTGCTCTGAGAACAGCAAATGGATAAACAAGATCTTAATAAAATTGCACTGAGTATTGAGGAAACATTTTTCAATGGACACATCAGACACTTGAAGTCCTCTCCAACAAATATGGTAGGGCAAACAATTTAGAACCAGCAGTATGGCAGCTCTTGGTCTATCAGTGCAGGGCTACATGTTTCCCACAGCAGCACACATCAGACCTTTTTGACTTAAAGAGACCATTACCTGCTCTGTTCTTGTCGTGTCATTCCTTATCAACAGTCGGATTTGAGCCTTGGCCTGCCAGCATGGTGCTCCCATCAAGACATCAGTCGTTACTGAAGGAGGAGCCAGGGACAACCAAAGCTACAGGACCAGCACAAAACTTCAACAGGCAAGAGCACCAGAGAAACAGAGAGAGGTCCATAATGCAGCACAGGAAGTGAAAGTTAGGAGCTCAACAGGGTCTAGATGGACAAGTGACCTGAAACATGGGACAGAGGACACTGCTCTGGTCAGGAGTCACAGCCATCAAATCATGTTTGTCCTGAAACTACTCCAGATCATGAATACTCTCCAGCTTGGAGATGTGCCTTGAAGTCAGTCTTCTGCTAATAACAGTGCTTCCTCTGCTTTTTCTTCAAGTGATATGAGTCTTCCTCATCCTATCAAGATCAAGAAGGTCAAATATCCCATTCTTCACCCAACCTTCTCAGACATGCTAGCCCAGATTGACTCTAGGCTCTAGACAGGCCTATCTTGCCACAGCCAAGGTACCATTTTGACATCTGAATCTTTGCTTGCCCTCTTTTAAATGGCTCACTCCATTTCTTTAAGGTACATTTTGAAACAAGGCACAATCTCCCAAGCACAGACTCCAGGCTGCTGTAAGTTAAAAGACAAGCAGCTTGTCTAGGCACATTCTCACTGCAGATTCAGACCTGTGAAGAAACCAGTATCTCTATTTCTCCCATAGACGGTGCTAAGAATTTCTCTCTCAGATATTCATAAATAAAAAGGTGAGTTTATTTTGTGGCAATGCTACAGTGAGAGCTGTGAAATGGGGCAGAGAAAACAAACTGCAGAGTCCCAGAAGGATCCCTAGGGATTCCCATAATAAAGATGTGAAATGAGAATCCTGGCTCACCCCAGCAGTGCTTTCTCATCTCTTTCCTGTAAGTGTTAAGTTCCTGAAACCTTTCCCGAGTCTTTGCAGCACCCTTTTCCTCGTGTGAGCAAGGATGAAAAGTGTGAAACTGGTAAAGGCTTTTGAGGAAAAGTGAACTGGCTTATCAAGGCAAAACAGTGGGAACAGCAGCTTCCATCTCCTCTCACTCCTCTGGAATGAATACAACACCAGAGTTCTAGCAACAACAGTTGCTTAGCATTTTGGTTATCAATCAACAGCATGTTTTCCCAAAGGACGGCTGGGGTTAAAACCATTTTCCAAATTTCCTTGTTTGTTTTTCCCCCAAATGCATAAACAAAGATCTGCTTAAATATGCCTCAAAGGGTTAGAAATCTACATCAGGGCTTGAGAACTGGGTAATTAAGAAAGAAATTAACTTCTGTAATTCACACAAAAAAAATAAAAAGCAAGAAAACAGAATTTGCCAGTAGAATAAAAATACTGAGAATAATTAAAATTATTATTATATAAAATCATTTGGAATAATTGCAATGTCAACAATTTCAGTTGTTTCAAGAGCTCTTAGGAAAATTATTACCTTGGCTGCATACAACCATCTTATTTTTGTTTTTAGCACACCAGAGCTTTTGCATTTGTCCTACAACTTCTCATCCTAGGCTAGACCATTACCCTACATTCTCTGCACAGTTGGTCACAATCCACATTCCCAAGTGCCTGTCCTAAAACCATAACATTCCTGCTGTATTTTCTCACTTCTGGCTTTGTCAGCCAAAAAGGCTACTCAGATATCCCGGATCCCAAGCAGTGCTGCTTTGAAGCAGACAAGAGGAATGAAAGACAGGGTCAAGTAATTTTTAAGCACTGTGTAGTTTACTTGGCTGCACTGGTTTATGCCTTAGGACTAGAAAGTAATGGGAGACTCAGGCAGTCAGACACGGATATGGTTTTAACAGCAGAGGTGCCATGGTCTGAAATTTAATGTTTTCTTCCAGGAAAGTGAGAGCTGGAATCAGGCAGAAAACATCCCTGTGGAACACAAAGCAAATGAAAACTGTGTCCAGCCAAGCACGTTCCCTGCAGAGGAAGCAGCACTCACGGACAGCGCCCAAGCAATCTGGCCAGAGAGCCTCTGTGCAGAAAACAGACAGCAAGGGAGCAAGAGATGAGACTAAAGTCACCCTCTGCCTGGCATCTCAGAAGGAGCAGTCTGGAGATTCACAGAGAGCAGATCTTCACTGCCCCACATGAATGTGCTGAGCACAAACATACTGAGGGGTAAAAAGGAAGACCAGCAGACCCAGACGGGGTGTGTGCCTTGGTACATGCGGTACCCCTCGTAACACAGTAATTTGTATTTGCACAGCTCAACCTGTGAGGCCCAGGAGATCTTCCCCATCTAACTTTGGATCTTAAGAGGGTATTTTAGTGCACCACAACCTCTGCAGAACCCAAGAACTGATGGATTCCACGAGGAGCAAGGAAAGGATTTTCACGCTCACGCTACGATTCAAGGAACTGAGTTGACATGAGGCACAGAGATTCTCTGCTAAGCACAGGAACTCTGCAGGAGAGGAGGGAGCTGAGATTTCCTGAGCCTCAGCTTAGAACCACAAGCACATGAACTATCCTGCCTCACTTCTGCCTACAGTACAGCTTCCCCAATAAAAAATACATACATCCCTGAGTACAAAATCAGATGCAAATCCCTTGCTCTACAGAACTCTGAAATTAGCATGAGGGAAGAGAAGAATACTCTTGAGCTGCAAGTGAATAGAAATCAAGCTAATGTACAGCATCTATGGCTGATTCTCTCATGCTTGAGTTTAAGCTCTGAAATATTAACCACAGTCAGTATGGAAGGCTCTCTTTTGACAGTGTGTCTTATGGTTCATTTACCAAGAGAAAATGGGTGCAATTTTAGCCAGTGTTAATCTGCTCTTATCAGTGAAAGGAAACTAATCACACTTTACCAGCTCTTTGGCACTCTGAGAGGAAACTAACAGAGACAGAAAAATTTAAATAACCAGGCTTCTTTGCTGAACCTGGGATTCTGTAGCTCTTCACTCATCTAGGTCGAAAGAAATTGTCTCACTTCACCCAGACAAGCAAAATTCCTACGAGGCCAAGTACAGTGCCGACCCTGATCTGTCTCAAATTGGGTGCCTACAAGACTTATAATTTTTTTTCCTTTGGGGAAGGTCAGTTCTCTGAAGCCAGTCAAATCTGTGATATCTGGGAAGAATAAAGGCAGCAGTAACAACCTACTGTACACTCAGTATCATCCACACACAGTGCCCAGAGTCACAGTCACAGCTTTATAAATCCTTTTACACACACTGAGTTCACCCAAACTTCTCTCTAAGCTCTTAAATTGCTCCTCCAGCCCTGCTTAAGGAAGGGACAAAATTCCAACTGTTGCATGTCCCCAAGCCAGAAATGGTTTCCTGGGGAAAGAGGAGAAAGACAGGAGAACCATGAGGAGGCAAAGTTCTCACATAAGTTCCCACCCCTTCACAGCAGCGTTCTAGCTCATACTGGCTTCAGAGACCAAGCAGATCCCTCTAGATCCTGTCTGTCTTCTTTAGCTTCTTTCTGCATTCAGAAAGTATTTTTCAGTTCTGCTGCTAAACTTTAATCACTTACTCTATAGGTTTAAGTTCTCTATAGATTGTTTCTATTGACAGCAAATCCTAGGAGAATTATTATTTTTTATTAGTATTATTATTTCCCAGTAGTGCACACATGACAATAGCTCTCTAGATGCAGCAGATAGATATGAGGAAATGAAGGGAACCATAACTGCCTCATGTCTTTCCTTTAAGACACACCGAGTTTTAGTCCTTTTGCTCAGAAACAATTCTAACAAGAATTTAGGAGCTGTGTGTTGGGGCTGAAATAAATTAGGTGAATAGCAGGAGAGGGAAGCCTGCTATGACTTCAAAGTACAATCAACACAATGATGGGACTTCATGGAATAAGAAAACTAAGCCTGAATTTAATACAAATGGCTCCATTGCTAGCAAAGGTTCTGTACAACTCTAATGATAATTCAATTGCATTGTTCATTGGGGAGAAGATAGATTAAGATCATTTCATGTTTTATAATTAGCAAAAATATCTCACCCTGGCTACAATTTACCTTCTGTGTGAGGGAACAGGAGGGAACCTGTGTCAAAAGCAGGTTGCAGGTAGCTGTGGCTGTGTGGACAGACCCACGTTCTGCTTAAAGACACACCTGGGCAAGCACTGCTCAGGGGCAGTGGATACCATCAACTGGAAAATTCTTGTCAAAACTTCTACATTGTTCCCCTCATGTTTACCCTTTACATAATGGATGGGAATGCTGGAACATTTTGTTTCTGATGAGGCTGAGCTGAGAATAAGCACTTCTCCCACATACCTTAAAATACTGGTTTTCTATTCCAAAGTGAACACTTCCAATTAATTTAGAAAGTTAGGGGGATGCTGAAGTGGATTAAAAGGCAGGACAAGTTCCAAGCCCCGCCTTGAACAAGACAGCAACCAACCTGAGGAGAGTCACAAGGAAAGCCTGGTATCTCAGCAGGAATGCAGCAGAAGATACCATCCCACGCAACTGCCATGCCTTAACCCTGCTAGAGTGACAGCTCCACCACCTTCACCTTCTGGGAAGGCACTGTGGCATTTCCTTACACAAAGGCTGGCGGTATCCTTTGTCCTGTGGCACCAGCAGCAGCAGTGCTGGTGCAGCAGGTGGGCAGGGGGCAGTGGGGATGCTCTCCCATCATTCACCAACACCAGTGGCCATCCTCTCTGCCTGCACTGCACACACACCAGGGACTAGATCTCACTCAGAACCAGAGTGACTCAAGCACACCCTCAGTGAAACTGCCAAAAGGATCCAAAAGGATCTGAGGGCAGATTTCCTTTCACATCCCACGGCAAATCACGCAGGAAACCCAAAAAACCCTTTTGACCTCAAGGCACACATTTGAAAATGTTTCAAGTAGAACTATGAACTGCAGTGCAAGTTCTACTCTCCAGAAGGAACTATGCACTATGAAGACAGAAGGTCTCCTGCCAAATTGCTGGCTAGAAAGAAGGTATTTGTGGGTTAATGTGGGTGTTGGCAGATCTTCACAAGAAGCAAGTCAAGCTGTGTTTCATTTTCACAAGTTAAAGAAGTTGGAATGAATGGGGGAAAGGAGGGGCAGAAACATTAAAAAAAATCAATTGGAATGGGAGAAATTACCTCTGAAAGAAGCGAGGAGTCAGTCACTGCTAAGTGCTGTTGTAATTCTTGGTCATCCTAGAGACTCCCAGCCCCCTTGAGATGGTAAGTGCAGGATATGAGGTGCTAGAGGTTGCCTCTTTATGCCTCTTATAACACATCAGCCCATTTAAAATCACCCCTTTGCCAGCAGCTGCCAACACCAGCTTAAAAAAAAAAAAAAAAAAAAAAAAAAAAAAAAAAAAAAAAAAAAAAGGAAAACCCAACAAAGAAGCAATGCCATTGTGCAAGATGCTGCAGGGCAGACATGCAAAAGCTTCAGCTGGAAAAAAAAATCTGAAGATTTAAGTGAAACATCTCACACTAACCCAATTTAAAGAGGTAGCAAACATTAGCCCACTTATAGTAACTGTCCACTTGAGAGCTCTTCATCCTGAAGTAGAAAATACACTTTAAAAGTGTAAGCTAAGGTAAGGTAAACACAAGTATTTCAGGTAACCTTCTGCAAACCAAGAGGAGATATGACATTGCTCCTCTTAGCTCAACAGTGACAGCCCACTGCACCTCTGAGCCTCAAATCCAAGCCAGGCTGGAAACATTCTGCTGTGATTGCATCGCCAGCCACAGGAGAGCTCGATCCAAGTCTCCATGCTCAAAAGGAAAAAAATGCACCAATCCTTCCCCAATCTGCACAGGATGATGCCTCATCCATATTAACTTTTATCACAAAGATACAGGAGGGCCTAAAAGCTTTTGTTTTTTCTTTACATCATCCTTTTGAAAACAAAAGCTGTGTCTACAGACTTTTGTTGTCCCCAAGTATTTCACTTCTTTCTGAGCCCAGAGACAGCACCTCTCCTGCTGTAAGAGCTTGTACCTCTTCAAGTAGCAAGGCAATTCTCTGCCAAATTCAAGAAGGTAAACAAAATACATTCCTTCTGGCAAAATGTCTCCACGCCAATTTGTGTAATTGCCCATGTCTCTGAAGAGGGCCTCGTGTGCATATAGCTCTGACTCTGAGCATTGAAACAGGATTAAACCAGATGCATCAGACACAACTGACTGGCTGGCTCATGTCAAACCTCCACAGGTAGTGGCTAAGAAAGGTGACTCTCATTCAGACATGCTGAGAAAAAATAGTACAGTGTATGCAGGGAAAGTCAGTGTGGAAAATTAAAGGTAAATTCTTTTATCGATACTTCACCCTCCAGCAGCATCTCTGCCCATTGAGTATGAAATTTCAGCTAACAGTGTTAATATCTGCCAATGTGTTTCCTCATCATCTCCACCAAGCTCTTTTACCATGACATAATCAGCCTGTTTTACTTCTATCCTGGCTCTGATCCTCTGTCTGCATCTCTTGTTACCAGCCAGTGCTTCTACATCAGGCAAGTCCAAAATCCCCAATAAAACAAAACCAACATTTTTTCTCAAAAAGATCATGTTTCTCTCTTTGCATGAAATCAATCCAGCTATTTGCATCTAAAAGAGTGAAATGTTCTTTTTCTTCTAGAGTGACTTTTTAGCCAGTCCTGGATCTTAAACCACTATTAAAACCTATTATTTTGATTGTACTGCCCCAATGCACAAACCTCACCTTCTCCCACATTTCCCCCTGCCTGCTCTTTCATTTCTCTAGGCCATGTCCCAAAAACTTAGCTTTCTAACAGAATCATATTATTCTTCTCCAACAGCAACTTCCATTTGCTGCCCCATCCCTATATTTTCCAATCAACATCTCAGCACACAGTTTTCCAGCCTTATCCTCCTCCAGTTTTACTAGGTCTTCTCTCATTCTCCACTTCACATTGCCCCACAAAGAGAAAAGCTTCCTACCTGGTTAGAACACATTTCTACCCCAGTACTGGTTCTTCAGTGGTAGAAAACATTTCAGACCACAGCAGATTTTCTTTCAATTGAGATAGCTCAACATCAGCTTCTCAAAGCTTACCAACAACCAAGGCTCAGCTTCTCTGCTGCAAGAAACTCAGCAGACTACTTAAAGCTTCACAAACTTCTACAAAAGACCCTCAGCTCTCTACACATCCCTCATATCCCTTCCTGGTCATTAATCACTCCTTCCACCTGAGAGGGCAGGAAATTGCAGACAGATGGGTCCCTTTCAAGGGCCTCTTGACACCCTGAGAGCTTCCCTCATCTTCCTTCAAATTGCCTTCTTCTGCTTCTCCCCATACCCTAAAATCAGTGCTCATCTCCTGTGTTTGTGCCCATCTGTATCTTCTTCAACCTTTTTTTTTTCTTCCTTTCAAAGGTAAATTGTCTAAATCACAAAAAACCTTTACTTGGCTGAATGGAGTGATCGCATAATCAATGGATCTGTAAACCCCGTGTTTCTGCTGCTCCTTATCGCCTGTTCACACCTTTAAAACAGCAGCAAACATCCACCCTACCTCCTCCCTGAGCGGGGCCACTGCAATCCCGTTATCTGACTCCTACATAAAGCACTCCAGAGCATTCCTTGAGACACCTTCTGCCTCCCAGGTCATGGCTGAAACAGTTCTTTAAACCAGGAATCAAACATTTCTCTTTAAAGCATTTCAGTGCTTGATAGAGAAACATCGTACATCGATTGCAATTAACAGGGAGGAGACATCTCCTTGCTCCACACGAAAACGTTGTCAGCCATTAACACCTTCAGGAGGCTCTGCTTGAGTGGAAATAGTGCACCTTGGGATCTCGGCTATCAATCTGCTCAGCAGGGGAAGGGGTCAGAGTGGTGAAAAAACAGCTATTTGGGCTTTCAAAACAGTTTCTCTTGCAATTCATTCTCCCCTTGAGTTTCTGTTCTAGTTAACAAATGGTGAAGCTGCAACACTTCTGAATTTCCACAGAGCTATCCTCAAGTAAAAGCTAAGACCGTTTCAGGAACCAAAAAGCAGTACCTGATATTCGAGTTCCCTTCACCGTACCTTTACAGCAGCCAATAAAGATCATCATATGGCAAAATATTGCCAAGATTAATTTTAAAACCACTTTCCTAGCTACATTCTCCATCTAAATGTGTCAGAAGCCAGCATTTCTGTTCTGAGGAATTCAGACAGGCTTGGTTTCAGTCCCAAGAGGGAAAGACAAGATCCTTACATTTCCCATGAGTATCAGTGAATATTTTTCACCTGATAGTCAATAACACTAAAGCATTTCCTCTCTATAATGTCAGAACATTAAACATTAATTTCAAACATATAGAGAGATGTTGCTTTGGACACTTCAATGATTATCAGTGATAAAATCCCCATAATTGGTTCTGAAAGGAAAACATTTGCGCCTTTGAGACTACCCTGTGCCCTGCCTCCCTGCAGCACCTTCAGTGCCCCAAGAACCTCAGCAAAAATCCTATGGTGATGCCCTCCATGCAACTGAGGAGACTCAGCAAAGAGGAGAGACATGGAACCCAAATCTCTCCAGGACAGAAAAATACCACTTTGAACAGACAGGGCCCAGGAATACACAGGGCCCATTACCAGAAGTGAGGGTCAAAGAGGACAGAGGAACAAGGAACTTTTACACTTCTTGTTCTACATTTGGTATAGAATATGTGTCCACCATGTTGTCATTATCTTGGTGCCAAAGCAAGTCAGTTGGCAAGGTTTCTCATCACAGCCTTTGACACTGTCAGAATGCAGACAATTTTGGTTGATATTTTAGTGTAGAAAATGTCACTGAAAATGACATATCTCCAAGAAACTTTCTGATTTTGACTAACTGTATTTTCTAACAGAAAATTCTTCTGACAACTTTCTTTCCCCCTGACAACTTTCTTTCCCCAAGTGGCTCTAATATTAGTATTTCATGACCTATGTGTCTCAGTAGTGTTTTCAGTTTACTGACGTCATCTGTCCTGTGTAAACTCAACACAGAGGGTGAATATTTATGTGTCATCCATCTTCTTCTGTCCTTATTGCACTACTGCATTCATTCCCCATCCTTCATTATACCATGTATTGCTACAATGAAATATTTTCATCTCCTAGCAGCTGCTACTGCATCATGTATTTCTGGATCATCTAAGTAGCTTGTTAGAAGGAAAATTTACTAATGAGTTAAAATTTAATTTGTCTTGTGTCATCCCAGTTCAGACATCAACCACACAATACCATCTATTTAAGCAGAAGCCCAAAATTACAGACATCCCTTCTCTTCTTTGAACTCTCTCCAGCAACAATCTCCACATATGTCCTTAATTTAACAAAATGATCTCTATATGAAGGATTAAGTGCAGGTTTCCTGAGTGACATTTTGTAATGAGATGCTGATTCTTTTGTACAATATTCTCTGCTCCTCATAAAATTTCTCAAAGGATTTCTTTCCCCTACTTGCTCATAAAGTTTTGTTTCACACCAAAATTCACCTTGCCAAATGCAGGATTTCTCAGAAATTACTCTTTCTGTCTGGCCTTTCAATACCTCAGTGTCAAAAAGGAATAGAGATGGATTCTTCTTCTGCTTGCCTCAAAGCAGTTCTTGGCTTAGATGAATACTGATTTATGTGAGTGGAAAAGGCACAGACTCCACATTTCTCCTCAACTACTTCATCCTGAGAGAGTGCCAGGTGCAATGGAGATAGGAGATATGGGAAGGATAGAGAAAGGCAGGCAATGAAATTTTCTGAACTTCCCCCCTTCTTCCATCTAAATCTCCACCTGTTTCCTCAAGCCCCTGCTCCCCCCTCACCCCACATCAGGGGCACCTCAGCACGGCTGCCCTGAGCATGTGCCCCGCATGGCAGCACAGGGGAGTCCAGAGGCAGCTCCAACAGCCAGTGTGCACTCACAAGAGAACACTCCTCCACTGAGGGACACGATGGGAGGTTAAATTAAGTTCTTACACACCCTCTGAAAGGAAGAAATTACATTTTAGGACACATCCTAAAATATCCTGCTCCTTCTGAAAGTACTTTTCTTTCATGTTCCCCAAGGAGAGAAAGTACAGTACTGAGTAAAAGTGTTATTGTGTTACCAGCACTGAGAATTAGGGATTAAGGGGTCTTACATTAACTGTTGTTTGATTTAAGATATAGCCAAAAAAAATTCCAAGTGGCTCAAAAATCATTTCACTGCATCAACTTTTATATACATTGAAAATTCCAAAATACTTACTTTATCACCCAGTGCTGCCATTTGAATTGGAATCAAGGTCCATTTTCATTTAACACAGAAATGTCAATTAGAGCTGAGGGAGTCATTGATTTTTTGGTTTGCTGGCAAGGTAGAAAAAAAATACTTGAGGAAAAAAAGCACCTTGTGTCAGTCTTAATTTTTTTTCCTCATTGGAAATGCAAACCTGAATGCAGCTTTGCATCTGGATGAACAGGATCCAGTACACACAGCTTTTAAGATAACAGCAGTTACCTAAACAGTTTGAGATGCTGTGCAATTCCCATAAAAACAGTTTGAGATGCTGTGCAATTCCCATACCTGGACATCAGGCAGGACACGTTTCCCACAGGAGGCCCTTACTCTGTGAAGCAGCAGCCAGAAGTAATGCCATCTCAGGTGTCCAGCACACTGAATCAAGGTTTTTGTATCACGGGATCATTTTAAAATGTAGAATATAAGAATCGGAAATCCGTTCCAAAAATGTTGCCTGATTCAAAACAAAAAATGTTGCATTTAAACTTTCATGATTTGGGCTTGTTGAGGGCTATTTCTCAGGAGCCTTGGAATCAAAGGAAAATCAATATGAACCTACAAAATGCTCTGGCCAAGCTACAATAGCATTTTCCAGAGAAAGAAGTCTTTAATGGGGCAGTTTCATTCCCCTCGCTGGAGCTCTGCACAATGCGAGCGTTGTATTCACTCGGCTGTGGTATGAAAGGCCCAGAGGATGTGAGATTGTCCAAGGCCAATGCTGGCTTGCAGCCCTTCATACATAAAGCTGTGTCACAACTCAATAGGTCTCTAACCCCTCCAGAATGAATTAAGGACTTCTGATCTCCTTGCTTCTCCCTCTGGACTGACTTCACTGTGGTCGCCACATTAGGGAAATACAGACATTTTATCTGAAGTCAGGAGGAAAGGGAGAAACCCATTTTCTATTACAAAGTACCGTATTAGGAAGATGGAAAGCTATAACCTGTCACCCTGATTTTTTAAGATTTTCTAAAGCCTTCTGAGTTTTCATCCTTGTAGAGAACTTTCTCACTCAACTTTCTGTAAACAACCTATTGTTTTACATTCTTTCATAGAGGCGGAGAAATTTGCTGTACTGGTAGTTTGTCCAGTGTCGTTGGAGAGTTGGCATGTTCTCCCTCCAATCCACTGGCACCTTTTGAGAACTATAAATGATTGGAGCCAGAGGAAATAAATTCGTCTCTTCATGGTGACCAAAGATGTGCAGCGTCATTTTTTTTCCCGGTGTCCTCTGGTGACATCTGGGAGCCGCCGGAGCGTACTACAGCTTAGATCGGGTCAGAGTGTGCTCACCCCCCCTCCTCTTTGGCGTTTTGCCTGCTGTGTTAGTGATGGAAACCTCTATGGGTTTCGGGATGGAATCTCTGATGTTGGATCTCTGGAGGGATGTCCTGGAGAGGAAACGTGATTCCGTCTCCTGGAGTGATTTTGAAAGGCTGTTCTTGTGGGCGAGGCAGCAGGGGTTCTTTTCCAACCCTAGGGAGGCGCTATCCCGAAAGATGTGGTCTCAAGTGGGGGTCAGTCTCATGGACGCCCTGTTTGATGATTGCTCTGTGGACGTTGGGCCATTGCTGGTGCAGTGGAAAATATTAGATGCGGCTTGGCCGGGGTCTGAATTTGGTAGCTCTCGGAGCTCTTTGGGGGGACCGTCCGTCTCGGACGTGGACGACGGGGAATTTGAGTTCATGCAGGATGCAGGCGCTTTCCCTTCTCCCCGAGGCAGTGAGCCGCTGGAGCTGGCACGGCCGCCTCGCCCCGCCCCGCGCCGCAGATGTAGTGAGCCGGGGGAAAAATCGCCCTCTCTTTGTGCCTTCCCGGCGCTCGGGGGCGAAGAGGGGCCCGTGGGTCAGCCCCCGCCTCTGACTGCGTCTGATTCGGTGACAACACTTTGTCCAAACTGCGGTGTTTCCACGACATAGCCCTGGGGGCGGCGGGAGCGGGCTCGCCCGCTCCGACCGCGGGCTCGTCCTGCGGGGCAGCGGCGTCTCCCGTTCCCGAGCCTGCGCAGCCTGCTGGGCGTGCGGCGGCAGTGGGAGCCGCCGGAGCCGGGGCGCTGGCCGCTGTTCCGTCGGGCCCCGGCCCAGCAGGCGGGCAGCCCGCCCCGCTCCGCCCGGCGGGGGCGGTGCCCGCTGCGCGGCTCCGCGGCACGGCTCCGCCGCTCCTCGGGCCGTGCCGGGCTCCCTCGTGTCGGCCCGCGGTGCCGCGGCTCCGCACACCGCGTCTCTCTCTGCGCCCCATCCCTGCCCCGCGCCGGGGGCGGGGGGCGCCGCGCCGGGTCTGCGTTCCGCGCCGGCGCCTGTGTCCGCCGCGGTGCCCTCTGCCAGCGCTGCGGCGGGCGGCACCGCCGAGCTGCCGGCTGCTTCGGCCCCGCTCCCCCGCCTGCCGCGGGGGCTGAGGCTGCGGCGGGGCGCGGGGCTGTTTACCTTGAGCGCGGCTGCTGACGCGGCCGGCGGGAGGCCGGTGGGTTCCCGTGGCCGCGGACCCTCCCCGTCGGCTTTGTGGACCCTCCCCGCCTGCCAGGTGACCGTGCGTCCGAGGGACCGCGGGCGGTTTTGGCAGGAGGTCCTGGATAAGGCTGAGGAGATGTGCGACTCTGCCTCCTCGCAGCGCCTGCAGGATCGCGGAGGAGGCTCCTCTGGCTCTGCTGATGCTGCGGGGAGCGTGGTGTCAAGTGATGCTGCACTGCCTCGCAGTCTGGCGGCTGCTGCTGTCCCTGTGGAGCCCACGGGACGGGACACGGCAGGTGATGCGACCTTGCCAGGGGGTCCCCAGGCTTTCCCTGTGCTTAGGGGTGTTACTCACAGCACCCATCAGCCTTTATCGTTTAAGATGGTGAAAGAAATCCGTGACACCGTTGCCCTGCGTGGTGTCAGGTCTGCTGAAGTTATGCGGACGATCCGAATGCTCCTTGCTGAGATGCTGACACCTTCCGACATCCGTTCTTTGGCACGTGCTCTTTTTGACTCTGTGCAGTTTGAGGTTTTTGAGGCCAAGTGGGCTCGTTTGGCAGCCAGCGCAGTGCAAAGGAATGCTGTGCTCGGGCCGCAGGATCCCCTAGTGAGGATGACCTCATGCAACAAGCTCTGTGATGTCACAGCCCAATCTGTGACCTCACACAACCCATGCTGTGCTGTCACACAGCCCCTCTCTGACATCACAGCTGCTCTGTGCCTCCATGACACAGCCACAGAGGTGCTGCTGTCACAGATTGGGCTATGGCATCACAGAGTTTGTTGTGTGAGGTCATCAAGCAGCTAAGGCATGATAGAGGGGACAGTGTGACATCACAGAGCAGGCTGTGGCATCATGGCATGGCTGTATGGCATCATAGAGCGGGCAGTGAGGTCAAAGTGTGTGCTGTGACATCACAGAGTGGCAGTATGACATCACAGGGAGGGTTTTGTGACATCAGAGAGTGGACTGTGACATCATAGAGTCAGGTATGAGGCCATAGAGCAGATTCTGCTGTCATGGAGGGTGGCTCTGTGACATCAGAGTGTGGGTTGTGACATCACCGGGTGGCTGTGTAACTTCATAGAGCAGGCTGTGACATCAAAGAACAAACAGTGAGATTGCAGGGTGACATGTCAGAGTCTTCTGTGACATCACAGAGCATCTGTCTGACATCACAGGGTGACATCTCAGAGTTGTCTCTGTGACATCACAGGGGCTGTGTGACATCACAGGAGGTTGTATGACATCGCAGGGGCTGTGTGACATCACAGGGGCTGTGTGAGGTCACTGGGGAGGTGACTCTGCCCCAGCCCCCCCTCCCAGTTCCCCCAGAGAAGTCCAACGCTGCTCGTGCACAGCGGGGTCCCCTGTCCCCCCAGGTCCCCCCGCCCCTGGTGCCGCAGCCTCCCCCAGAGGATGTTCCACGAGGTCAAGCCCAGAGCCTGACACAGGGCCATGGGGGGCGGGACAGGGGACAGGGACCCCCGGCAGCGTGCTCGTATTCCCCAGGGCCAGAGCCTGGCCCAGGGCTCCTTCACCCTGTTGCCAACGAGGGCTTGAGAGCGCTGAAAAAATCCCCAGCAAGGGAGCAGCAAAAACCAGATTTAATATTGAGCAACAGCACCACAAAGTTCCTTGGCAAGAGTCACTCTGCTCCTGACTGGACACTTCAGGCACACCAAGGAAACAAAGCAACAACAAAACCAAACAGAATCCAGGCAATCAAACCAGAAATGAACCAAGAACTGTCCCTGTGTGAGTGTGAGACACAAGGAAATGAGGGCAAGGATAAAAGGAATGCAGGCCCAAGAGCTTACAGAGCTCAAACTTAACAGAACTTGACTTATACCTTAACCTTAACTTCCACCTTCAACTTCACAATTTAGCAAAAGAACAGCACTTTACAGTATTTAACCTAACTTATAACCTATGACTTTGCAATTTAACTGAGAAATAACATTTAACAATATTCAACTTGGCTTATATTTTAAACCTAAGAACTTAGCAAAGAACAACTCTTAGCACAAATTAACTTAGCTTAGACCTTGTGATTTAACCCTACTGACAGGCCTGACTGGCTCAGCTATCCAAGACACTCAGATCCCTCAGAGAGCAGCATTTCTGCCACATTTCCCGAGCACAGGCACTCCTGTGTGCACACAGACACAAAGAGTCAGTGCAAGGCACCTGTGAGAAATTCCCCTGAGGGCAGGGAAATGCTCCCTGCCGATGCTTTGGCATCTCCCCAGCAGGGGAAGGGTTGAGCCTGGAGGAGTGGGGGGATCGGCCCAGGCTTCCTCGTTGTTGGGGATCCCCGAGTGCAGCAAACGGGAGAGTTCCCGGCTCGGAGAGGCCCCACTCCGAGGGAGTCGCTGGCCCAGGAGAG
This sequence comes from Anomalospiza imberbis, assembly GCF_031753505.1. Lineage (NCBI taxonomy): Eukaryota > Metazoa > Chordata > Aves > Passeriformes > Viduidae > Anomalospiza > Anomalospiza imberbis. The sequence goes on from NW_027100098.1 coordinate 788,878, forward strand.
CTCCAAGGGGCTCCTTTTGGAGCGCTGTCTGTAGGGCCCCAAGAGAGGGGCTTCAGTGCCAGCAATGTTTCATCCTGGCCGCACTTGGCATCCACAGCTTTCTTTGGCAGGGTGAGAACAGGGCTGTTGTGCCACCGAGGGAACAAAAACACTTCCCGGGGCTGCTCCTAAAGCAGCCAGGAGCTGGTTGGGCAGCAGCAGTGCCTGGTGCAGACAGTGTTTGTGATGAGCTCCAAGGAGCTGAGCCCAGGGGCTGTTGGCCAAGGCCGAGGCCCAGCGAGCATTTCTCAGCTGGCAGGGCGGCCGGAGAAGGTGGAGGCGGGGGAATAATTCACGCCCTCAGTGTGCTCCCAGTCGCTCCCAGTATTTCCATGTCCGTGCCCCAAGTGCTGCTCCCAGCCCTGATCCGTGGGGATGGGAATGTCCCGCTCCCTTGCCGGGGTAGGGTCACACCTGAGCCAGGTGTGCAGGGCAGGCCCTTGCCCTGACCCCCAGCACTGTCCCAGCTGCAGGATCTGCTTCCCACTGGCCTCTTCCTCCTGCGGCCCCGAGCCCAGCTTGGTGCTGAACAAAGGGGCTGGGCCGGGGCCATCCCCCGGCGGGGGCTGCACACCCCCCTGCCCCTCCCCAAATTCCCTCTGGGGGAGCAGGAGCTGGGGCTGGAGCCCTGTGGGGAGGGACAAGGGGGTGACAATGGGATGGGGGGTGTCACACACGCTCTGGGGGGACACACACGGCCCCGGGGACTCCCCCATATCTTCTGCAGAGCCAGGACGATGAACCCCAACATGGAGCCACTGAGCTCTGGCAGTATCTTGAGGGTGGGGTCTGGTGGCAGCTTTGGGAGTCTGGGGGAGTCACAACCACCCAAAAACGCCCTCCCAGCCCCACAGCCACTCCCAGACTCCTCCAACCACCCCACAGCTCCCAGCCAGGACCCCCCCCCCCCCCCAACTCCTCCCTGCAAGATAAATGACCCCAAGAACCACTAAAACCCGTTTCCATCTCCCCCAGGACCCACCCAAATTCTCTGCAAGCCACACAGCCCTGTCAGGGACCCAAATCTCATAGACCCTGCCAAGCCCCCTCCCAGCACCACAAATGCCCACAGGATTGACAGAAGCCCTTCCCAGTCCCCCCAGGAGCCCCTAAACTCCCACCTCCCATGGCACTGACCAGGAGAGGTTGGTGGACAGGAACATTTACAGCCAGGATCAGCTCGGGTGCTTCAGCAGTGATTTGGGCACTTTGGGGGAACATCCCGGATAGGGAGACCCAGGCCAGGGACTGGAACAGACAATTAGAATTCTTGGAGAACAGGCGGGTTCAGGTGGACACCTTTTGCCGGCTCACCTATGAGATTGTGGACATGTCCCCTGGCTTTGATAGCTTCAGAACACCCAAATCCTCCCAAATATTCTATTGAACCAACCCCAAATTCACCCCCAAATCCTGGTAAATGGTGCAGCTTTAGATCTCTTTGCTCAATTTCTTTATTTTCACCCCAGTTTTGGTTGTTTAGACAGGGTGAGGAAAGAAATTATTGAAATGGAAAAGACCTCCAAGATCATGCAGCACTGCTTGATGCCACCAGAAGAAATAACTGGACAGAGTGGGTGAAATTTTTTGGGGTGTGAAGTCAAGAGATCACTTCCTCCCAATGAATTTCCAGTTTAGATCAGAGTCCTGATGGGTGTTCCTGCCTCTGTATTCACCCAGGTGCCTATGGGGATCCAGGAGGATGTGGAGACCACCTTCCAGGTGTCTTCTCAGCAGGGATCACTGGGAATGTGGGTCACCAGGGCTCTGACCAAAGTGGGTCCTCCCATGGGGGATGGAGTTGGAGCAGGGCACGAAGCTCTTCCCACAGCTGAGGCATTTGCAGGGTTTCCCTTACCGGTGCCTCCGTTGGTGTTGGGTCAAGGTAGAGCTCCTGGAGAAGCTCTTCCTACACTGGGGACACTCGTAGGGCCTCTCCCCAGTGTGGATGCGCTGGTGGGTGACGAGGTGGGACTTTTGTTTGAAGCCCTTCCCACACTTAGGGCAGCGGAAAGGCCTCTCCTCCGTGTGAATCCGCTGGTGCCTGAGGAGGCTGCAGCTGGTCTGAAACCTCTTCTGACACTGGGGACACTCGTAGGGCCTCTCCCCAGTGTGCATGCCTTTGTGGGTGACGAGGTGGGAGCTGCAGCTGAAGCCCTTCCCACACTCCCCACACTCGTAGGGCCATTCCCCGGTGTGGATCATCTGGTGCTGGATCAGGTGGGAGCTCTGCCTGAAGCTCTTACCACACTCCAAGCACTTGTAGGGCTTCTCCCCATGGTGAACCTGCTCATGGCCCACCAGCTCCGAGCTCTGGCTGAAGCTCTCTCCGCCTTCCTGGCACAGGATGCCAGGGCTTTTTGGGCTCCGGGGGTCCCTTCTCCCCTCCCTCTCTGCTTTGGGCTGCAGGGGCTCCAAGGAGTCCCCCCTGCCCCTCTCCAGGCTATTGAGGGTCCCGCCAATGACGGCGCTCCCCCCTCTCTGGGCTCCCCACTTTGGGCTCCTGGGGGACACAGGGCTGTGCTCCTCTAGGCTGCCTCTGCTGTCAGCCGCAACTTGGACCCCCCATTTTCCCCCCCAAGGGGCCTTTTCCACTCAGCTTTGCAGTTCTTCATTCTCCAAACATCCCCCCGAAAAACCCAACCCAGGGACCTCCCCAGGATATCTGGGCCAAGCTCCCCATCCCTGGTCACCCATGGGATGGGGGCTGATGGTCCCAGCGGGGCTGTGAATTCAGGAAGGGCTCGACCTCGTGGTTCCTTTTTCTTTTCCTGATCCTCCTTTGTCCCTCCTCTTCCTCTTCGTCCCACTCCTCCTCTTCCATCCCTCCTCCTCCTCCCTAAGCCCACCTCCTTCTCCTACTTCCATCCCTTCTGGCTCTCCTCCTCCATCCCTCTTCTTCCCTCCCTCCTCCTTCTCCCCCAGGAGCAGTGACACCCTTGGTGCCCTGTTCCCCCAGCCCTGACAGCCCGCGGCAGGAGCGGGGATGGAGCCGGGACAGGTCGGGATGGGCAGCACGGGGCTCACGGCTGCTCCCACCCGCTGGGGATGGGGGGAACCCGGCCTGGGCAAAAGGAGAGGCAAACTGGGAAAACTGGGGGCTGCACATCCAAACTGGGCCTTGCTGGGGACCCTGCCAGGGGACTGCCAGCCCTTGGGGCTCCTCTCGGGAGATCCGGGAAGGGGGAAAGCAGAGAGGGCAGGGGGATCCCAGGAATGGCAGCACTGGGAGTGACTTTTTTATACTGGAATCGTACTGGGATCATACTAGGAGCAGCTGGGCCCATGCTGGGGCAGACTGCGGTCACACTGAGGGAGACTGGGATCATATTGGGATCATACTGGGATCACACTGGGACAGAGTAGGAGCCTGCAGCGGGCAATTGAGACCATGCTGGCGCAAATAGGATACACTGGGAGTGACTGGGATCATTCTGAGTTTGACTGGGAGCAACTGGGAGCAACTGGGATCATGCTATGAGCAAGTGGGAGGAACTGGGAGTCACTGGGTGCATGCTGGGGGTGACTGGAAACAACTGGGCTTTTACTGGGATCAACTGGGATCATGCTGGAGGTGACAGGGATCATATTGGCAGTGAGTGCAACTACACTGAGGCTGAGTGGGAGTGGTTGTGAACAAATGGGATCATGCTGGAAGGAACTGGGAGTGACTGGGAGTATGCTGGAAGGAACTGGGGTACACTGGGAGAGACTGGGAGTGACTGGAACAAAAGTGAGGGTGAAAGGGAGCAACTGGAACCATGTGAGGCACAACTGGTTCATACTGGGAGTGACTGGGAGCACACTGGGCTCATCTCTGGACCATACTGGGAAGGACTGGACTAATACTGGGAGTGTCTGAGACTGACTGGGAACACACCAGGCACATCATCCCCCATACTGGGTGTGACTGGGAGCAACTGGGAACACACTGGATGAAAGTGGGAGCAACAGGGACTGTGCTGGGGGCAAATTGTATCATAATGGGGAGTGACTGGCAGCAACTGGGCTCCTGCTGGAAGCAGCCCCTGGCAGCCCCGGGAGCCCCGCACCCCTTTCCCGGCCATGCCGCCCCTCCAGCCCCAGCACCCCCCATTGCCGGGGTGCCGGCACTGCCAGGGGTCCCCCCCTCTCGGGTTCCCCGCTGGGGCTTCTGGGGCTCTCCTCTCTCTGGGCTCCCGCTCAGGGCAGCCACGGCTCTCCCGGGGCTCCCCAAAACCGGTGTCCCCCCGCCGGGGCTCTGCTGCCCTCACCGCCCTCCAGGACCCCCCAAAAACACCTCCCGGGGACCCCCCGATGTCCCCCCAAGGACCAGCTGCGGCTCGGCTTTGGAGCCCTGCCAGCTCCAAACATCCCCCCAAAAAAACCCAAACCCAGGGAGCCCCGGGATATTTGGGCCGAGCTCCCCCTCCCTGGGCACCTGCGGGATGGGGGCGATGCTCTCGGGGTGCTGCGAGCTCAGGCAGCGCCAGGGCCACGCGATTCCTTCTCTCCTCTCCTCCGGCTGCTCCCTGCTGCCGCTGCGCCTCTTCCTCCCTCCCTCCTCCTCCTCCCCCGTTCCCGAAGCCCCCGCAGCCGCGGGAGGGGCGGGGATGGAGCCGGGACAGGTCGGAACGCAGAGAGGGCTGGGGGCGATGCCAGGAGTGGCAGTGCCTGGGCTGTCCTGGGATCATACTGGGAGCGGCTCCTGGGTGACCGAGTTCTACTGGGATCATACTGGGATCGTACTGGGAGTGAGGAGGAGCAGCGCGATGGCTCCAGCGCTGGGGCTGGGGGCACTCCTGGGGCGCCGGGGGGGGGCAGCGAGAGGTGAGGGGGACCCCCGGCACTGGGACTCCTTGGTCGCCCATTCCAGAGCACCGAGGGGCCCCTGAACCCCCATTCCCGGGCACCACCATCCCCCCGCACCTCCATTCCCGGCCGGGATTCCACCCCGCACCCCCTTATCCGGCACCGGCAACCCCCGCACCCCTTTCCCGGCCATGCCGCCTCTCCCAACCCCCAGAGCCCCCTTTTCTTTCACCCAGAGACCCCCTGGACCCCTATTCCTGCCTTTCCCAGCGCCCAGACCCTCCTTTCCTCAACACCGAGGACACCTGGGACCCCCATTCCCAGCCAGCCCGGGTTTTCCCACCTTTTGCAGGGAATGGGGACACCGGGGACCCTTGGAGTCCCCTTTCCTGATGATAGTGACACAATTAGGCTCGCCCAAACGCCTCCTGGATCTCCCCTAAGCCCCCAGTGGGGATTCCTGGGAGTTCCCCTGTGTTCCCCCTTTCCCAGGACTTTGGGGGTCCCCCCGACCTGTCCGTGCACCCCCAGATTTCTTCCACAGCCCCCTGTGATGGTGGGGGTGGGGGCCGAGTGCTGGCGTCCCCCTGCCTGCAGCAGATCCAGCGGGGAGAGGAGTTTGGGGGGGGTCCCTGAGCATTTGGGGTCCCCTGGGTTTTGGGGTGACCCCCGGGCCCCCCAGGATCTCCCTGGACACGGGGACGCTGCCCGTGCGCAGTAAGAAGGTTCATACCCGGCATGGGGTCCCAGCTCTGTCACCGGCATTGCCCAGGAACCCCCAAACCCTCCCGGGAACCCCCACATCCCCTGGGACACCCAGACCTCCCCGGGACCCCAGAATCATCCCTGGGCCCTCCAAAAACTCCCCAAGACCACAAAAACCCCACACAGACACCCCCCAAACTATCCCAGGACATCAAAATTCCCACAAGACCTCCCAGCACCCCCAGATGCCCCTGAGAAGGTTCTTACATGGCAGAGGGTCCCCATCTCAGTCACCGGCAGGTACCCCAAACAAGCCTTGTCTTCCCCCTAGGATTGCCCAATCCCCCCCTTTGGGAATCCTGAAAACCCCCCTGGGAACCCCCAAAAATCCACCGCGACCCCAAAAACCCTGGATATAGACAAAACCCCCCCAGGAATTCATCATGAAATTTATACCCAGCAAGGGATCCCCATCACCATCATCGGCATCACCCGGGTACCCCCAGATCCTCTCGGGATCCTGTGCCTGATGCAAATGGAAAGAGAACTGGGGTGTGAAAAATAAAGTTTGTTTATTTTCAGAAAAACAGCAATGAAAACACAGAACACATTTACATTGTAAGAATATTTGTAACAACAACAATCTATAGAACGTATATACCTAAGAACATATGTCATGGTTTGACGCTGGCGCGATGCCAGCGCTCCCATGAAAATGCACTTTTTAAAATAATTGCTGTGAGATGTGATCAGGAACAGAGCAGAGCAGGCTCAAGCTTAATAACAAAGAAAATAACTTTATTAAACTACTACTACTATAAAAACACAGATACTCAATCCTGGACAAAGACCTTCCAAAACACTCTTCCTCCTCCCAACTAATTCCCACCTAATTTCCAAATGGAACCACAGTGAGACACCACCCGGGATCCTGATCAAGTTGCCACCCTTCAGATAATCAAATACTCAATCTTTCAAGGGAGACAGGAGTCTCTCCTGTGCCACAGACCCCCCAGGAAACACAATTGCCACCCTTGTGTTTCCATGTCACACATGGCAACTGCCCAGAGAAAATCTGCCATGGTGACACTCTCCTTTCCATGTCACAGTGCTCTCACCACCGTGCATGGACAGACTGCTCATAGGGCTCCTTTAAGGATGCTTTGCCATGGACCAAAAGAGACAACAGTTCAGTTTCTCATCGCGGGACTACAGTCCCCCCCATTTTCCCCTGGGGCTGAGGGTCCAAGAACAGAGGTCTTCTTCTCCTCTTCTTCTTCCTTGAAGACAGAGTGCTTCTCCCCACCTTTTTCAACTCTCCTCTGTTCTCTCTACTCCTCTGCTGGTAATCCCTGAAACAGGTCTCTTGGCTCACCAAACCACCCCCCTAAGTGCAGCTTCTGTCAGGAGAATTTGGTTCAGTCTATGGCTAACAAGAAAAGTCCAGCCACAAGCCACTCCATCATCTCCTTCCAACTCAAGAATTTCTTCTTCCATCATCTCGGATCCCAGACTGTCTCTCTTCTACTTCAAATCAAGGAGGAGTAATATTTTACAAAGCCTTCATTTCTCAGGAAAGGGTTAAAAGCTCAGACTCCCTGGATGGCTGATATCTCTGCCCAGCAGCCGATTCCCAAGGCCAAGGCTGGGTGCATTGCCCCCCCCCTCCTTCTCCTCCGCGCCAACAAAGTTACAGGTGCTGTCCGCACTTTCTGCCTCTTCCCGCTGGGGGGGATGACAAAGACATCTCCACTTCTCTCCACCCTTCTGTCCACAAGAGCTGGCTCGGTTCCAGTCCTTCAGCCCCCTCGGCTCACCTCGACCAGGCCACGTGGCTTCCCCTCCCCCACCCAGCCCCATGGCTGGGCAGGGGAGATCTGCACTGCACCCTGACCGGAACCAAAGAGAGCGAGCTCTTGGGAGTTCCTGCTTTTAACCCCCTGTGTTCTCAGAGGTGTATCCACACCTTTAGTGGCCACTTAAGGTGCCAATATCCAAACTTGACTACTGATTGGTTTGACCCAACTTCCTGAAAGAATTCACTTCCATGTCAAACCACAAGAACATATCCAACAAAAGTCAATGAAACGTATTTACAGAAGACAAAAAGAAGCCCTGAAACCTATAGCCTAAAGACAACAACAAACTCTACAACGTATGTACAAAATGGTGGTGTCTCTGTCCGGGATCTCCATCGGTCCTTGAGGAAAAGCAAGAGGCACAGTCACTCCAATCAGGCAGAGAGGGCTCTTCCATGTGCCCCCAGGCTGGCCCAGCAAGCGCAGCACAGGCTGGGGATGGCCACCAGAACCCAATGCACCGGGTCCCACATCCCTGAGCAGGGACCACCCAGCCCAGTCCCAGCCTGGCAGCAGGGGACCCGCTCTGCCTGTGGGGACCACATGCCTGTCCTGCTGCTGGTATTGGTCTTCATCCCAAGATCATGACCTCTTCCTCATCTTTCTCATCAATGTCCATGTCCTCAAGGTACTCTTCCATTTCCACGTCCATCTCCTCTTCCACATCTACCTCCATCTCTTCTTCACCAGTCTCCTCTCCATCCACTTCCATCTCCTCCTCCGTATCCATCTGCATGTCCACCTCCATCTCTTCCTCTCCACTCACTTCTCCATCCACTTCCATCTCCTCCTCTGTATCAATCTCCATGTCCACCTCCATCGCATTGTCTCCACTCTCTTCGCCATCCACTTCCATGTCCTCCTCTCTATCAGCCTGCATGTCCACCTCCATCTCGTCCTCTCTCTCGGTGACAGCCTGCAGAGGTAGCAACACCTCAGAGTGGGGTCCCTGTCCCACCCCATCCCCACAGAACTCCAGCCCAGCCGGGCAGCTGGGGGGTGTCCACCTCCATGGAATGGCACCGTACCTTCCTCAGGACAAATGTGAGCATCCTGCAGGGACGGATGACAAAATCCAGGCAACAGAGAGCTTTCAGGACTGATGGGAGTATCAGGGCGCAGGTGACGAGAAGAGTGAAAGGGAACATGGTGAAGGGTGAGCTGGCACGAGGGCTGGCACAGGGTGGGCTGACACAAGGGCCAGTGGTTGTGTTGTGCTCTTTGCTGGACGCTGGAAGTTCCATCTGGAACATCACATCTGTGACATCACAGTGGATCTAAAGAGCATCTTGTTCCGAGCTGAGCAATCTTCCCCAGCCCATGCTGCTCACAGCCCTGTTGCCAAGGATGGGGCATCCACAGCCTGGGCCAGTGCCTCAGCAGCCTCCGTGTAAAAGAGCAGCTCCCTCAGATCCAACTTCAATCAGCCTCCTGCAGTTGAAAGCCATCCCCCCTTGTCCCTTGCCACGGGCCCGGCTGAACACTGTCCCCGTCTTTCCTGTGGGACCCTTCCAGTCCTGCAGAGCTGCAGGGAGGCCTCCCCATTGTCTCCTGTTTCCAGGCTGAGCATCCCCAGCCCCACTTGGACGGCAGTCAGGTAGATCAGGGGGAGTCAAGGCTGAAGTCAAACAGCATCAGGAACTGAGAGGTGGAAGCTTTAGGCCCAGGTTTGCCTCTGTAATAACAGTGGAGGGGAAGATGGTGGGACACTGGCTCTGTTCTAACCGGTGAATATTTTCTTTTTTTTTTTTTTTTTCTTTTCTGTCATGCTGATGCAGGTGTTGCTGTTTGTAAAGAAGCTTGGCACATTATCCATTGTCTTCTCCATTTGTGAAACACCGAGCAGAGTCTGGGCAGGCTGATGATGCAGAGCAAAACCTGCAAATACACCGGTGATCCTGAGCCTGGAGGATGCAGCTAAACCCGGCCAAAAATAATTTCTGGAAAGTCAAGCCTGGTTTACATTTTCTTGAGTTTGGCTATTCCTGAACCGGGGGAGGGGGCTTTCTGGGGAGGGGGTACCACAGGTGTTCCCCTCCCCCGTTTTTGGGGGGTTTCCCATGGTGCCCCCTCCCCAAAAAGCTCCGCGGGCCCCCTGAAGCGGCTTCTGTTCCACCGGCCGGTGCCCCCTGATCCAGGACTGTCCCCGGTGAGTCTGGGGCGCTCTGGGGGGATTTTGGGGGGATTTTGGCGGCATTTATGGGCTTTGGGGGATTTTGTTGGGAGATTAGGGGGAATTATTGGATTTTGGAGAGAATTACTGGGTTTGTGGGGTTATGGGGGTTTTGTGGGATTTGATGATTTTGGATTTTGAGGATTTTTTAGCGTTTTGGAGTGGTTATTTCTTGGGGGGATTATTGAAATTTTTGGGAGGTTTTTTTTTTTTTTAATTTTGTTGGGTTCCACTGGGATTTTGTGGGATTCTTTGGTGTTTAGGAGTTTTCAATTGGGATTTTTGGGGGATTTTGGGGGGTTTTAGTGGAATTTTGGGGGGCTTTGGAGTTGTCCCAGGGTGTGGGGAAGGGCTGAGAGGCACCAAAGTCTCCTTTAAACCCCTGAAAGTCCCAATAAACCCCATGAAATAGCAATTAAATTTCACAAATTCCCATTAGAATACCCTCGAATCCCAAAAAAAGCTCACAAAATCCCAATTAAACCCCACAAATCCCCCCAAAAATGTCTCCAAAACCACAACAAGCCCCACAAAATCCTCACGAGACCCAAAGAAATCTTGGCAACACCCAAAAAAAACCCACAAGCCCCCCCAAATCCCCACTAAAATAACTAAAAAACCCAAATCCCCAAAGAATCCCACTAATTGCCCCAACAATTCCAATAAAATGCCTCCAAATCCCCTAAAAATCCCAATAAAACCCAGAAATAATTCCAGAGGATCCCACAAAATCCCCACAAAATCCCAGTAAAACCTTCCAAAATTCTAAAGAAAACACAAAAAAAAATCAACCCCCAAATACCCCCAGGAAAACAACTTCCCCCTCAAAGCACCAATAAAACCCCTCAAAACCAAACTCCCCAAAATCCCCCAACTGCCTCCAAACCCAATAATTCTCCCCAAAAACCCCAACAATTCCCCATAAACTCCCAACACAATTCCCCAAAGCCCAAAAAAGCCCCAGATGTCCAAACCCCTCCCGAGCCCTCCCTGGTCCCTCCCGGTCCCGCCCAGGCCCGTCCGGGGCCGCGGCCAAAACTGCCCGGAGCGAACGCGGAGGTCCCGGAGCGACCCCGGAGCCGATCCCGGGCTCGGCCTCGGCTCGGCCCCTTTGGGGGATTTTGGGCCGAAGCGGGCAGGTTTAGGGTGGGCTTCAGATCCCTTGCGGGGATCCCGAGCCTTTTTGGGTGGATTTTCAGCCCCTGTGGCTGATTTGAGGCCGAATCTGGTGGGGTTTAGGGGGGATTTCAGACCCCTTTGGATGATTTTAGGCCCATGTGGGTGGGGCTGGGGCCCATTTGAGTGAGTTTAGGAAAAACGGGGCCCATATGGGTGAATCCTAATCCTGTGTGGGTGATTTTAGGTCCCTTTTTTGTGTATTTTGGGTGCATTTAAGTAGGGTTTTTTGCTGCTTTGGGCAATTTTAGGTTGAACCAAGCCTTTTTAGGGTGATTTTAGGTCTTCTTGTGTTGGTGTCAGGGACATTTTGGTGATTTTAGATACCTTTGGATGATTTTAGGCTGGACCAGATACTTTCAGGGTGGATTTTAGTCACATTTGAAAGATTTACGGGTGATCTTAAGCCATTTCTTGAGGGCTATAAAACACTTGGGGCAGTTTTAAGCCCCTTTGGTTGGATTTTAGAGCCCTCTGGATACTTTTAATCCCATTTGGTTGGTGTCAGGCCGAACCATGTGGATGTAGGCTGCATTTGATGCCCTTTTGGGTGATTTTGGGTCAAACCGGGCTTTTTTAGGACAGTGCGTCCCCTTGGCCCCGGCCCTTTCCCCTCACGGTTCCGCCCTTTCCTCGCTCCTTTCCCCTCACGGTTCAAGATCCCCGAGCAGGGGAGGAGGAGGAGGGAGGGAGGAAGAGGCGCAGCGGCAGCAGGGAGCAGCCGGAGGAGAGGAGAGAAGGAATCGCGTGGCCCTGGCGCTGCTTGAGCTCGCAGCACCCCGGGAGCATCGCCCCCATCCCGCAGGTGCCCGGGGAGGGGGAGCTCGGCCCAAATATCCCGGGGCTCCCTGGGTATGGGAATTTTTTGGGGGGATGTTTGGAGCTGGCAGGGTTCCAAAGGCGAACCGCAGCTGGTCCTCTGGGGGACATCGGGGGGTCCCCGGGAGGTGTTTTTGGGGGGTCCTGGAGGGCGGTGAGGGCAGCAGAGCCCCGGCGGGGAGACACCGGTTTTGGGGAGCCCCGGAAGAGCCGTGGCTGCCCTGAGCGGGAGCCCAGAGAGAGGAGAGCCCCAGAAGCCCCAGCGGGGACCCTGAGAGGGGGGGACCCCTGGCAGTGCCGGCACCCCGGCAATGGGGGGTGCTGGGGCTGGAGGGGCGGCATGGCCGGGAAAGGGGTGCGGGGCTCCCGGGGCCGCCAGGGGCTGCTCCCAGCAGGAGCCCAGTTGCTGCCAGTCAATCCCCATTATGATACAATTTGCCCCCAGCACTGTTCCCGTTGTTCCCAGTGCCATCCAGTGTGTTCCCAGTTCTCCCACTTGCCCCCAGAATAGTCCCAGTCACTCCCAGTAAGATCCCAGTATGAGTCCAGTATGATCCCAGTCTCTGCCAGCAGGGCCCCAGTCACTCACCCTTGTCCCCAGTTGCCCCCAGCGTGGTCCCAGTTGCCCCCAGCACATTCCCAGTGGCTCCATATGTGTCCCAGTCCTAGTGCAATGATGGGGAATACCAAATGCACTTGAGGCATCACGTACGGTTAACACCAAAGCTGTGGCTATGTTTGTGATGGGGTCATAGGTAAAGTTCACTAGGTTCCACCGGGATTGGAATTCCTTTTCAAAATCAGCGGCACTGTCCCAAACTATTTTCCAAATCTCAGTAGGAAAAGTGCCTTCTTCACCTTCTCTTATAATCGAGGCAGCAACCGACTGCATCCATAACTGAGCCTGGATACAGCTGAGAGCTAAAGAATGGTTCTTTTGTGTGGCACCGAGTGCATCAATTACCAATTTGTGATCATTTACGCTTGCTTCCTCCCAACTTGGTAATATGTTTGATAGCAAGCACTGATGTCTTCCCAAGGCCAATAAGGACGACTGCAGTGGTTGTTGGAATTTGGTCAAATCTCTAGTGGTGGCAGCCAATGTATTCATTAATACTTCTGAATCAATGCTATTTAGAATTCCCAATCCTGTTCCCACAGCACCGGTTATGTCTCTTAGCATCCGTCTTTTAGAAGGGTTCTGCTGTCGCAACCAGGTCGTCCAGTCCTGAAAAGAAGTTTACAAAAAAGGTGAATAAGCTGGCTGAATTTCTGAGACATTTTTTTGCATCAGCAATTTGACTTGTTTGAGAGACCATGCTGGATTAAAGAATATTTGTTGTTGACCTGTTTTCCTGATTATGTATGGTCCACTTTCAAAACTTTTCAGGCCAAGCGTAACCGGTGGTTGGGTGGTAGGTGTCACAACATTAACATCAAGTTCTCCCCAGGATTTAAATCAATACTTTAAACTTAAAAAAAAAAAAAAAAAGCCGTTCAGTATTTTTAGACCAAAGCCAAAATTCTTCTAGAGTTTGTGTTAATGTGAAATTGTGCCAGTCCTGTACGCTTGGGTGCGTACAAACCTTTTTGTGCTTCAAAAGATCCTTTTACTTTTTTTCTGCATGCTACCACAATTATTTCAGACCACTCAGCTGGTTTCTGGCCATGGGGTTGTGGCAGGATGCAGAAAAGTATCACCAGTTTTATCATGGTTTAGGTGGTCTTCATGTCCCTCGGAGTTCTTCCGTAAAAGTAAACACAACAGAATCCTGCCCCCGAGAGGCAGAAAAGTTAGAATGATGGAATTATCCAGCATGTATTGATGCGATGCTCTTTCCCTAGAGCACCAGAGGCTTCACATGCATATTTATTCAGAGGGGGTGTTAGCACAAGTGGTACTAGCCCTAGAGTAAGGGAGGTCCAGCAGCACAGGTTGGCCAGGGTAATGTGCTGGATTGTTGGGATCATTTGGTGCACAGCAGAGGAGTCAGAGTAGATACAGACAAGAGAGGTATTCTGTGCCACACGCTGGGAAACACTCCAAACTGCTATCAGCTCCCCGGCCTGAGCACTGCTTTCTCCCCCAGTAATAACTAGTTCACCAGAGGAAATGTGGGGGGCTGCTGCCCTGTATCTCCACACCTTCCCCTCTCGTTTGGCAGAGGCATCAGTGAACCAAGAAATTTGCTGATTGTTCAGGGGAGAAAGGAGGGGCTACTTTGATTCCAGAGGCAGGTTTGTCATTGCTGCTATCCAAGCTCTCAGTTGCATCATCAGGAGCACACAGCAGCCTGGAGGGTGAGGAATGCTGGATCTGTACCACTGTGTGCTCATCCTTCACCTTAATGTGGAGCTGCCCCCAAAGTGGCCATGTATCACTTTTACAGTTCTCCTGTTGGCTATATCTTGGAGCAGCTGTTATATGTGTCTTTTCATGGTGATCCTGTGAGAAGCAGCCATTTGCCTGTTGTGATATCCTCACAACTAATACTAACTCCTCATTCTCTTTGGTTTTATTAGGTTTTTTTATCTATTTGTTTGATTGGTTTGCGTGGGTTTGTTTGTTTGGGTTTTTGTCTGTTTTGGTTTGAGCTTTATGTTTGCTTTTTTATGAATGACTGGTGAAGTTGGCATAGCCAAACTCAAGAAAATGTAAACCAGGCTTGACTTTCCAGAAATTATTTTTGGCCGGGTTTAGCTGCATCCTCCAGGCTCAGGATCACCGGTGTATTTGCAGGTTTTGCTCTGCATCATCAGCCTGCCCAGACTCTGCTCGGTGTTTCACAAATGGAGAAGACAATGGACATTGTGCCAAGCTTCCTTGCAAACAGCAACACCTGCATCAGCATGACAGAAAAGAAGGAAAAAAAAAAAAAAAGGAAATATTCACCGGTTAGAACAGAGCCAGTGTCCCACCATCTTCCCCTCCACTGTTATTATAGAGGCAAACCTGGGCCTAAAGCTTCCACCTCTCAGTTCCTGATGCTATTTGACTTAAGCCTTGACTCCCCCTGATCTACCTGACTGCCGTCCAAGTGGGGCTGGGGATGCTCAGCCTGGAAAGAGGAGACACTGGGGAGGCCTCCCTGCAGCTCTGCAGGACTGGAAGGGTCCCACAGGAAAGATGGGGACAGTGTTCAGCCGGGCCCGTGGCAACAGGACAAGGGGGGATGGCTTTCAACTGCAGGAGGCTGATTGAAGTTGGATCTGAGGGAGCTGCTCTTTTACACGGAGGCTGCTGAGGCACTGGCCCAGGCTGTGGATGCCCCATCCTTGGCAACAGGGCTGTGAGCAGCATGGGCTGGGGAAGATTGCTCAGCTCGGAACAAGATGCTCTTTAGATCCACTGTGATGTCACAGATGTGATGTTCCAGATGGAACTTCCAGCGTCCAGCAAAGAGCACAACACAACCACTGGCCCTTGTGTCAGCCCACCCTGTGCCAGCCCTCGTGCCAGCTCACCCTTCACCATGTTCCCTGTCACTCTTCTCGTCACCTGCGCCCTGATACTCCCATCAGTCCTGAAAGCTCTCTGTTGCCTGGATTTTGTCATCCGTCCCTGCAGGATGCTCACATTTGTCCTGAGGAAGGTACGGTGCCATTCCATGGAGGTGGACACCCCCCAGCTGCCCGGCTGGGCTGGAATTCTGTGGGGATGGGGTGGGACAGGGACCCCACTCTGAGGTGTTGCTACCTCTGCAGGCTGTCACCGAGAGAGAGGACGAGATGGAGGTGGACATGCAGGCTGATAGAGAGGAGGACATGGAAGTGGATGGGGAATAGAGTGGAGACAAAGAGATGGAAGTGGACATGGAGATTGATACCGAGGAGGAGATGGAAGTGGATGGGGAAGAGAGTGGAGACGAAGAGATGGAGGTGGACATGGAGATTGATACTGAGGAGGACATGGAAGTGGATGGAGAAGAGAGTGGAGAGGAAGAGATGGAGGTGGACATGGAGATTGATACTGAGGAGGAGATGGAAGTGGATGGAGAAGAGAGTGGAGAGGAAGAGATGGAGGTGGACATGCAGATGGATACAGAGGAGGAGATGGAAGTGGATGGAGAAGAGAGTGGTGAAGAAGAGATGGAGGTAGATGTGGAAGAGGAGATGGACGTGGAAATGGAAGAGTACCTTGAGGACATGGACATTGATGAGAAAGATGAGGAAGAGGCCATGATCTTGGGATGAAGACCAATACCAGCAGCAGGACAGGCATGTGGTCCCCACAGGCAGAGCGGGTCCCCTGCTGCCAGGCTGGGACTGGGCTGGGTGGTCCCTGCTCAGGGATGTGGGACCCGGTGCATTGGGTTCTGGTGGCCATCCCCAGCCTGTGCTGCGCTTGCTGGGCCAGCCTGGGGGCACATGGAAGAGCCCTCTCTGCCTGATTGGAGTGACTGTGCCTCTTGCTTTTCCTCAAGGATGATGGAGATCCCGGACAGAGATGCCACCCTTTTGTACATACGTTGTGGAGTTTGTTGTTGTCTTTAGGCTATAGGTTTTGGGGCTTCTTTTTGGCTTCTGTAAATACGTTTCATAGACTTTTGTTAGATATGTTCTTGGGTATATACGTTCCATAGATAGTTGTTGTTACAAATATTCTTACAATGTAAATGTGTTCTGTGTTTTCTTTGCTGTTTTTCTGAAAATAAACAAGCTTTATTTTTCACACCCCAGTTCTCTTTCCATTTGCTTCAGGCACAGGTAGCATTTGCAAAGTTGTGGTTTCCGCTTGCTCCAGGTTCCCAGGGCTGGAGGTCGGTGGGGGAGCTGGCACAGCCACAACCATGTGCTGCTACCCAAACCAGGGTAAGCTGGACCACATGGTGTCGCTTAACGAGGTTTCTAGAGCAGCACACAAAAATTAGGTTCCTCAAGAACTGTTATTCCCTTTTCCTCTCGATGCCCTCGGGCTGCAGGTTGGGCACCAAAATCTGTCTTGGTTTGAAAAGACAGGTGTCTGCTAAGGAAGGCAGGAGCCTTCCTGGAAATGGAAAATGTAAACCCCCTCCCTCCAAATTATTATAATTTTGAAAGTAAAAGGCTCTCAGGCAAAGATATGGGAATAGGAATAACAGTTCTTTACTAGAAAAACTTAAAAGATAACTGCAATAATACAAACAAACAAAAAAACCAAACTGCTGACAGAGTCAGAACACGACCTGACACCCTGTGGGTCAGGGTGTTGGTAGCAGCACCCCAAACCCAGCTGGGGAAGTGGAGGTTTGGGGGGAACAATTGGAAGGGGGTGGGAGAGGGGGCACAGGGGGAGGTGGGACCCACTGAGGCTCCCCCAGGTCACCCCAGGACCCCCAGGCCCCGTCCCAGGCCCCCCAGTTCCCTCCGCAGCCCCGGCTGAGGGGGGCTCAGCCCAGGAGCCGCCGTCGTTCGGGGCTCCCCCGAGGGCAGCCAACGGGAGAGCTCCCGGCTCGGAGAGGCCCCAGCAGAGGAGGGGATCTTGTCCCTCCTCGTGGGCCCTGAAGGGTCTTCAGGCCCCTCTGAAGAGGAGTTTTTCTCTTTTTAAGGATTTTTGGGGGGACCTCACCATTTCAAGGGTGTTTTTTCCTCCCCATTTTCAGGTGTTTGTGGGGCCACAGCCCCACAAGCCCCTTTTCAGGGGTGATCATGATGGCTTTAAGTGACATTTTTCTGGGGGACTCACTCCAAGCCGCTGTAGGGGATGTTTTGCCCCCCAGGGTGGATTTTTGGGGTTTAAGGGCCCCCGCTCTGGTCGGGTCCCACTCTAACTCCCCTGAAGAGGCGAACACCACTCCTGCTGATTCCGGCAGCGGAGCCCGGGGAGGGTTGGGAGTCCTGGGAGGATTTAGGGGTACCTGGGAGGGTTTGGGGGTCCCAGGAGGGTTTGGGAGTCCCGAGAGGATCTGGGGGTACCCGGGTGATGCCGATGATGGTGATGGGGACCCCGTGCTGAGTATAAACTTCCCTGAAGAATTCCTGGGGGGGTTTTGTCTATATCCAGGGTTTTTCGGGTC
This sequence comes from Anomalospiza imberbis, assembly GCF_031753505.1. Taxonomy (NCBI): domain Eukaryota; kingdom Metazoa; phylum Chordata; class Aves; order Passeriformes; family Viduidae; genus Anomalospiza; species Anomalospiza imberbis. Next base: position 806,436 of record NW_027100098.1, read on the forward strand.
CTGGTGGATTTTGGGGGGATTCCCAGGGGGGTTTTAGGGATTCCCAAAGGGGGGGATTGGGCAATCCCAGTGGGAACCCAAGGCTGGTTTGGGGTACCTGCTGGTGACAGAGATGGGGAACCCCTGCCAGGACCGAACCTTCTCAGGGGCGTCTGGGGCGTGCTGGGAGGTCTTGTGGGAATTTTGATGTCCTGGGAGGGTTTTGGGGGGTGTCTGTGTGGGGTTTTTGCGGTCTTGGGGAGTTTTTGGACGGCCCAGGGATGGTTTTGGGGTCCCGGGGAGGTCTGGGTGTCCCAGGGGGTTTGGGGGTCCCAGGAGGGTTTGGGGGTTCCTGGGCGATGCCGGTGACTGAGCTGGGACCCCGTGCCGGGTATGAACCTTCTCACTACACACGGGCAGCGTCAGCGTGTTCAGGGAGATCCTGGGGGGCCCGGGGGTCACCCCAAAACCCAGGGGACCCCAAATGCTCAGGGACCCCCCCAAACTCCCCTCACCGTTGGATCTGCTGCAGGCAGGGGGGCACCAGCACTCGGCCCCCACCCCCACCATCACAGGGGGCTGTGGAAGAAATCTGGGGGTGCACGGACAGGTCAGGGGGACCCCCAAAGTCCTGGGAAAGGGTAAACACAGGGGAACTCCCAGGAATCCCCACTGGGGGCTTAGGGGAGATCCAGGAGGAGTTTGGGCGAGCTTAATTGTGTCACTATCATCAGCAAAGAGGACTGCAAGGGTCCCCAGTGTCCCCATTGCCAGCAAAAGGTGGGAAAACCCAGGCTGGCTGGGAATAGGGGTCTCAGATGTCCTCGGTGTTGAGGAAAGGAGGGGCTGGGCGCTAGGAAAGGCAGGAATAGGGGTCCAGGGGGTCTCTGGGTGAAGGAAAAGGGGGCTCTGGGGCCTGGAGGGCCGGCATGGCCAGGAAAGGGGTGCAGGGCTCCCGGGGCTGCCAGGGGCTGCTCCCAGCAGGAGCCCAGTTGCTGCCAGTCACTCCCCATTATGATACAATTTGCCCCCAGCGCTGTCCCCGTTGTTCCCAGTGCCATCCAGTGTTTTCCCAGTTCTCCCAGTTGCCCCTAAATTAGTCCCAGTCACTCCCAGTACGATCCCTGTATGAGTCCTGTATGATCCCAGTCTCTCCCAGCAGGGCCCCAGTCACTCACCCTTGTCCCCAGTTGCCCCCAGCGTGGTCCCAGTTACCCCCAGCACATTTCCAGTGGCTCCCAGTGTGTCCCAGTCCTAGTGCTTGTTCTGGTGCTTTCCATGAACTGACTGAACTCTTGATTTATGAACCAATGCACTAGATGTGGAATCCTCTACACTGAACTCAGAAACAAATGCCCTCTGTCAGAGCATTTTCATCTTCTAGATCACTTTCAAGATGCCCATGGGGATGTTGCAATGATTATCACACAGCTCTCCATTTCTGGCTGCAGGCTCTGCAGATTCTTTCTCTGCATTCAGTCCGGCTTGCATTCCCTGACAATTCCTGGTAGCCCATCATGGTTTCTTAGGGCAGAACAGTAACAATGAAAACCTTACCAATGGCACAACTGCCCAGCCCACAAGGAAAAGAAAGAACAAGCTGTCAAATCCTTCAAACATTTGCCCTGCTATGCTGCAAGAGTTGAGCTGCACACACGTTGTGGAAAGCCAAGAGAAACTGCAGCTGGTGGCACATCTTGTGACAGAAGCTGCACCTTGTTCTCCAGGAAAGGTTCTTGGAAAGAGCAAACAGGAGTGTGGAGAAGATTCTGGGAAAACTGAAACAGCTTTTAAGAAATGAAATGAAAATGGCAAGAAACAACTGAAGATGTTTTTCTCTGTTTTTTTTATGCTCCTCTTTTCCATCTTGAACTACTGCTCCATCCCCTTAATCCAAATAGATCTCATCTCTAAGATTCATTACTTGGCGAATTTTAGACCCTGTAAAATACCATGAGCTACACACAGTTTCACAGTTTGCCTTCCCCATTTTCGTTTTGTTTTTTTTTGGGGTTTTTTTGGGTTTTTTTGGTTTTTTTTTTTTTTTTTTTTTTTCTTTAGGGTTTTTTTTGGTTTTTTTTTGTTTTTTTAATCATTGCTGGAGAGGTAAGTGCAGTGCCTGGGTAAGGTACAAATTCTGCATTCAGGGAATGTGCTCCGATAGGGTTTGATCCTCAGCGGGGACAAGGCACAGCAGCGCTCAAGGTGATACCTATGCCCCTGTGCAGGAGTCCAGACTCTGGGTCTGGGCTGAACAGGGCAAAGTTCCCGTGTTTGGACAGGCTCAGGGGCTGCCCCTGGGGAGCGGGGGGCTGGGCGCGGGGGCGAGCGGGCAACGGAAAAACGGACACGGGGACAAACGGCCCCGGAGCTTCAGTTGCAGCGGCAGCAGCAGTGGCAGCAGCAGCGGCAGCAGCAGCGGCAGCGAAAGCAGATAGTCTATCGAACCCCTCGCACTCCTCTCCCTCTCCCGCAGTCCCGCACCCTCTCCTGCTCTCCCTTTCACGGTGTCCCCTCCTCTCCCAGTCTCCCTCTCCCCTGCTGGCCTGGGCCATGTCCCCAGCCCGTCACCGGCCCCGTCCCCGCCCCAGTTCCCGTCCCCGTCCCCGGCCGTCCCGCCGGGGTCTCGCCTCCGCCTGGCTCTGGGCGTGCTGGCGGTGGCGCTGCTGGGCGGGCATCAGTGCCTGGGGCTGGGGCGGCACCGCCGCCCTCTGGCTCCGCCTGGCCCGAGCCCGGCCCCGGCCCCGACGTGGGCTCCAGTCCCGGCCCCGGCCCCGGCTCCTCCCGGGCCCCGCGGAGGACACACGCGGCGCGGCCGCTCCCGCCGCCCCCGCTGCGGCTTCCCCGGCCCGAGCTCCGCCGCTCGGCACCGCGGGCCGCCGGCCCTGAGCCGCCGCTGTCCCGTTCCAGGGACAGAACGCCTCGGGGGGGCCGGCCCGGGGCGCTCGGGGGGTGCTCGGGGGCCGCTCCTGGCCCCGGGCCGAGCGCTGACAGCCCCGTCCCGCCCGCAGGGAAGGCGCAGGAGGAGGCCCTGCAGGAGCGGTACCGGCTGGGTTCGCTGCTGGGCAGAGGCGGCTTCGGCAGCGTCTTCGCGGCCACGCAGCTCTCGGACAGCGCCCCGGTGAGCGGCGGGGCCGGCGGCGGGCACAGGAGGAGGGGGCGGAGGAGGAGGAGGAGGAGGAGGTGGAGGAGGAAGGGAAGGAGGGGGAGGAGGAGGGGTAGGAGGGGAAGAAGGAGGAGGAGGAGGTGGAGGAGGAGGGAAGGAGGGGGAGGAGGGGGCTGGGCAGGGCAGGTGGCGAGCTCAGCCCGCTGCTGCTCTTGGCTTGCAGGTGGCCATCAAAAGGGTGCCAAGGAACCGCGTCCGGCACTGGGGCGAGCTGGTGAGTGAGCGGGGCCAGCGGCAGAAGCTGGGCGGGGATGAGCCGAGGCCCGGCAGGCTGGAAGCCACCAGGACACCTCGAGGGAGAGCAGGCGTGGGGCCAGCGCAAGGCGCAGAGCATCCCGGGCCGGGTGAGGGGTTCCCGACCCCCGGCACGGCATCAGCCCCACTGACGGCATCGCGCTCCTCCCGCAGCCCGACGGCACCAGCGCACCCCTGGAGGTCGTGCTGCTGGCCAAGGTGTCCACTGGCTTCCCCGGTGTCGTCCAGCTGCTGGAGTGGAAGGAGCTCCCCAGTGATGTCTTGATGGTGCTGGAACGCCCGGAGAGGTGCCAGGACCTGCACCATTTCATTCAGGAACGGGGGTTCCTGTCTGAGGAGTTGGCGCGGGATCTGTTCCGCCAGGTGCTGGAGGCCGTGCGGCACTGCACCAGCTGCGGGGTCCTGCACAGAGACATCAAACCAGAGAACATCCTGGTTGACCTGGCCACCGGGCAGGCCAAACTGATTGACTTTGGCTGCGGCACCTACCTGCAAGACACAGCCTACACTCGTTTTGCAGGTGAGCCCACGCAGGGGTGTGCTCTCAGTCCCGTCATCTCAGGGCCCAACACCTCACAGCCCAAGCTGGGTGTGGCAGCGGGGATTCTCCCTTTTGCTGCCCTTCATGGCACTGAGATTTCAGCTGAGTTGCTTTTGAGCAGGGCTGGGTGGGGAGACAGCTTCCAGCCCTGCTGGCAGCCTTTGCCCACCACTCTGCCCAGGACTGGGGCTGGGGCTGGGGCAGCCAGCCTGACAAAACACCCGTGGGTGGGGGGTAGCAGAGAGGGGGGCCGGAACCTGTGTCCCAGCCGGTTTGGTGTGCAGGTGACAAAGGGCTTGGACTGCTCCACTCACCTGGTTTGGTTTGGATTCATAATGTTTTTGGGGCAGTGCAGGCAGGGAGGATGAGGGCATGGTTTTCCCAAGCAATGAGTGGGTTTTTTCCCGTCATGGTCGGGCCTTGACAGGACTTCTGCTGCCCTCTTCCAGCACCAGTGGCTTCTTTTCCATCCCCGAATCTGTACACAAGTCCCAGGTGCTGGTGAGAGGGCAGCGGTCACCCCGTGTGCCACTGGGGCAGCCCCCACACACCCAGGGATGCTGGGGCCAGGCTCAGGGAGCAGCAGCGTCCCCCTGATGAACCCCATCTGTATTCCATAGGAACACGGTCATACAGCCCCCCGGAATGGACCCAGTTTGGCTGGTGCTACGGCAAGCCAGCTACCATCTGGTCCCTGGGCATCCTGCTGCACCAGATGGTCTGCGGGGAGCACCCTTTCAGGAGGAGCCAGAACATCAGCTGGGACCATCAACTCTCGCTGCCACAACGGCTCTCTCAAGGTGGATCCTCATCTCTGGCCACGGGGGCAATACCAGTGCTGGGAGACAGCAGCAGCTCGTGAGCATCCCGCTCTGGCAGCTGCTGAGGAGGTGGCACATGTCCTGCTCTCCTGCTCTTCTCCAAAACAGGGAATTGATGGGGACGTTTAGGCCCAGCTCTGAGCACATCCAGCATGGCCTGGGCACGGGAATAGTGGGGCAAAGCCAACAGGAGCCTTCTCCAACTGACCGGCGGTTTCTGGTTTCTCTGCCCAGAGTACCAAGATCTGATCAGGCGGTGTTTATCCATGCTGGACTGGGACAGGCCCTCTTTAGAAGAGCTGTTCTGTGATCCCTGGCTGCAGGATATTGATCTGCCCTAGAAGAAGGGAGAGAGCCACAGGCACGCTTTGATGCAAGGCCCTGGTAAGTTACAGCTCCACACATGCCTTGGCAATGAGAAGCAAAGGAACCCAGACATTTTGTCCTGCCTGTGTCACTGCCCAGGGGTCATCAGATGGGAACACGCAGCCCTTGTGCTGGAGCTCAGCTGCTCTGCCTAGCACTGGTGGCCACCATCCGAGCTGGTTTTGCTTGTCCTGGTTCCCTGACAGCTGGGGCCCTGGGCAGAACCCTGAGAACCTGGGCTCACCCCAGGGAAGGAGAAGGAGCCCCTGGAGAAGCTGTACCAGGTGGGGCTGCTGCTGCTGGGGACACGGAGGATGACATCAAGGATGACAACCTCTTCCTCCACCTGGTCACCGGCAGCTGAGGATGATGGACTTTGATTCTGGCACCTTCTCCAAAGCCAGGCTGCACAGGGAATGTGCAGATGAGTCCACACGCAGGGGGATGCTCCCAGATTTGGGCATTGCACAGCCTGGCCAGGAACCAAAGGTTCCCCCCTTTGCTGGGGCGGATGCAGCTGATCCTTCAGTCCGCTGCCAGGCTGCTTTTGGCAGGGCTGGGGGGATGGGCTGGGGTGCTGATGAAATGGGAGTGGGCTCCTGGCCCTGCCAACAGCCCCAGCACCCACCGTGCCCCGGGCTGGGGCTGGGGCAGCCAGCCCGACACAAACAAACCCCCATGGTGGGAGCAGAGGTGGGACTCCAGAACCTGTGCAGGGGCTGCTTTGCTTTGCAGGCAAGGAAGGGCTTGGGCTGCTCCACTGCCCCTGTTTGCTTGGGATCACCGTTATTTTGGGGGGCAGTGCAGGGGGGAAGGGAGAAAAGCCTGGGCTTCCCTCACCTGTGGGTGGGTTTTTCCCTGGCATGCAGGGGTTGGGCCTTCCTCAAGCCTCTGACAGAGATAAGATTTTGGACCTTTTTTCTTGTTCCCCTTTTTGTCTGTAATCTATTTTCAATCATTTGTTGTGTGTTTTTCTAGAGGAAGCTTTCCAGGTGGGGTCCAGTCTGGATGGGGAAGTGCTTGGGAGCAGCTGTGGCGTGGATGGGCCGTGCCCTTGGAGAAGGCTGAGGACATCGTTTGGGACCAGCTTTTCTTCCAGCGTGATGTGGGTCTTGTCTGCTTGGCATGGTGGGATCAGAGCTTTGGGGAGATGGCAGCGAGCACAGGAGCATCCTGCTCTGGGCAGCTGCTGAGGGCTGGATGTGCCGTGGCTGGCTGCAGGCTGGGCACATGTCCTGCCCTCCTGCTCTGCTCCCAAAGGCAGCAGGGATGGGCAGCTCTGGGCACAGCTCTGGGCACGGCCAGCACGGCCTGGGCACCGCGGGCGGCTGGGACAAGGGGACAGGAGCCTTCAGCTGACGGGCGCTTTCTGGTTTCTCTCCTTGCAGCCGGGCTCTGCGGGTGCTGAGGCTGCTCTGGGCTCTGCCAGGGCTCTGCTGGAGCTCAGCACCGGGCCGCAATCAGCCAAAGAAGAAATGGGGTGACCTGCAGCACAGACCTGCTGGAGCATTTCAGCAACACAGCTCAAGTGTGCAGAGTGTACACCTCCAAGGACAAACATGACACCACCCAAAAATTAAACTTGTTCAATAACTTCTGAAATGAAATCAATCTGGGATGACCCCAAATGACATTTTGCAGCTTGCTCAAGCTGTAGCTCAGCCCTTCTCTGAACTGTTCTCTCCCCCACCTGCCTTTTACTTCCCAGCTGCTCCCTCTTGTCCCCCAGGGAGTTCCCAGCCCATGGCAGTCTCCATCACACTGTTGCCTTCCTTGGTGCCCCTCACCATGAGGAAGGCCGAGCCCCAGGCTTAGGGACTCATCCTGTCACTGGCTGAGGAGCAGCAATGTCTCAGAGCTCCAGTGGGATTTTAGTGTCATTCAGAGCTGCTCTCCAGCCCTCAGCTCTCCTCACTGCTGAGTTCCCACTCCCTTTTCCTCATCCTTGCAGGAGAATGAGCTCAGTGAATCCCCTTGAGCCTCCCCACTCTTCCCAGCCCACGCACCCACCTAAGTTAGGCTGAAGCTGCAGCTTCTCTGTCTCCTGTGGCACACCAGTCCAGTCCCCTGTGCGGGGAGCCCCAGCCCCAGAGCACCGCACTCAGCAGTGCACTCCGGGCTGGAGCAGCTCCCTCCCAGCCCCAGCCCAGGGACCCCTCCAGCCCCGGGGCTTGGGGCACCGTCAGCACCCGCTGCTCCAGCCACCGCTTCTGCTGGCCCTGACAGCAACACCCAAAGTGGGGCTGATCCCGAGGGAGCAGCAGCAGGGCCTGGGTCTGATCCCTGGATCTTCGGCTCGGCTTTGGAGCCCTGCCAGCTCCAAACATCCCCCCAAAAAAATCCCAAACTCAGGCACCCCCCAGGATATTTGGGCCGAGCTCCCCCTCCCCGGGCACCTGCGGGATGGGGGCGATGCTCCCGGGGTGCTGCGAGCTCAGGCAGCGCCAGGGCCACGCGATTCCTTCCCTCCTCTCCTCCGGCTGCTCCCTGCTGCCGCTGCGCCTCTTCCTCCCTCCCTCCTCCACCTCCCCCGCTCCCAGATCCTGAACCGTGAGGGGAAAGGAGCGAGGAAAGGGCAGAACCGTGAGGGGAAAGGAGCGAGGAAAGGGCGGAACCGTGAGGGGAAAGGAACGAGGAAAGGGCGGAACCGTGAGGGGAAAGGAGCGAGGAAAGGGCGGAATCGTGAAGGGAAAGGGCCGGGGCCAAGGGGACGCACTGTCCTAAAAAAGCCCGGTTTGACCCAAAATCACCCAAAAGGGCATCAAATGCAGCCTACATCCACATGGTTCGGCCTGACATCAACCAAATGGGATTAAAAGTATCCAAAGGGCTCTAAAATCCAACCAAAGGGGCTTAAAACTGCCCTAGGTGTTTTATAACCCTCAAGAAATGGCTTAACATCACCCATAAATCTTTCAAATGTGACTAAAATCCACCCTGAAAGTATCTGGTCCAGCCTAAAATCATCCAAAGGTATCTAAAATCACCAAAATGTCCCTGACACCAACACAAGAAGACCTAAAATCACCCTAAAAAGGCTTGGTTCAAACTAAAATTGCCCAAAGAAGCAAAAAACCCTACTTAAATGGGCCCAAAATACACAAAAAAGGGACCTAAAATCACCCACACAGGATTAGGATTCACCCATATGGGCCCCGTTTTTCCTAAACTCACCCAAATGGGCCACAGCCCCACCCCCATGGGCCTAAAATCATCCAAAGGGGTCTGAAATCCCCCCTAAACCCCACCAGATTCGGCCTCAAATCAGCCACAGGGGCTGAAAATCCACCCGAAAAGGCTCGGGATCCCTGCAAGGGATCTGAAGCCCACCCTAAACCTGCCCGGTTCGGCCCAAAATCCCCCAAAGGGGCCGAGCCCGAGGCCGAGCCCGGGATCGGCTCCGGGGTGGCTCCGGGACCTCCGCGTTCGCTCCGGGTAGTTTTGGCCGTGGCCCCGGACGGGCCTGGGCGGGACCGGGAGGGACCAGGGAGGGCTCGGGAGGGGTTTGGGCATCTGGGGCTTTTTTGGGCTTTGGGGAATCGTGTTGGGAGTTTACGGGGAATTGTTGGGGTTTTTGGGGAGAGTTATTGGGTTTGGAGGCAGTTGGGGGATTTTGGGGAGTTTGGATTTTGAGGGGCTTTATTGGTGCTTTGAGTGGGAAGTTGTTTTCCTGGGGGTATTTGGGGGTTAATTGAAATTTTTTGTGTTTTCTTTTGAAGTTCGGAAGGTTTTACTGGGATTTTGTGGGGATTTTGTGGGATCCTCTGGAATTATTTCTGGGGTTTATTGGGATTTTTAGGGGATTTGGAGGCATTTTATTGGAATTGTGGGGGCATTTAGTGGGATTCTTTGGGGATTTGGGTTTTTTAGGAATTTTAGTGGGGATTTGGGGGGGGCTTGTGGGTTGTTTTGGGTGTTGCCAAGATTTCTTTGGGTCTCGTGAGGATTTTGTGGGGCTTCTTGTGGTTTTGGAGACATTTTGGGGGGGGGATTTGTGGGGTTTAATTGGGATTTTGTGAGCTTTTATTGGGATTCGAGGGGGTTCTAATGGGAATTTGTGAAATTTAATTGCGATTTCATGGGGTTTATTGGGACTTTCAGGGGTTTAAAGCAGATTTTGGTGCCTCTCGGCCCTTCCCCACACCCTGGGACAACTCCAAAGCCCCCCAGAATTCCTCTAAAACCCCCCCAAAATCCCCCAAAAATCCCAATTAAAAACTCCTAAACACCAAAGAATCCCACAAAATCCCAGTGGAACACACCAAAATTAAAAAAAAAAAAAAAAAAACCAACTCCCAAAAATTTCATAAACCCCCCAAAAAATAACCACCCCAAAACCCTAAAAAAATCCCCAAAATCCAAAATCATCAAATCCCACAAAATCCCCATAACCCCACAAACCCAGTAATTCTCTCCAAAATCCAATAATTCCCCCTAATCTCCCAACAAAATCCCCCAAAGCCCATAAATGCCACCAAAATCCCCCCAAAATCCCCCCTGAGCCCCCCAGACTCACCGGGGGCCGTCCTGGATCAGGGGGCACCAGCCGGTGGAACAGGAGCCACTTCAGGGGGCCCGCGGAGCTTTTTGGGGAGGGGGCACCATGGGAGACCCCCCAAAAACGGGGGAGGGGAACCCCTGTGGTACCCCCTCCCCAGGAAAAGCCCCCTCCCCCGGTTCAGGAATAGCCAAATTCAAGAAAATGTAAACCAGGCTTGACTTTCCAGAAATTATTTTTGGCCGGGTTTAGCTGCACCCTCCAGGCTCAGGATCACCGGTGTATTTGCAGGTTTTGCTCTGCATCATCAGCCTGCCCAGACTCTGCTCGGTGTTTCACAAATGGAGAAGACAATGGACATTGTGCCAAGCTTCCTTGCAAACAGCAACACCTGCATCAGCATGACAGAAAAGAAGGAAAAAAAAAAAAAAAAAAGAAAATATTCACCGGTTAGAACAGAGCCAGTGTCCCACCATCTTCCCCTCCACTGTTATTATAGAGGCAAACCTGGGCCTAAAGCTTCCACCTCTCAGTTCCTGATGCTATTTGACTTCAGCCTTGACTCCCCCTGATCTACCTGACTGCTGTCCAAGTGGGGCTGGGGATGCTCAGCCTGGAAAGAGGAGACACTGGGGAGGCCTCAGTGCAGCTCTGCAGGACTGGAAGGGTCCCACAGGAAAGACGGGGACAGTGTTCAGCTGGGCCCGTGGCAACAGGACAAGGGGGGATGGCTTTCAACTGCAGGAGGCTGATTGAAGTTGGATCTGAGGGAGCTGCTCTTTTACACGGAGGCTGCTGAGGCACTGGCCCAGGCTGTGGATGCCCCATCCTTGGCAACAGGGCTGTGAGCAGCATGGGCTGGGGAAGATTGCTCAGCTCGGAACAAGATGCTCTTTAGATCCACTGTGATGTCACAGGTGTGATGTTCCAGATGGAACCTCCAGCGTCCAGCAAAGAGCACAACACAACCACTGGCCCTTGTGTCAGCCCACCCTGTGCCAGCCCTCGTGCCAGCTCACCCTTCACCATGTTCCCTGTCACTCTTCTCGTCACCTGCGCCCTGATACTCCCATCAGTCCTGAAAGCTCTCTGTTGCCTGGATTTTGTCATCCGTCCCTGCAGGATGCTCACATTTGTCCTGAGGAAGGTACGGTGCCATTCCATGGAGGTGGACACCCCCCAGCTGCCCGGCTGGGCTGGAGTTCTGTGGGGATGGGGTGGGACAGGGACCCCACTCTGAGGTGTTGCTATCTCTGCAGGCTGTCACAGACAGAGAGGACGAGATGGAGGTGGACATGCAGGCTGATAGAGAGGAGGACATGGAAGTGGATGGGGAAGAGAGTGGAGACGAAGAGATGGAGGTGGACATGGAGATTGATACTGAGGAGGAGATGGAAGTGGATGGAGAAGAGACTGGAGAGGAAGAGATGGAGGTGGACATGCAGATGGATCCAGAGGAGGAGATGGAAGTGGATGGAGAAGAGAGTGGTGAAGAAGAGATGGAGGTAGATGTGGAAGAGGAGATGGACATGGAAATGGAAGAGTACCTTGAGGACATGGACATTGATGAGAAAGATGAGGAAGAGGCCATGATCTTGGGATGAAGAGCAATACCAGCAGCAGGACAGGCATGTGGTCCCCACAGGCAGAGCGGGTCCCCTGCTGCCAGGCTGGGACTGGGCTGGGTGGTCCCTGCTCAGGGATGTGGGACCCGGTGCATTGGGTTCTGGTGGCCATCCCCAGCCTGTGCTGCGCTTGCTGGGCCAGCCTGGGGGCACATGGAAGAGCCCTCTCTGCCTGATTGGAGTGACTGTGCCTCTTGCTTTTCCTCAAGGATGATGGAGATCCCGGACAGAGATGCCACCCTTTTGTACATACGTTGTGGAGTTTGTTGTTGTCTTTAGGCTATAGGTTTTAGGGCTTCTTTTTGGCTTCTGTAAATACGTTTCATAGACTTTTGTTAGATATGTTCTTGGGTATATACGTTCCATAGATAGTTGTTGTTACAAATATTCTTACAATGTAAATGTGTTCTGTGTTTTCTTTGCTGTTTTTCTGAAAATAAACAAGCTTTATTTTTCACACCCCAGTTCTCTTTCCATTTGCTAAAGGCACAGGTAGCATTTGCAAAGTTGTGGTTTCCGCTTGCTCCAGGTTCCCAGGGCTGGAGGTCGGTGGGGGCGCTGGTACAGCCACAACCTTTTGTTTGGGGGCAATATTGGGAAGGGGGTGGGAGAGGGGGCACAGGGGGAGGTGGGACCCACTGAGGCTCCCCCAGGTCACCCCAGGACCCCCAGGCCCCGTCCCAGCCCCCCCAGTTCCCTCCACAGCCCCGGCTGAGGGGGGCTCAGCCCAGGAGCCGCCGTCGTTTGGGGCTCCCCCGAGGGCAGCCGCCAACGGGAGAGCTCCCGGCTCGGAGAGGCCCCAGCAGAGGAGGGGATCTTGTCCCTCCTCGAGGGCCCTGAAGGGTCTTCAGGCCCCTCTGAAGAGGAGTTTTTCTCTTTTTAAGGATTTTTGGGGGGACCTCACCATTTCAAGGGTGTTTTTTCCTCCCCATTTTCAGGTGTTTGTGGGGCCACAGCCCCACAAGCCCCTTTTCAGGGGTGATCATGATGGCTTTAAGTGACATTTTTCTGGGGGACTCACTCCAAGCCGCTGTAGGGGATGTTTTGCCCCCCAGGGTGGATTTTTGGGGTTTAAGGGCCCCCGCTCTGGTCGGGTCCCACTCTAACTCCCCTGAAGAGGCGAACACCACTCCTGCTGATTCCGGCAGCGGAGCCCGGGGAGGGTTGGGAGTCCTGGGAGGATTTAGGGGTACCTGGGAGGGTTTGGGGGTCCCAGGAGGGTTTGGGAGTCCCGAGAGGATCTGGGGGTACCCGGGTGATGCCAATGATGGTGATGGGGACCCCGTGCTGAGTATAAACTTCCCTGAAGAATTCCTGGGGGGGTTTTGTCTATCTCCAGGGTTTTTCGGGTCCTGGTGGATTTTGGGGGGATTCCCAGGGGGGTTTTAGGGATTCCCAAAGGGGGGGATTGGGCAATCCCAGGGCAAACCCAAGGCTGGTTTGGGGTACCTGCTGGTGACAGAGATGGGGAACCCCTGCCAGGACCGAACCTTCTCAGGGGGGTCTGGGGCGTGCTGGGAGGTCTTGTGGGAATTTTGATGTCCTGGGAGGGTTTGGGGGGTGTCTCTGTGGGGTTTTTGCGGTCTTGGGGAGTTTTTGGACGGCCCAGGGATGGTTTTGGGGTCCCGGGGAGGTCGAGGTGTCCCGGGGGGTTTGGGGGTTCCCAGGAGGGTTTGGGGGTTCATGGGCGATGCCGGTGACTGAGCTGGGACCCCGTGCCGGGTATGAACCTTCTCACTGCGCACGGGCAGCGTCAGCGTGTTCAGGGAGATCCTGGGGGGCCCGGGGGTCACCCCAAAACCCAGGGGACCCCAAGTGCTCAGGGACCCCCCCAAACTCCCCTCACCGTTGGATCTGCTGCAGGCAGGGGGGCACCAGCACTCGGCCCCCACCCCCACCATCACAGGGGGCTGTGGAAGAAATCTGGGGGTGCACGGACAGGTCAGGGGGACCCCCAAAGTCCTGGGAAAGGGTAAACACAGGGGAACTCCCAGGAATCCCCACTGGGGGCTTAGGGGAGATCCAGGAGGAGTTTGGGCGAGCTTAATTGTGTCACTATCGTCAGGAAAGGGGACTCCAAGGGTCCCCGGTGTCCCCATTCCCAGCAAAAGGTGGGAAAACCCAGGCTGGCTGGGAATAGGGGTCTCGGATGTCCTCGGTGTTGAGGAAAGGAGGGGCTGGGCGCTAGGAAAGGCAGGAATAGGGGTCCAGGGGGTCTCTGGGTGAAGGAAAAGGGGGCTCTGGGGGCTGGAGGGGCGGCATGGCCGGGAAAGGGGTGCAGGGCTCCCGGGGCCGCCAGGGGCTGCTCCCAGCAGGAGCCCAGTTGCTGCCAGTCACTCCCCATTATGATACAATTTGCCCCCAGCGCTGTCCCCGTTGTTCCCAGTGCCATCCAGTGTTTTCCCAGTTCTCCCAGTTGCCCCTAAATTAGTCCCAGTCACTCCCAGTACGATCCCTGTATGAGTCCTGTATGATCCCAGTCTCTCCCAGCAGGGCCCCAGTCACTCACCCTTGTCCCCAGTTGCCCCCAGCGTGGTCCCAGTTACCCCCAGCACATTTCCAGTGGCTCCCAGTGTGTCCCAGTCCTAGTGCTTGTTCTGGTGCTTTCCATGAACTGACTGAACTCTTGATTTATGAACCAATGCACTAGATGTGGAATCCTCTACACTGAACTCAGAAACAAATGCCCTCTGTCAGAGCATTTTCATCTTCTAGATCACTTTCAAGATGCCCATGGGGATGTTGCAATGATTATCACACAGCTCTCCATTTCTGGCTGCAGGCTCTGCAGATTCTTTCTCTGCATTCAGTCCGGCTTGCATTCCCTGACAATTCCTGGTAGCCCATCATGGTTTCTTAGGGCAGAACAGTAACAATGAAAACCTTACCAATGGCACAACTGCCCAGCCCACAAGGAAAAGAAAGAACAAGCTGTCAAATCCTTCAAACATTTGCCCTGCTATGCTGCAAGAGTTGAGCTGTACACACGTTGTGGAAAGCCAAGAGAAACTGCAGCTGGTGGCACATCTTGTGACAGAAGCTGCACCTTGTTCTCCAGGAAAGGTTCTTGGAAAGAGCAAACAGGAGTGTGGAGAAGATTCTGGGAAAACTGAAACAGCTTTTAAGAAATGAAATGAAAATGGCAAGAAACAACTGAAGATGTTTTTCTCTGTTTTTTTTATGCTCCTCTTTTCCATCTTGAACTACTGCTCCATCCCCTTAATCCAAATAGATCTCATCTCTAAGATTCATTACTTGGCGAATTTTAGACCCTGTAAAATACCATGAGCTACACACAGTTTCACAGTTTGCCTTCCCCATTTTCGTTTTGTTTTTTTTGGGGTTTTTTTGGGTTTTTTTTTTTTGGTTTTTTTGGTTGGTTTTTTTTTTGTTTTCTTTTGGGTTTTTTTTTGGGGTTTTTTTTGTTTTTTTAATCATTGCTGGAGAGGTAAGTGCAGTGCCTGGGTAAGGTACAAATTCTGCATTCAGGGAATGTGCTCCGATAGGGTTTGATCCTCAGCGGGGACAAGGCACAGCAGCGCTCAAGGTGATACCTATGCCCCTGTGCAGGAGTCCAGACTCTGAGTCTGGGCTGAACAGGGCAAAGTTCCCGTGTTTGGACAGGCTCAGGGGCTGCCCCTGGGGAGCGGGGGGCTGGGCGCGGGGGCGAGCGGGCAACGGAAAAACGGACACGGAGACAAACGGCCCCGGAGCTTCAGTTGCAGCGGCAGCAGCAGCGGCAGCAGCAGCAGCGGCAGCAGCGGCAGCAGCGAAAGCAGATAGTCTATCGACCCCCTCGCACTCCTCTCCCTCTCCCGCAGTCCCGCACCCTCTCCTGCTCTCCCTTTCACGGTGTCCCCTCCTCTCCCAGTCTCCCTCTCCCCTGCTGGCCTGGGCCATGTCCCCAGCCCGTCACCGGCCCCGTCCCCGCCCCGGTTCCCGTCCCCGTCCCCGGCCGTCCCGCCGGGGTCTCGTCTCCGCCCGGCTCTGGTCGTGCTGGCGGTGGCGCTGCTGGGCAGGCATCAGTGCCTGGAGCTCGGGCGGCACCGCCGCCCTCTGGCTCCGCCTGGCCCGAGCCCGGCCCCGGCCCCGACGTGGGCTCCAGTCCCGGCCCCGGCCCCGGCTCCTCCCGGGCCCCGCGGAGGACACACGCGGCGCGGCCGCTCCCGCCGCCCCCGCTGCGGCTTCCCCGGCCCGAGCTCCGCCGCTCGGCAGCGCGGCCGTCGGCCCCGAGCCGCCGCTGTCCCGTTCCAGGGACAGAACGCCTGGGGAGGGCCGGCCCGGGGCGCTCGGGGGGCGCTCGGGGGCCGCTCCTGGCCCCGGGCCGAGCGCTGACAGCCGCGTCCCGCCCGCAGGGAAGGCGCAGGAGGAGGCCCTGCAGGAGCGGTACCGGCTGGGTTCGCTGCTGGGCAGCGGCGGCTTCGGCAGCGTCTTCGCAGCCACGCGGCTCTCGGACAGCGCCCCGGTGAGCGGCGGGGCCGGCGGCAGGCACAGGAGGAGGGGGCGGAGGAGGAGGAGGAGGAGGAGGTGGAGGAGGAAGGGAAGGAGGGGGAGGAGGAGGAGAAGGAGGAAGGAAAGGAGGAGGAGGAGGAGGGGTAGGAGGGGAAGAAGGAGGAGGAGGAGGTGGAGGAGGAGGGAAGGAGGGGGAGGAGGAGGAGAAGGAGGAAGGAAAGGAGGAGGAGGAGGAGGGGTAGGAGGGGAAGAAGGAGGAGGAGGAGGTGGAGGAGGAGGGAAGGAGGGGGAGGAGGGGGCTGGGCAGGGCAGGTGGCGAGCTCAGCCCGCTGCTGCTCTTGGCTTGCAGGTGGCCATCAAAAGGGTGCCAAGGAACCGCGTCCGGCACTGGGGCGAGCTGGTGAGTGAGCGGGGCCAGCGGCAGAAGCTGGGCGGGGATGAGCCGAGGCCCGGCAGGCTGGAAGCCACCAGGACACCTCGAGGGAGAGCAGGCGTGGGGCCAGCGCAAGGCGCAGAGCATCCCGGGCCGGGTGAGGGGTTCCCGACCCCCGGCACGGCATCAGCCCCACTGACGGCATCGCGCTCCTCCCGCAGCCCGACGGCACCAGCGCACCCCTGGAGGTCGTGCTGCTGGCCAAGGTGTCCACTGGCTTCCCCGGTGTCGTCCAGCTGCTGGAGTGGAAGGAGCTCCCCAGTGATGTCTTGATGGTGCTGGAACGCCCGGAGAGGTGCCAGGACCTGCACCATTTCATTCAGGAACGGGGGTTCCTGTCTGAGGAGTTGGCGCGGGAGCTGTTCCGCCAGGTGCTGGAGGCCGTGCGGCACTGCACCAGCTGCGGGGTCCTGCACAGAGACATCAAACCAGAGAACATCCTGGTTGACCTGGCCACCGGGCAGGCCAAACTGATTGACTTTGGCTGCGGCACCTACCTGCAAGACACAGCCTACACTCGTTTTGCAGGTGAGCCCACGCAGGGGTGTGCTCTCAGTCCCGTCATCTCAGGGCCCAACACCTCACAGCCCAAGCTGGGTGTGGCAGCGGGGATTCTCCCTTTTGCTGCCCTTCATGGCACTGAGATTTCAGCTGAGTTGCTTTTGAGCAGGGCTGGGTGGGGAGACAGCTTCCAGCCCTGCTGGCAGCCTTTGCCCACCACTCTGCCCAGGACTGGGGCTGGGGCTGGGGCAGCCAGCCTGACAAAACACCCGTGGGTGGGGGTAGCAGAGAGGGGGGCCGGAACCTGTGTCCCAGCCGGTTTGGTGTGCAGGTGACAAAGGGCTTGGACTGCTCCACTCACCTGGTTTGGTTTGGATTCATAATGTTTTTGGGGCAGTGCAGGCAGGGAGGATGAGGGCATGGTTTTCCCAAGCAATGAGTGGGTTTTTTCCCGTCATGGTCGGGCCTTGACAGGACTTCTGCTGCCCTCTTCCAGCACCAGTGGCTTCTTTTCCATCCCCGAATCTGTACACAAGTCCCAGGTGCTGGTGAGAGGGCAGCGGTCACCCCGTGTGCCACTGGGGCAGCCCCCACACACCCAGGGATGCTGGGGCCAGGCTCAGGGAGCAGCAGCGTCCCCCTGATGAACCCCATCTGTATTCCATAGGAACACGGTCATACAGCCCCCCGGAATGGACCCAGTTTGGCTGGTGCTACGGCAAGCCAGCTACCATCTGGTCCCTGGGCATCCTGCTGCACCAGATGGTCTGCGGGGAGCACCCTTTCAGGAGGAGCCAGAACATCAGCTGGGACCATCAACTCTCGCTGCCACAACGGCTCTCTCAAGGTGGATCCTCATCTCTGGCCACGGGGGCAATACCAGTGCTGGGAGACAGCAGCAGCTCGTGAGCATCCCGCTCTGGCAGCTGCTGAGGAGGTGGCACATGTCCTGCTCTCCTGCTCTCCTCCAAAACAGGGAATTGATGGGGAAGTTTAGGCCCAGCTCTGAGCACATCCAGCATGGCCTGGGCACAGGAATAGTGGGGCAAAGCCAACAGGAGCCTTCTCCAACTGACCGGCGGTTTCTGGTTTCTCTGCCCAGAGTACCAAGATCTGATCAGGCGGTGTTTATCCATGCTGGACTGGGACAGGCCCTCTTTAGAAGAGCTGTTCTGTGATCCCTGGCTGCAGGATATTGATCTGCCCTAGAAGAAGGGAGAGAGCCACAGGCACGCTTTGATGCAAGGCCCTGGTAAGTTACAGCTCCACACATGCCTTGGCAATGAGAAGCAAAGGAACCCAGACATTTTGTCCTGCCTGTGTCACTGCCCAGGGGTCATCAGATGGGAACACGCAGCCCTTGTGCTGGAGCTCAGCTGCTCTGCCTAGCACTGGTGGCCACCATCCGAGCTGGTTTTGCTTGTCCTGGTTCCCTGACAGCTGGGGCCCTGGGCAGAACCCTGAGAACCTGGGCTCACCCCAGGGAAGGAGAAGGAGCCCCTGGAGAAGCTGTACCAGGTGGGGCTGCTGCTGCTGGGGACACGGAGGATGACATCAAGGATGACAACCTCTTCCTCCACCTGGTCACCGGCAGCTGAGGATGATGGACTTTGATTCTGGCACCTTCTCCAAAGCCAGGCTGCACAGGGAATGTGCAGATGAGTCCACACGCAGGGGGATGCTCCCAGATTTGGGCATTGCACAGCCTGGCCAGGAACCAAAGGTTCCCCCCTTTGCTGGGGCGGATGCAGCTGATCCTTCAGTCCGCTGCCAGGCTGCTTTTGGCAGGGCTGGGGGGATGGGCTGGGGTGCTGATGAAATGGGAGTGGGCTCCTGGCCCTGCCAACAGCCCCAGCACCCACCGTGCCCCGGGCTGGGGCTGGGGCTGGGGCAGCCAGCCCGACACAAAGAAACCCCCATGGTGGGAGCAGAGGTGGGACTCCAGAACCTGTGCAGGGGCTGCTTTGCTTTGCAGGCAAGGAAGGGCTTGGGCTGCTCCACTGCCCCTGTTTGCTTGGGATCACCGTTATTTTGGGGGGCAGTGCAGGGGGGAAGGGAGAAAAGCCTGGGCTTCCCTCACCTGTGGGTGGGTTTTTCCCTGGCATGCAGGGGTTGGGCCTTCCTCAAGCCTCTGACAGAGATAAGATTTTGGACCTTTTTTCTTGTTCCCCTTTTTGTCTGTAATCTATTTTCAATCATTTGTTGTGTGTTTTTCTAGAGGAAGCTTTCCAGGTGGGGTCCAGTCTGGATGGGGAAGTGCTTGGGAGCAGCTGTGGCGTGGATGGGCCGTGCCCTTGGAGAAGGCTGAGGACATCGTTTGGGACCAGCTTTTCTTCCAGCGTGATGTGGGTCTTGTCTGCTTGGCATGGTGGGATCAGAGCTTTGGGGAGATGGCAGCGAGCACAGGAGCATCCTGCTCTGGGCAGCTGCTGAGGGCTGGATGTGCCGTGGCTGGCTGCAGGCTGGGCACATGTCCTGCCCTCCTGCTCTGCTCCCAAAGGCAGCAGGGATGGGCAGCTCTGGGCACAGCTCTGGGCACGGCCAGCACGGCCTGGGCACCGCGGGCGGCTGGGACAAGGGGACAGGAGCCTTCAGCTGACGGGCGCTTTCTGGTTTCTCTCCTTGCAGCCGGGCTCTGCGGGTGCTGAGGCTGCTCTGGGCTCTGCCAGGGCTCTGCTGGAGCTCAGCACCGGGCCGCAATCAGCCAAAGAAGAAATGGGGTGACCTGCAGCACAGACCTGCTGGAGCATTTCAGCAACACAGCTCAAGTGTGCAGAGTGTACACCTCCAAGGACAAACATGACACCACCCAAAAATTAAACTTGTTCAATAACTTCTGAAATGAAATCAATCTGGGATGACCCCAAATGACATTTTGCAGCTTGCTCAAGCTGTAGCTCAGCCCTTCTCTGAACTGTTCTCTCCCCCACCTGCCTTTTACTTCCCAACTGCTCCCTCTTGTCCCCCAGTGAGTTCCCAGCCCATGGCAGTCTCCATCACACTGTTGCCTTCCTTGGTGCCCCTCACCATGAGGAAGGCCGAGCCCCAGGCTTAGGGACTCATCCTGTCACTGGCTGAGGAGCAGCAATGTCTCAGAGCTCCAGTGGGATTTTAGTGTCATTCAGAGCTGCTCTCCAGCCCTCAGCTCTCCTCACTGCTGAGTTCCCACTCCCTTTTCCTCATCCTTGCAGGAGAATGAGCTCAGTGAATCCCCTTGAGCCTCCCCACTCTGCCCAGCCCACGCACCCACCTCAGTAAGGCTGAAGCTGCAGCTTCTCTGTCTCCTGTGGCACACCAGTCCAGTCCCCTGTGCGGGGAGCCCCAGCCCCAGAGCACAGCACTCAGCAGTGCACTCCGGGCTGGAGCAGCTCCCTGCCAGCCCCAGCCCAGGGACCCCTCCAGCCCCGGGGCTTGGGGCACCGTCAGCACCCGCTGCTCCAGCCACCGCTTCTGCTGGTCCTGACAGCAGCACCCAAAGTGGGGCTGATCCCGAGGGAGCAGCAGCAGGGCCTGGATCTGATCCCTGGATCTTCGGCTCGGCTTTGGAGCCCTGCCAGCTCCAAACATCCCCCCAAAAAAATCCCAAACTCAGGCACCCCCCAGGATATTTGGGCCGAGCTCCCCCTCCCCGGGCACCTGCGGGATGGGGGCGATGCTCCCGGGGTGCTGCGAGCTCAGGCAGCGCCAGGGCCACGCGATTCCTTCCCTCCTCTCCTCCGGCTGCTCCCTGCTGCCGCTGCGCTTCTTCCTCCCGCCCTCCTCCACCTCCCCCGCTCCCAGATCCTGAACCGTGAGGGGAAAGGAGCGAGGAAAGGGCAGAACCGTGAGGGGAAAGGAGCGAGGAAAGGGCGGAACCGTGAGGGGAAAGGAACGAGGAAAGGGCGGAACCGTGAGGGGAAAGGAGCGAGGAAAGGGCGGAATCGTGAAGGGAAAGGGCCGGGGCCAAGGGGACGCACTGTCCTAAAAAAGCCCGGTTTGACCCAAAATCACCCAAAAGGGCATCAAATGCAGCCTACATCCACATGGTTCAGCCTGACATCAACCAAATGGGATTAAAAGTATCCAAAGGGCTCTAAAATCCAACCAAAGGGGCTTAAAACTGCCCTAGGTGTTTTATAACCCTCAAGAAATGGCTTAACATCACCCATAAATCTTTCAAATGTGACTAAAATCCACCCTGAAAGTATCTGGTCCAGCCTAAAATCATCCAAAGGTATCTAAAATCACCAAAATGTCCCTGACACCAACACAAGAAGACCTAAAATCACCCTAAAAAGGCTTGGTTCAAACTAAAATTGCCCAAAGAAGCAAAAAACCCTACTTAAATGGGCCCAAAATACACAAAAAAGGGACCTAAAATCACCCACACAGGATTAGGATTCACCCATATGGGCCCCGTTTTTCCTAAACTCACCCAAATGGGCCACAGCCCCACCCCCATGGGCCTAAAATCATCCAAAGGGGTCTGAAATCCCCCCTAAACCCCACCAGATTCGGCCTCAAATCAGCCACAGGGGCTGAAAATCCACCCGAAAAGGCTCGGGATCCCTGCAAGGGATCTGAAGCCCACCCTAAACCTGCCCGGTTCGGCCCAAAATCCCCCAAAGGGGCCGAGCCCGAGGCCGAGCCCGGGATCGGCTCCGGGGTGGCTCCGGGACCTCCGCGTCCGCTCCGGGTAGTTTTGGCCGCGGCCCCGGACGGGCCTGGGCGGGGACCGGGAGGGACCAGGGAGGGCTCGGGAGGGGTTTGGGCATCTGGGGCTTTTTTGGGCTTTTGGGAATCGTGTTGGGAGTTTACGGGGAATTGTTGGGGTTTTTGGGGAGAGTTATTGGGTTTGGAGGCAGTTGGGGGATTTTGGGGAGTTTGGATTTTGAGGGGCTTTATTGGTGCTTTGAGTGGGAAGTTGTTTTCCTGGGGGTATTTGGGGGTTAATTGAAATTTTTTGTGTTTTCTTTTGAAGTTCGGAAGGTTTTACTGGGATTTTGTGGGGATTTTGTGGGATCCTCTGGAATTATTTCTGGGGTTTATTGGGATTTTTAGGGAATTTGGAGGCATTTTATTGGAATTGTGGGGGCATTTAGTGGGATTCTTTGGGGATTTGGGTTTTTTAGGAATTTTAGTGGGGATTTGGGGGGGGCTTGTGGGTTGTTTTGGGTGTTGCCAAGATTTCTTTGGGTCTCGTGAGGATTTTGTGGGGCTTCTTGTGGTTTTGGAGACATTTTGGGGGGGGGATTTGTGGGGTTTAATTGGGATTTTGTGAGCTTTTATTGGGATTCGAGGGGGTTCTAATGGGAATTTGTGAAATTTAATTGCGATTTCATGGGGTTTATTGGGACTTTCAGGGGTTTAAAGCAGATTTTGGTGCCTCTCGGCCCTTCCCCACACCCTGGGACAACTCCAAAGCCCCCCAGAATTCCTCTAAAACCCCCCCAAAATCCCCCAAAAATCCCAATTAAAAACTCCTAAACACCAAAGAATCCCACAAAATCCCAGTGGAACACACCAAAATTAAAAAAAAAAAAAAAAAAACCAACTCCCAAAAATTTCAATAAACCCCCCAAAAAATAACCACCCCAAAACCCTAAAAAAATCCCCAAAATCCAAAATCATCAAATCCCACAAAATCCCCATAACCCCACAAACCCAGTAATTCTCTCCAAAATCCAATAATTCCCCCTAATCTCCCAACAAAATCCCCCAAAGCCCATAAATGCCACCAAAATCCCCCCAAAATCCCCCCTGAGCCCCCCAGACTCACCGGGGGCCGTCCTGGATCAGGGGGCACCAGCCGGTGGAACAGGAGCCACTTCAGGGGGCCCGCGGAGCTTTTTGGGGAGGGGGCACCATGGGAGACCCCCCAAAAACGGGGGAGGGGAACCCCTGTGGTACCCCCTCCCCAGAAAGCCCCCTCCCCCGGTTCAGGAATAGCCAAATTCAAGAAAATGTAAACCAGGCTTGACTTTCCAGAAATTATTTTTGGCCGGGTTTAGCTGCATCCTCCAGGCTCAGGATCACCGGTGTATTTGCAGGTTTTGCTCTGCATCATCAGCCTGCCCAGACTCTGCTCGGTGTTTCACAAATGGAGAAGACAATGGACATTGTGCCAAGCTTCCTTGCAAACAGCAACACCTGCATCAGCATGACAGAAAAGAAGGGAAAAAAAAAAAAAAAAGAAAATATTCACCGGTTAGAACAGAGCCAGTGTCCCACCATCTTCCCCTCCACTGTTATTACAGAGGCAAACCTGGGCCTAAAGCTTCCACCTCTCAGTTCCTGATGCTATTTGACTTCAGCCTTGACTCCCCCTGATCTACCTGACTGCTGTCCAAGTGGGGCTGGGGATGCTCAGCCTGGAAAGAGGAGACACTGGGGAGGCCTCCCTGCAGCTCTGCAGGACTGGAAGGGTCCCACAGGAAAGATGGGGACAGTGTTCAGCCGGGCCCGTGGCAACAGGACAAGGGGGGATGGCTTTCAACTGCAGGAGGCTGACTGAAGTTGGATCTGAGGGAGCTGCTCTTTTACACGGAGGCTGCTGAGGCACTGGCCCAGGCTGTGGATGCCCCATCCTTGGCAACAGGGCTGTGAGCAGCATGGGCTGGGGAAGATTGCTCAGCTGGGAACAAGATGCTCTTTAGATCCACTGTGATGTCACAGATGTGATGTTCCAGATGGAACCTCCAGCGTCCAGCAAAGAGCACAACACAACCACTGGCCCTTGTGTCAGCCCACCCTGTGCCAGCCCTCGTGCCAGCTCACCCTTCACCATGTTCCCTGTCACTCTTCTCGTCACCTGTGCCCTGATACTCCCATCAGTCCTGAAAGCTCTCTGTTGCCTGGATTTTGTCATCCGTCCCTGCAGGATGCTCACATTTGTCCTGAGGAAGGTACGGTGCCATTCCATGGAGGTGGACACCTCCCAGCTGCCCGGCTGGGCTGGAGTTCTGTGGGGATGGGGTGGGACAGGGACCCCACTCTGAGGTGTTGCTATCTCTGCAGGCTGTCACAGACAGAGAGGACGAGATGGAGGTGGACATGCAGGCTGATAGAGAGGAGGACATGGAAGTGGATGGGGAAGAGAGTGGAGACGAAGAGATGGAGGTGGACATGGAGATTGATACCGAGGAGGAGATGGAAGTGGATGGGGAAGAGAGTGGAGACGAAGAGATGGAGGTGGACATGGAGATTGATACCGAGGAGGAGATGGAAGTGGATGGGGAAGAGAGTGGAGACGAAGAGATGGAGGTGGACATGGAGATTGATACTGAGGAGGAGATGGAAGTGGATGGAGAAGAGAGTGGAGAGGAAGAGATGGAGGTGGACATGCAGATGGATCCAGAGGAGGAGATGGAAGTGGATGGAGAAGAGAGTGGTGAAGAAGAGATGGAGGTAGATGTGGAAGAGGAGATGGACATGGAAATGGAAGAGTACCTTGAGGACATGGACATTGATGAGAAAGATGAGGAAGAGGCCATGATCTTGGGATGAAGAGCAATACCAGCAGCAGGACAGGCATGTGGTCCCCACAGGCAGAGCGGGTCCCCTGCTGCCAGGCTGGGACTGGGCTGGGTGGTCCCTGCTCAGGGATGTGGGACCCGGTGCATTGGGTTCTGGTGGCCATCCCCAGCCTGTGCTGCGCTTGCTGGGCCAGCCTGGGGGCACATGGAAGAGCCCTCTCTGCCTGATTGGAGTGACTGTGCCTCTTGCTTTTCCTCAAGGACCGATGGAGATCCCGGACAGAGATGCCACCCTTTTGTACATACGTTGTGGAGTTTGTTGTTGTCTTTAGGCTATAGGTTTTAGGGCTTCTTTTTGGCTTCTGTAAATACGTTTCATAGACTTTTGTTAGATATGTTCTTGGGTATATACGTTCCATAGATAGTTGTTGTTACAAATATTCTTACAATGTAAATGTGTTCTGTGTTTTCTTTGCTGTTTTTCTGAAAATAAACAAGCTTTATTTTTCACACCCCAGTTCTCTTTCCATTTGCTAAAGGCACAGGTAGCATTTGCAAAGTTGTGGTTTCCGCTTGCTCCAGGTTCCCAGGGCTGGAGGTCGGTGGGGGCGCTGGTACAGCCACAACCTTTTGTTTGGGGGCAATATTGGGAAGGGGGTGGGAGAGGGGGCACAGGGGGAGGTGGGACCCACTGAGGCTCCCCCAGGTCACCCCAGGACCCCCAGGCCCCGTCCCAGCCCCCCCAGTTCCCTCCACAGCCCCGGCTGAGGGGGGCTCAGCCCAGGAGCCGCCGTCGTTTGGGGCTCCCCCGAGGGCAGCCGCCAACGGGAGAGCTCCCGGCTCAGAGAGGCCCCAGCAGAGGAGGGGATCTTGTCCCTCCTCGAGGGCCCTGAAGGGTCTTCAGGCCCCTCTGAAGAGGAGTTTTTCTCTTTTTAAGGATTTTTGGGGGGACCTCACCATTTCAAGGGTGTTTTTTCCTCCCCATTTTCAGGTGTTTGTGGGGCCACAGCCCCACAAGCCCCTTTTCAGGGGTGATCATGATGGCTTTAAGTGACATTTTTCTGGGGGACTCACTCCAAGCCGCTGTAGGGGATGTTTTGCCCCCCAGGGTGGATTTTTGGGGTTTAAGGGCCCCCGCTCTGGTCGGGTCCCACTCTAACTCCCCTGAAGAGGCGAACACCACTCCTGCTGATTCCGGCAGCGGAGCCCGGGGAGGGTTGGGAGTCCTGGGAGGATTTAGGGGTACCTGGGAGGGTTTGGGGGTCCCAGGAGGGTTTGGGAGTCCCGAGAGGATCTGGGGGTACCCGGGTGATGCCAATGATGGTGATGGGGACCCCGTGCTGAGTATAAACTTCCCTGAAGAATTCCTGGGGGGGTTTTGTCTATCTCCAGGGTTTTTCGGGTCCTGGTGGATTTTGGGGGGATTCCCAGGGGGGTTTTAGGGATTCCCAAAGGGGGGGATTGGGCAATCCCAGGGCAAACCCAAGGCTGGTTTGGGGTACCTGCTGGTGACAGAGATGGGGAACCCCTGCCAGGACCGAACCTTCTCAGGGGGGTCTGGGGCGTGCTGGGAGGTCTTGTGGGAATTTTGATGTCCTGGGAGGGTTTGGGGGGTGTCTCTGTGGGGTTTTTGCGGTCTTGGGGAGTTTTTGGACGGCCCAGGGATGGTTTTGGGGTCCCGGGGAGGTCGAGGTGTCCCGGGGGGTTTGGGGGTTCCCAGGAGGGTTTGGGGGTTCATGGGCGATGCCGGTGACTGAGCTGGGACCCCGTGCCGGGTATGAACCTTCTCACTGCGCACGGGCAGCGTCAGCGTGTTCAGGGAGATCCTGGGGGGCCCGGGGGTCACCCCAAAACCCAGGGGACCCCAAGTGCTCAGGGACCCCCCCAAACTCCCCTCACCGTTGGATCTGCTGCAGGCAGGGGGGCACCAGCACTCGGCCCCCACCCCCACCATCACAGGGGGCTGTGGAAGAAATCTGGGGGTGCACGGACAGGTCAGGGGGACCCCCAAAGTCCTGGGAAAGGGTAAACACAGGGGAACTCCCAGGAATCCCCACTGGGGGCTTAGGGGAGATCCAGGAGGAGTTTGGGCGAGCTTAATTGTGTCACTATCATCAGCAAAGAGGACTGCAAGGGTCCCCGGTGTCCCCATTCCCAGCAAAAGGTGGGAAAACCCAGGCTGGCTGGGAATAGGGGTCTCGGATGTCCTCGGTGTTGAGGAAAGGAGGGGCTGGGCGCTAGGAAAGGCAGGAATAGGGGTCCAGGGGGTCTCTGGGTGAAGGAAAAGGGGGCTCTGGGGGCTGGAGGGGCGGCATGGCCGGGAAAGGGGTGCAGGGCTCCCGGGGCCGCCAGGGGCTGCTCCCAGCAGGAGCCCAGTTGCTGCCAGTCACTCCCCATTATGATACAATTTGCCCCCAGCGCTGTCCCCGTTGTTCCCAGTGCCATCCAGTGTTTTCCCAGTTCTCCCAGTTGCCCCTAAATTAGTCCCAGTCACTCCCAGTACGATCCCTGTATGAGTCCTGTATGATCCCAGTCTCTCCCAGCAGGGCCCCAGTCACTCACCCTTGTCCCCAGTTGCCCCCAGCGTGGTCCCAGTTACCCCCAGCACATTTCCAGTGGCTCCCAGTGTGTCCCAGTCCTAGTGCTTGTTCTGGTGCTTTCCATGAACTGACTGAACTCTTGATTTATGAACCAATGCACTAGATGTGGAATCCTCTACACTGAACTCAGAAACAAATGCCCTCTGTCAGAGCATTTTCATCTTCTAGATCACTTTCAAGATGGCCATGGGGATGTTGCAATGATTATCACACAGCTCTCCATTTCTGGCTGCAGGCTCTGCAGATTCTTTCTCTGCATTCAGTCCGGCTTGCATTCCCTGACAATTCCTGGTACCCCCTCATGGTTTCTTAGGGCAGAACAGTAACAATGAAAACCTTACCAATGGCACAACTGCCCAGCCCACAAGGAAAAGAAAGAACAAGCTGTCAAATCCTTCAAACATTTGCCCTGCTGTGCTGCAAGAGTTGAGCTGCACACACGTTGTGGAAAGCCAAGAGAAACTGCAGCTGGTGGCACATCTTGTGACAGAAGCTGCACCTTGTTCTCCAGGAAAGGTTCTTGGAAAGAGCAAACAGGAGTGTGGAGAAGATTCTGGGAAAACTGAAACAGCTTTTAAGAAATGAAATGAAAATGGCAAGAAACAACTGAAGATGTTTTTCTCTGTTTTTTTTATGCTCCTCTTTTCCATCTTGAACTACTGCTCCATCCCCTTAATCCAAATAGATCTCATCTCTAAGATTCATTACTTGGCGAATTTTAGACCCTGTAAAATACCATGAGCTACACACAGTTTCACAGTTTGCCTTCCCCATTTTCGTTTTGTTTTT
The DNA here is from genome assembly GCF_031753505.1 of Anomalospiza imberbis. NCBI lineage: Eukaryota > Metazoa > Chordata > Aves > Passeriformes > Viduidae > Anomalospiza > Anomalospiza imberbis. The sequence continues at coordinate 833,916 of NW_027100098.1, forward strand.
TTTTGGGGTTTTTTTGGGTTTTTTTTTTTTTGGTTTTTTTTAGTTGGTTTTTTTTTTGTTTTCTTTTGGGTTTTTTTTTGGGGTTTTTTTGTTTTTTTAATCATTGCTGGAGAGGTAAGTGCAGTGCCTGGGTAAGGTACAAATTCTGCATTCAGGGAATGTGCTCCGATAGGGTTTGATCCTCAGCGGGGACAAGGCACAGCAGCGCTCAAGGGGATTCCTGTTCCCCTGTGTAGGAGTCCAGACTCTGGGTCTGGGCTGAACAGGGCAAAGTTCCCGTGTTTGGACAGGCTCAGGGGCTGCCCCTGGGGAGCGGGGGGCTGGGCGCGGGGGGAGCGGGCAACGGAAAAACGGACACGGGGAAAAACGGCCCCGGAGCTTCAGTTGCAGCGGCAGCAGCAGCAGCAGCAGCGGCAGCGGCAGCGGCTGCAGCAGCAGCGGCAGCAGCAGCAGCGGCAGCAGCAGCAGCGGCAGCAGCAGCAGCGGCAGCAGCGAAAGCAGATAGTCTATCGACCCCCTCGCACTCCTCTCCCTCTCCCGCAGTCCCGCACCCTCTCCTGCTCTCCCTTTCACGGTGTCCCCTCCTCTCCCAGTCTCCCTCTCCCCTGCTGGCCTGGGCCATGTCCCCAGCCCGTCACCGGCCCCGTCCCCGCCCCGGTTCCCGTCCCCGTCCCCGGCCGTCCCGCCGGGGTCTCGCCTCCGCCCGGCTCTGGCCGTGCTGGCGGTGGCGCTGCTGGGCGGGCATCAGTGCCTGGAGCTCGGGCGGCACCGCCGCCCTCTGGCTCCGCCTGGCCCGAGCCCGGCCCCGGCCCCGACGTGGGCTCCAGTCCCGGCCCCGGCCCCGGCTCCTCCCGGGCCCCGCGGAGGACACACGCGGCGCGGCCGCTCCCGCCGCCCCCGCTGCGGCTTCCCCGGCCCGAGCTCCGCCGCTCGGCAGCGCGGCCTCCGGCCCCGAGCCGCCGCTGTCCCGTTCCAGGGACAGAACGCCTGGGGAGGGCCGGCCCGGGGCGCTCGGGGAGCGCTCGGGGGCCGCTCCTGGCCCAGGGCCGAGCGCTGACAGCCCCGTCCCGCCCGCAGGGAAGGCGCAGGAGGAGGCCCTGCAGGAGCGGTACCGGCTGGGTTCGCTGCTGGGCAGCGGCGGCTTCGGCAGCGTCTTCGCAGCCACGCGGCTCTCGGACAGCGCCCCGGTGAGCGGCGGGGCCGGCGGCAGGCACAGGAGGAGGGGGCGGAGGAGGAGGAGGAGGAGGAGGTGGAGGAGGAAGGGAAGGAGGGGGAGGAGGAGGAGAAGGAGGAAGGAAAGGAGGAGGAGGAGGAGGGGTAGGAGGGGAAGAAGGAGGAGGAGGAGGTGGAGGAGGAGGGAAGGAGGGGGAGGAGGAGGAGAAGGAGGAAGGAAAGGAGGAGGAGGAGGAGGGGTAGGAGGGGAAGAAGGAGGAGGAGGAGGTGGAGGAGGAGGGAAGGAGGGGGAGGAGGGGGCTGGGCAGGGCAGGTGGCGAGCTCAGCCCGCTGCTGCTCTTGGCTTGCAGGTGGCCATCAAAAGGGTGCCAAGGAACCGCGTCCGGCACTGGGGCGAGCTGGTGAGTGAGCGGGGCCAGCGGCAGAAGCTGGGCGGGGATGAGCCGAGGCCCGGCAGGCTGGAAGCCACCAGGACACCTCGAGGGAGAGCAGGCGTGGGGCCAGCGCAAGGCGCAGAGCATCCCGGGCCGGGTGAGGGGTTCCCGACCCCCGGCACGGCATCAGCCCCACTGACGGCATCGCGCTCCTCCCGCAGCCCGACGGCACCAGCGCACCCCTGGAGGTCGTGCTGCTGGCCAAGGTGTCCACTGGCTTCCCCGGTGTCGTCCAGCTGCTGGAGTGGAAGGAGCTCCCCAGTGATGTCTTGATGGTGCTGGAACGCCCGGAGAGGTGCCAGGACCTGCACCATTTCATTCAGGAACGGGGGTTCCTGTCTGAGGAGTTGGCGCGGGATCTGTTCCGCCAGGTGCTGGAGGCCGTGCGGCACTGCACCAGCTGCGGGGTCCTGCACAGAGACATCAAACCAGAGAACATCCTGGTTGACCTGGCCACCGGGCAGGCCAAACTGATTGACTTTGGCTGCGGCACCTACCTGCAAGACACAGCCTACACTCGTTTTGCAGGTGAGCCCACGCAGGGGTGTGCTCTCAGTCCCGTCATCTCAGGGCCCAACACCTCACAGCCCAAGCTGGGTGTGGCAGCGGGGATTCTCCCTTTTGCTGCCCTTCATGGCACTGAGATTTCAGCTGAGTTGCTTTTGAGCAGGGCTGGGTGGGGAGACAGCTTCCAGCCCTGCTGGCAGCCTTTGCCCACCACTCTGCCCAGGACTGGGGCTGGGGCTGGGGCAGCCAGCCTGACAAAACACCCGTGGGTGGGGGTAGCAGAGAGGGGGGCCGGAACCTGTGTCCCAGCCGGTTTGGTGTGCAGGTGACAAAGGGCTTGGACTGCTCCACTCACCTGGTTTGGTTTGGATTCATAATGTTTTTGGGGCAGTGCAGGCAGGGAGGATGAGGGCATGGTTTTCCCAAGCAATGAGTGGGTTTTTTCCCGTCATGGTCGGGCCTTGACAGGACTTCTGCTGCCCTCTTCCAGCACCAGTGGCTTCTTTTCCATCCCCGAATCTGTACACAAGTCCCAGGTGCTGGTGAGAGGGCAGCGGTCACCCTGTGTGCCACTGGGGCAGCCCCCACACACCCAGGGATGCTGGGGCCAGGCTCAGGGAGCAGCAGCGTCCCCCTGATGAACCCCATCTGTATTCCATAGGAACACGGTCATACAGCCCCCCGGAATGGACCCAGTTTGGCTGGTACTACGGCAAGCCAGCTACCATCTGGTCCCTGGGCATCCTGCTGCACCAGATGGTCTGCGGGGAGCACCCTTTCAGGAGGAGCCAGAACATCAGCTGGGACCATCAACTCTCGCTGCCACAACGGCTCTCTCAAGGTGGATCCTCATCTCTGGCCACGGGGGCAATACCAGTGCTGGGAGACAGCAGCAGCTCGTGAGCATCCCGCTCTGGCAGCTGCTGAGGAGGTGGCACATGTCCTGCTCTCCTGCTCTCCTCCAAAACAGGGAATTGATGGGGATGTTTAGGCCCAGCTCTGAGCACATCCAGCATGGCCTGGGCACGGGAATAGTGGGGCAAAGCCAACAGGAGCCTTCTCCAGCTGACCGGCGGTTTCTGGTTTCTCTGCCCAGATTTCCAAGATCTGATCAGGCGGTGTTTATCCATGCTGGACTGGGACAGGCCCTCGTTAGAAGAGCTGTTCTGTGATCCCTGGCTGCAGGATATTGATCTGCCCTAGAAGAAGGGAGAGAGCCACAGGCACGCTTTGATGCAAGGCCCTGGTAAGTTACAGCTCCACACATGCCTTGGCAATGAGAAGCAAAGGAACCCAGACATTTTGTCCTGCCTGTGTCACTGCCCAGGGGTCATCAGATGGGAACACGCAGCCCTTGTGCTGGAGCTCAGCTGCTCTGCCTAGCACTGGTGGCCACCATCCGAGCTGGTTTTGCTTGTCCTGGTTCCCTGACAGCTGGGGCCCTGGGCAGAACCCTGACAGCCTGGGCTCACCCCAGGGAAGGAGAAGGAGCCCCTGGAGAAGCTGTACCAGGTGGGGCTGCTGCTGCTGGGGACACGGAGGATGACATCAAGGATGACAACCTCTTCCTCCACCTGGTCACCGGCAGCTGAGGATGATGGACTTTGATTCTGGCACCTTCTCCAAAGCCAGGCTGCACAGGGAATGTGCAGATGAGTCCACACGCAGGGGGATGCTCCCAGATTTGGGCATTGCACAGCCTGGCCAGGAACCAAAGGTTCCCCCCTTTGCTGGGGCGGATGCAGCTGATCCTTCAGTCCGCTGCCAGGCTGCTTTTGGCAGGGCTGGGGGGATGGGCTGGGGTGCTGATGAAATGGGAGTGGGCTCCTGGCCCTGCCAACAGCCCCAGCACCCACCGTGCCCCGGGCTGGGGCTGGGGCTGGGGCAGCCAGCCCGACACAAACAAACCCCCATGGTGGGAGCAGAGGTGGGACTCCAGAACCTGTGCAGGGGCTGCTTTGCTTTGCAGGCAAGGAAGGGCTTGGGCTGCTCCACTGCCCCTGTTTGCTTGGGATCACCGTTATTTTGGGGGGCAGTGCAGGGGGGAAGGGAGAAAAGCCTGGGCTTCCCTCACCTGTGGGTGGGTTTTTCCCTGGCATGCAGGGGTTGGGCCTTCCTCAAGCCTCTGACAGAGATAAGATTTTGGACCTTTTTTCTTGTTCCCCTTTTTGTCTGTAATCTATTTTCAATCATTTGTTGTGTGTTTTTCTAGAGGAAGCTTTCCAGGTGGGGTCCAGTCTGGATGGGGAAGTGCTTGGGAGCAGCTGTGGCGTGGATGGGCCGTGCCCTTGGAGAAGGCTGAGGACATCGTTTGGGACCAGCTTTTCTTCCAGCGTGATGTGGGTCTTGTCTGCTTGGCATGGTGGGATCAGAGCTTTGGGGAGATGGCAGCGAGCACAGGAGCATCCTGCTCTGGGCAGCTGCTGAGGGCTGGATGTGCCGTGGCTGGCTGCAGGCTGGGCACATGTCCTGCCCTCCTGCTCTGCTCCCAAAGGCAGCAGGGATGGGCAGCTCTGGGCACAGCTCTGGGCACGGCCAGCACGGCCTGGGCACCGCGGGCGGCTGGGACAAGGGGACAGGAGCCTTCAGCTGACGGGCGCTTTCTGGTTTCTCTCCTTGCAGCCGGGCTCTGCGGGTGCTGAGGCTGCTCTGGGCTCTGCCAGGGCTCTGCTGGAGCTCAGCACCGGGCCGCAATCAGCCAAAGAAGAAATGGGGTGACCTGCAGCACAGACCTGCTGGAGCATTTCAGCAACACAGCTCAAGTGTGCAGAGTGTACACCTCCAAGGACAAACATGACACCACCCAAAAATTAAACTTGTTCAATAACTTCTGAAATGAAATCAATCTGGGATGACCCCAAATGACATTTTGCAGCTTGCTCAAGCTGTAGCTCAGCCCTTCTCTGAACTGTTCTCTCCCCCACCTGCCTTTTACTTCCCAGCTGCTCCCTCTTGTCCCCCAGGGAGTTCCCAGCCCATGGCAGTCTCCATCACACTGTTGCCTTCCTTGGTGCCCCTCACCATGAGGAAGGCCGAGCCCCAGGCTTAGGGACTCATCCTGTCACTGGCTGAGGAGCAGCAATGTCTCAGAGCTCCAGTGGGATTTTAGTGTCATTCAGAGCTGCTCTCCAGCCCTCAGCTCTCCTCACTGCTGAGTTCCCACTCCCTTTTCCTCATCCTTGCAGGAGAATGAGCTCAGTGAATCCCCTTGAGCCTCCCCACTCTTCCCAGCCCACGCACCCACCTAAGTTAGGCTGAAGCTGCAGCTTCTCTGTCTCCTGTGGCACACCAGTCCAGTCCCCTGTGCGGGGAGCCCCAGCCCCAGAGCACAGCACTCAGCAGTGCACTCCGGGCTGGAGCAGCTCCCTCCCAGCCCCAGCCCAGGGACCCCTCCAGCCCCGGGGCTTGGGGCACCGTCAGCACCCGCTGCTCCAGCCACCGCTTCTGCTGGCCCTGACAGCAACACCCAAAGTGGGGCTGATCCCGAGGGAGCAGCAGCAGGGCCTGGGTCTGATCCCTGGATCTTCGGCTCGGCTTTGGAGCCCTGCCAGCTCCAAACATCCCCCCAAAAAAATCCCAAACTCAGGCACCCCCCAGGATATTTGGGCCGAGCTCCCCCTCCCCGGGCACCTGCGGGATGGGGGCGATGCTCCCGGGGTGCTGCGAGCTCAGGCAGCGCCAGGGCCACGCGATTCCTTCTCTCCTCTCCTCCGGCTGCTCCCTGCTGCCGCTGCGCCTCTTCCTCCCTCCCTCCTCCACCTCCCCCGCTCCCAGATCCTGAACCGTGAGGGGAAAGGAGCGAGGAAAGGGCAGAACCGTGAGGGGAAAGGAGCGAGGAAAGGGCGGAACCGTGAGGGGAAAGGAACGAGGAAAGGGCGGAACCGTGAGGGGAAAGGAGCGAGGAAAGGGCGGAATCGTGAAGGGAAAGGGCCGGGGCCAAGGGGACGCACTGTCCTAAAAAAGCCCGGTTTGACCCAAAATCACCCAAAAGGGCATCAAATGCAGCCTACATCCACATGGTTCGGCCTGACATCAACCAAATGGGATTAAAAGTATCCAAAGGGCTCTAAAATCCAACCAAAGGGGCTTAAAACTGCCCTAGGTGTTTTATAACCCTCAAGAAATGGCTTAACATCACCCATAAATCTTTCAAATGTGACTAAAATCCACCCTGAAAGTATCTGGTCCAGCCTAAAATCATCCAAAGGTATCTAAAATCACCAAAATGTCCCTGACACCAACACAAGAAGACCTAAAATCACCCTAAAAAGGCTTGGTTCAAACTAAAATTGCCCAAAGAAGCAAAAAACCCTACTTAAATGCAACCAAAATACCCAAAAAAGGGACCTAAAATCACCCACACAGGATTAGGATTCACCCATATGGGCCCCGTTTTTCCTAAACTCACCCAAATGGGCCCCAGCCCCACCCACATGGGCCTAAAATCATCCAAAGGGGTCTGAAATCCCCCCTAAACCCCACCAGATTCGGCCTCAAATCAGCCACAGGGGCTGAAAATCCACCCGAAAAGGCTCGGGATCCCTGCAAGGGATCTGAAGCCCACCCTAAACCTGCCCGGTTCGGCCCAAAATCCCCCAAAGGGGCCGAGCCCGAGGCCGAGCCCGGGATCGGCTCCGGGGTGGCTCCGGGACCTCCGCGTTCGCTCCGGGTAGTTTTGGCCGTGGCCCCGGACGGGCCTGGGCGGGACCGGGAGGGACCAGGGAGGGCTCGGGAGGGGTTTGGGCATCTGGGGCTTTTTTGGGCTTTTGGGAATCGTGTTGGGAGTTTACGGGGAATTGTTGGGGTTTTTGGGGAGAGTTATTGGGTTTGGAGGCAGTTGGGGGATTTTGGGGAGTTTGGATTTTGAGGGGCTTTATTGGTGCTTTGAGTGGGAAGTTGTTTTCCTGGGGGTATTTGGGGGTTAATTGAAATTTTTTGTGTTTTCTTTTGAAGTTCGGAAGGTTTTACTGGGATTTTGTGGGGATTTTGTGGGATCCTCTGGAATTATTTCTGGGGTTTATTGGGATTTTTAGGGGATTTGGAGGCATTTTATTGGAATTGTGGGGGCATTTAGTGGGATTCTTTGGGGATTTGGGTTTTTTAGGAATTTTAGTGGGGATTTGGGGGGGGCTTGTGGGTTGTTTTGGGTGTTGCCAAGATTTCTTTGGGTCTCGTGAGGATTTTGTGGGGCTTCTTGTGGTTTTGGAGACATTTTGGGGGGGGGATTTGTGGGGTTTAATTGGGATTTTGTGAGCTTTTATTGGGATTCGAGGGGGTTCTAATGGGAATTTGTGAAATTTAATTGCGATTTCATGGGGTTTATTGGGACTTTCAGGGGTTTAAAGCAGATTTTGGTGCCTCTCGGCCCTTCCCCACACCCTGGGACAACTCCAAAGCCCCCCAGAATTCCTCTAAAACCCCCCCAAAATCCCCCAAAAATCCCAATTAAAAACTCCTAAACACCAAAGAATCCCACAAAATCCCAGTGGAACACACCAAAATTAAAAAAAAAAAAAAAAAAACAACTCCCAAAAATTTCAATAAACCCCCCAAAAAATAACCACCCCAAAACCCTAAAAAAATCCCCAAAATCCAAAATCATCAAATCCCACAAAATCCCCATAACCCCACAAACCCAGTAATTCTCTCCAAAATCCAATAATTCCCCCTAATCTCCCAACAAAATCCCCCAAAGCCCATAAATGCCACCAAAATCCCCCCAAAATCCCCCCTGAGCCCCCCAGACTCACCGGGGGCAGTCCTGGATCAGGGGGCACCAGCCGGTGGAACAGGAGCCACTTCAGGGGGCCCGCGGAGCTTTTTGGGGAGGGGGCACCATGGGAGACCCCCCAAAAACGGGGGAGGGGAACCCCTGTGGTACCCCCTCCCCAGAAAGCCCCCTCCCCCGGTTCAGGAATAGCCAAATTCAAGAAAATGTAAACCAGGCTTGACTTTCCAGAAATTATTTTTGGCCGGGTTTAGCTGCATCCTCCAGGCTCAGGATCACCTGTGTATTTGCAGGTTTTGCTCTGCATCATCAGCCTGCCCAGACTCTGCTCGGTGTTTCACAAATGGAGAAGACAATGGACATTGTGCCAAGCTTCCTTGCAAACAGCAACACCTGCATCAGCATGACAGAAAAGAAGGAAAAAAAAAAAAAAAAAGAAAATATTCACCGGTTAGAACAGAGCCAGTGTCCCACCATCTTCCCCTCCACTGTTATTACAGAGGCAAACCTGGGCCTAAAGCTTCCACCTCTCAGTTCCTGATGCTGTTTGACTTCAGCCTTGACTCCCCGTGATCTACCTGACTGCTGTCCAAGTGGGGCTGGGGATGCTCAGCCTGGAAAGAGGAGACACTGGGGAGGCCTCCCTGCAGCTCTGCAGGACTGGAAGGGTCCCACAGGAAAGACGGGGACAGTGTTCAGCCGGGCCCGTGGCAACAGGACAAGGGGGGATGGCTTTCAACTGCAGGAGGCTGATTGAAGTTGGATCTGAGGGAGCTGCTCTTTTACACGGAGGCTGCTGAGGCACTGGCCCAGGCTGTGGATGCCCCATCCTTGGCAACAGGGCTGTGAGCAGCATGGGCTGGGGAAGATTGCTCAGCTCGGAACAAGATGCTCTTTAGATCCACTGTGATGTCACAGATGTGATGTTCCAGCAGGAACTTCCAGCGTCCAGCAAAGAGCACAACACAACCACTGGCCCTTGTGTCAGCCCACCCTGTGCCAGCCCTCGTGCCAGCTCACCCTTCACCATGCTCCCTGTCACCCTTCTCGTCACCTGCGCCCTGATACTCCCATCAGTCCTGAAAGCTCTCTGTTGCCTGGATTTTGTCATCCGTCCCTGCAGGATGCTCACATTTGTCCTGAGGAAGGTACGGTGCCATTCCATGGAGGTGGACACCCCCCAGCTGCCCGGCTGGGCTGGAGTTCTGTGGGGATGGGGTGGGACAGGGACCCCACTCTGAGGTGTTGCTACCTCTGCAGGCTGTCACAGACAGAGAGGACGAGATGGAGGTGGACATGCAGGCTGATAGAGAGGAGGACATGGAAGTGGATGGAGAAGAGAGTGGAGACGAAGAGATGGAGGTGGACATGGAGATTGATACCGAGGAGGAGATGGAAGTGGATGGGGAAGAGAGTGGAGACGAAGAGATGGAGGTGGACATGGAGATTGATACCGAGGAGGAGATGGAAGTGGATGGGGAAGAGAGTGGAGACGAAGAGATGGAGGTGGACATGGAGATTGATACTGAGGAGGAGATGGAAGTGGATGGAGAAGAGAGTGGAGAGGAAGAGATGGAGGTGGACATGCAGATGGATCCAGAGGAGGAGATGGAAGTGGATGGAGAAGAGACTGGTGAAGAAGAGATGGAGGTAGATGTGGAAGAGGAGATGGACGTGGAAATGGAAGAGTACCTTGAGGACATGGACATTGATGAGAAAGATGAGGAAGAGGCCATGATCTTGGGATGAAGAGCAATGCCAGCAGCAGGACAGGCATGTGGTCCCCACAGGCAGAGCGGGTCCCCTGCTGCCAGGCTGGGACTGGGCTGGGTGGTCCCTGCTCAGGGATGTGGGACCCGGTGCATTGGGTTCTGGTGGCCATCCCCAGCCTGTGCTGCGCTTGCTGGGCCAGCCTGGGGGCACATGGAAGAGCCCTCTCTGCCTGATTGGAGTGACCGTGCCTCTTGCTTTTCCTCAAGGACCGATGAAGATCCCGGACAGAGATGCCACCCTTTTGTATATACGTTGTAGAGTTTGTTGTTGTCTTTAGGCTATAGGTTTTAGGGCTTCTTTTTGGCTTCTGTAAATACGTTTCATAGACTTTTGTTAGATATGTTCTTAGGTATATACGTTCCATAGATAGTTGTTGTTACAAATATTCTTCAATGTAAATGTGTTCTGTTTTTTCTTTACTGTTTTTCTGAAAATAAACAAGCTTTATTTTTCACACCCCAGTTCTCTTTCCATTTGCTAAAGGCACAGGTAGCACTTGCAAAGTTGTGGTTTCCGCTTGCTCCAGGTTCCCAGGGCTGGAGGTCGGTGGGGGGGCTGGTACAGCCACAACCATGTGCTGCTACCCAAACCAGGGTAAGCTGGACCACTTGGTGTAGCTAACAAGGTTTCTAGAGCAGCACACAAAAATTAGGTTCCTCAAGAACTGTTATTCCCTTTTCCTCTCCATGCCCACGTGCTGCAGGTTGGGCACCAAAATCTGTCTTGGTTTGAAAAGACAGGTGTCTGCTAAGGAAGGCAGGAGCCTTCCTGGAAATGGAAAATGTAAACCCCCTCCCTCCAAATTATTATAATTTTGAAATTAAAAGGCTCTCAGGCAAAGATATGGGAATAGGAATAACAGTTCTTTACTAGAAAAACTTAAAAGATAACTGCAATAATACAAACAAACAAAAAAACCAAACTGCTGACAGAGTCAGAACACGACCTAACACCCTGTGGGTCAGGGTGTTGGTAGCAGCACCCCAAACCCAGCTGGGAGAGCGGAGGTTTGGGGGAAACAATGGGAAGGGAGTGGGAGAGGGGGCACAGGGGGAGGTGGGACCCATTGAGGATCTCCCAGGTCACCCCAGGACCCCCAGGCCCCGTCCCAGCCCCCCCAGTTCCCTCCGCAGCCCCAGCTGAGGGGGGCTCAGCCCAGGAGCCGCCGTCGTTCGGGGCTCCCCCGAGGGCAGCCGCCAACGGGAGAGCTCCCGGCTCGGAGAGGCCCCAGCAGAGGAGGGGATCTTGTCCCTCCTCGAGGGCCCTGAAGGGTCTTCAGGCCCCTCTGAAGAGGAGTTTTTCTCTTTTTAGGGATGTTTGGGGGGACCTCACCCCTCCAAGGGTGTTTTTTCCTCCCCATTTTCAGGTGTTTGTGGGGCCGCAGCCCCACAAGCCCCTTTTCAGGGGTGATCATGACGGCTTTAAGTGGCATTTTTCTGGAGGACTCACTCCAAGCCGCTGTAGGGGAAGTTTTGCCCCCCAGGGTGGATTTTTGGGGTTTAAGGGCCCCCGCTCTGGTCGGGTCCCACTCTAACTCCCCTGAAGAGGCCAACACCACTCCCGCTGATTCCGGCAGCGGAGTGTCAGGGTCTGTCCGAAAATCCCTCATGTTTGTCTCACGACTGCCTCCAAGGACTGAGACCCTAGACCCTGAAAAGTAGCTCTAGCCTGGCTGAGGTGGAAAGTCTGCCAAGCCTTAAGGACTGGTATGCGATGCCATGGGAACTCAGTGCGAGAACAATGGACTGGTCATGGTGGACTGAGCCCTAATCAGTTCGTCCTGTACCTTCGGTCCTGTACTCTTGGTCCTGCACTGACGCGATGATTACAACTGGTTCCCAAAACGAGTCCACACCCACCGTGTAGCCAGGAGAGCTGCTGCTTTGGCCTGATGCCACCCGCTTTGAGGAACCCTATAAAAGACTGAAGGAGTTTTGAGGACTTTGTCCGGACCCCACCTGGAGAAGACAGCCTATGAGCATCTCGTCAAGCTCCGAGGGCCTCGTCTCTTCAGACTGGTAGCTATAATCCCCTTCCCCTCTTTCTCTATCTTTCACTCTATCTCTTTATTTCTCTCCCACTATCGCAGTTGTTGGCACTAAATAAAAGTGCATTTTTGTTTAAGCAAAGTGTTGTGTCCCCTGCTGTGTCTTTTGTGCTTTGAGATCTCCAAAAAGAACCTATCAGGGACCCTGCATGTATTTGCGGACCCTGACATTAAATTGGCGTAGTCGGCAGGATCTTGGTAGACAGATTAAGGGTTGCGGGTTGTATGTAGTTTGTAACAGGGGAAGGACCCTCGCTTCAGCCGCACCTAGCACGCCACGTCCAGTGAGCGCTGTCTAGAAAGCAAGGGGGGCGAGTGGAATTTCCCACAAACTGCATACACCCAGGCGAAAAGCATCCCCTGTCTTCAGGATTTTTAAGCAGATCTCATTTGTACAAAAGATGGGACTTTGTTGTTTTATTTTTTGTGTGTATTTTTGAGCTGTTTGGTGCAGTTGAGGAGACAACTATTTGTAACTAAGGAGTACCTCCCAAGCAGTTTTGGTCCCCTCACCCACTCCAGGGAAGCGAAGGGAAACACAGTTTTAGCTGTGCTTGTGTGTAACTTAAGAGTACCTCCCTGAAAGTGGTTTTTGTCCCTTCACAAAATGAGTGATAACCTCAATGACAAAACTAAAGCTGGATTTTATGCTTTGCTAGCTAAGCACAATGCCAAACCTTCTCCGGGAGAAGAAGAATGGGCACAAAGTAACTGGTTTACTTTGGATAATGTCGTTGATAGAGTATGTGCTTTACAACATGATACAAAATTCAAACTGGGCAAAAATAAAACCATCTTGTGCTCAGTTTTGGGAGCTTGTCTTATGGCAGCCGTAGAAACTCGCTTCAAGCGAAGAAGTGAGGAACATGCTATCATAGACTCCCTGCAAAATTTAGTAGAAGTCTTGCAGAAAGAATTAGAACATGAAAGGAGTCTTAGAGAGGAGAGAGAGAAACGGGTGAGTGAAGAAAAAGCAGTAATAGGCTCCCTACAAACCCTAGTAGAAGTTTTGCAGAAAGAACTAGAATATGAAAGAAGTCTTAGAGAGGAGAGAGATAAAAACTTAAAACATGTAGAATCACCAAAAGAAGTAGAAGAGAAAGAAGCACACCACATTAAACACATATACCCCCAGAAAGAATTGGTACACATACAAAATTGTGGAGAATCTTGTTGTTCCAATTTGGGACCTCTCATTAAAACAGAATACAATTTTATAAATGAAGAGGATTTTGATCCTCACATTACCACCAAAGAAATACCATACACTGCCACTGAATTAGCCAAATTAAAGAAAGAATATTCACGTCTCCCTCAAGAATCAGAGACAGAATATGTGTTTAGAGTCTCGCTCACTGGAGGAGATCAAATTAAATTAAGTGAGCAAGAAGCCAGTGGCTATTGGGGACATGGAGTTTTCTTAACAACAGGAAACACTCGAGCTCCATGGTCCCTGACACAGCGTGCGGCTTTTTGGGCCGGGGGAACGAGCCCCTTGGACAGGGGAGACCCCATAGCTATAATTAGTACCCCCGACCAACTCCTAGAAAGTGTGCACAAAGCTGTTTGCCTGCAAATGATTCATGAAAAGAAATTAATTCCTGGTTTTGAATCCCTGATGCAATTACCTGTGAAGCCCAAAATAATGACCCCTTTAATTCAAGGGCCTCCAGAATGACTCAAACCTACAGTGATTTTAATTCAAAAAACCACAGCAGCTGTATGTCCTGTAGGAAGACCAGATAGATTTCCTAGTAACCTGAACAACCCATTTGTTCCCCTTTATGACTTGTTGAGGAAAGGGGTAAAATGGGATTGGACTCCTTCTCAGGAGAAAGCATTGCAATTGCTGATTTTTGAAGCAACAGCTTATCAAGCATTGGGTCCCATCCATCCTACAGATCCCTTTCAGGTAGAATGGGGATTTGCTGCCTCAGGGCTGTCAGTACACATATGGCAGAGGGGACCTGAGGGTCCAACAAGGCCTGTGGGCTTCTATTCTCGTGGTTTCAGAGACGCTGAGAAAATATACACTACCTGGGAAAAGGGGCTGTTTGTGGTTAGGTTGGCTCTCATTGAAGTGGAAAAAATAGCACGTCAACAACCTATTTTGCTAAGGGGCCCCTTCAAGGTTATTAAGACAGTCACTAGTGGAACCCCCCCTCCTGACGGGGTGGCTCAGAGGGCCTCAGTTAGAAAGTGGTATGCTCAGGCTGAACATTACTGTAACTTTTTCTCAATGACAGAAGGAGATGTAAAAACTATAGCAATCCAAGAAACTGAGAGCTTGGATAGCAGCCATGACAAACCTGCCTCTGTAATCAAAGTAGCCCCTCCTTTGTCCCCTGAACAATCAGCAAGTTTTTGGTTCACTGACACCTCTGCTAAACGAGAGGGGAAGGTGTGGAGATACAGGGCAGCAGCCCCCCACATTTCCTCTGCTGAACTAATTATTACTGAGGGAGAAAGCAGTGCTCAGGCTGGGGAGCTGACAGCTGTTTGGAGTGTTTTCCAACGTAAGGTACAGAATACCTCTCTTGTCTGTAACTACACTGACTCCTATGCTGTGTACCAGATGATCCTAATAATCCAGCACATTACCCTGGCCAACCTGTTCTGCTGGACCTCCCTTACTATAGGGCTAGTACCACTTGTGCTAAAACCCTCTCTGAATAAACATGCATGGACAGCTTCTGATGCTCTAGGAAAAGAGCACTGTGTTGCATCCCAGGTTTAGGTTCACATGGGTTTTTCCTTTGTTAGTTTTCCAGTTCTCTGTACCCTCGTGCATCCCCCGGGTTTTCCCCTACTCCTGCGATTTCCGTGCCTGTGTTCCCGTTCTCGTGGTCCCACTCACCCCAAAGTCTCGTGTCCGCCCCTGCCGTGTTCCCATTGGTCGCTGTAGTACACGTCATCACCGCGATGTCTGTACCCATTGGGCGGGAGGACTCCCCGTCCGCCCTGTCCCTTCCCTATTTGATCCCACTCCTCGGCATGCTCGAGGCCATTTGCGTCCGTGCGAAGCTGGGGTCGGCTGCAGCCTTTCCATCGCAGCTCTCGCAGCCAATAAAGCATCCAGCCGCCACGCGGACGGATTTGGACGAATTCCCTGCCTCTTTGTTTCTTCCCTTGCGCCGACGGCAAAGCGCGGCCATCAGCCCACCCCGGAGCGCGACAGCAAAAGCGCCCGGAAACTGCGGCGAGCCCCGGCCCCGACGAAAAGCTGAGAAGCCCAAGCCGGGCATTCGGGAGCTGACCGGGGCAGACAAAGGAAAGAGCAGCCGCGAGTGACGCCCAACGTCCGGGCCACGGCCAGCGCAAAGCCGCGGAGCAGGCAGAGAGTCACCACAGAGCACCCGGGAGCCGCGCAGAGAGAGCGCCGCCGCCGCGAAGCCGCGCCGCCGACCAGCGAGCGCCGCTGCCGAGACGAGCGAGCGCGATCCGCGCGGAAAACCGCCACCGCCACCGCAGGGTCGCGGTCCACGACGGAAAAGTGCTCCGTGCCGGACTGAAAACGGGAGCAAGTGCCCCCCCGAAGTAAGTCAGTGACGTCTCCGCCACCCACAGGAAAACACGCTGTGTTTTCCCGCGTGGGACTGGAAGCGCAACCATTCACGGCTACGGAAAGCCGAAGAACAGACGCTTCCCGGGAAAGAAGACCCTGGTAGCAGCTTTTATTTGCGAAGATTCCGGTTTGGTGAGTGATTAGCCGCGGGGGGTACCCGGCTGATACTTCACGTGGGTGGGCTCTGCCGCGTTTCCGGCGGTACGGCTCACGCAGCGCGCAGCGTGTGCGGCGGGCCGCCGGGGTCTTTCGCGTTTTTTGCTTTTTTTCTTTCGCCTTTTCTGCACCAGGGGTGAGGCTTTGGGTAGAAATAGCATGGGGACCACGCTATCTGCCCAACAAAGGGAATTCTATACCCAAATTAAGGGGATTTTATCAGTAAAACATCCCTACCCCAAAAATTCAGTCAAGCAGTTTGTACGATGGCTCTGCTTTTCCTTTCCACGTGTAACCGTGGAGGATGCTCACAGAACAGAGTTCTGGGAGCAAGTAGGAGCCAGGTTAGCAGAGGGAATGGACAGGGATCCCTCTGTGAAAGATTGTTTCCCAAAGCTCCATTTGCTGATCTCGGAGGCTGTAAAAGCAGGGTCCGCGCGAGAAGCGGCTGAGGAAAGGAAAGAGCCATCGGGCAAAACTCTTGTTTCCCCCGAATCCATTTCCCCATCCTCTCCTACCCCTTTTTCCCCTAAACCGGGTAGGCAGAGGGGAGTACTCCGCCGCTCTGAGGCGCAGGGCAGCTCCACAGACGTGGACCGTGCTCCTGGCTCCCCCGAGCCGTCCCGGCACCCCCGCCTTGGTGGAATTAGCTACTCTGCTGAGGAACTAATCCCAAACCCCTTTTCCAATCCCTTTTTCCCAGTTAGAAATCCTAGTTCTGGCGCTACCCCGCGCTGCTCTGCTCCCCTGAATCCCTTTCTTTGTCCCCCTGAGGAAGCCGCAGCCACGTGGCTAGGGCCTCTGTCTTCCCAAGATGGAGGGCGGCCACGTGGAGAGGTTTCTTCTCCCCATAATCCCTTTGTCCCCTTTGTTCCCTGTATCCCCACCTTTGACCCCACCCCTTCCTGTTTCCCTGTGGGTGTGGGCACCGCCCACTCCAGGCATCGGGTTGCCACCCCTCCCCCTGTTCCCCCTCGGGTGGGCGTCCCCTTCTTCCATGTCCTGCCTGCCGCAACATCAGCCCCACCCTCCCCCAACAGGGAGGGGTCTGTCACCTCCGCCCCGCTGTCCCAGGGAGAAGATTCTCCCTGCCCTGTCCCACGTACCGCGCCCCCACGTCCTCCCGCTCCTCGGATACCCAGGGGGGGAGGGGGGAGTAGGGGAGAGGGGAGGGGACGGGGCCCAATCTATGAAGTCGAGCAGTCGCTCCGCACTCCAGCCTCCTACGCCAGGGGAGGGGAAAACCCTACATGGACACCCCTTCCCTATGAATCCATAAAAGAGGTCTGCAAAACATCACGCGATTTTGGACAAAAAAGCCCCTTTTTTAAAGGCATTTTAAAAGCGACTTTAACGTCTAGAACCGTAGTGCCAGCAGACCTTAAGTGTCTGTTTAGCTGCCTGCTTCTCCCATCAGAATACAGCCTGTGGGAGAGGAGGTGGAAGAAACTGGCAGCAGACCTGCTTCCCGAAATCCTAGAAGGGCCTTACAGCCTGGATTTCGCGGAAGAACCGATCACTTTGGACCATCTTGTGGGTGAAGGAGAATGGAGTGAAGGGCAACTTCAAGCTCGGGGAATTCCAACGGCCGTGCTGGACATGTCCAGGGGTGCAGCAGAGCGTGCGTTCCTGGGCATGCCCACCAAGGACCCGATGGTTCCCTATACAGCGATTAAACAAGGTGTCGCAGAGCCTTTTGTAGATTTCGTAGACCGGGTCCGGGCGGCAGTCGAGAGACGGGTGGAGAGACCTGAACACCGAGACGGACTAGTCCTAGAAGTGGTGCACATGAATGCCAACACCATGTGCAAAAGAATCATCCTGTCGCTGCCGGCCTCACCAGCGCCGACCCTCGACCAGATCATCGAGGAGTGCACCCTGAAATCACACCTGATAGAGGAGGAAGCCCCAAAGAGACCTAAAGACAAGCTGGTCGCATCTGCTGTTGCTCCTCCAAGGAACTCAGCTCCGAAACGACTTCCATCCACACGCCGGTGCTTCCACTGCCATCAGGAGGGACATTTTCAGGATCGCTGCCCACTTCTAAGGACTATACCACCCAGGGCTGCGGGAGGAGGGAGGAGGGATGGGAGCCCCACAATCCCAAAAAACTAGGAAAGGAACGCGCACTTGCCTCGCGTGCTGACAAAAATGAGGCAAGTCGTGGTGCCGCGAGAGGAGCCGTGATACACCATCTAGTCCCATCTGTAAGCGGCTGCCTCTCAACTACTGACATCAGGGAGCCTTATCGGCTCCGACTCACCAATTCTGTCCGCTTTCGTTCCCAGGACTGGCATTTCTTCATAGCAGATGCAGAGCTTCTATCACACATCTGCCGCTGTGAAACCAGGAGGAAGGAGGACCTTCTGAACTGCAGCGAGGTCCTACAAGCAGCTCTGGAGGACACTGTTAAGGCCTTGTCGGTGGCCGGATTCGAGCTACAAAAAGAGAAGGTACAGTTACTGCCACCCTGGAAGTACCTGGGCCTAGAAATTAATAACCGAACGATTAGGCCTCAACAAATTCAGATAAGTAACAACCCCAAGACGCTGAATGACATCCAGCGCTTGTGTGGATCACTAAATTGGATCAGGCCATGGCTGGGACTCACCACGAGAGAACTATCCCCTCTTTTTGACTTGTTAGCAGAAAGGGAGGGGGATGAGGGTTTAAGTTCCCCAAGAGTCCTTACCCGGGAGGCCAGAGCCGCACTCGAGAAGGTCCAAACCACCATCGCGAGTAGGCAAGCCCATCGCTGTCAACCAGGGCTGCCTTTCCGCTTCATCATCTTAGGTGAGTTACCCCATTTATACGGTATGATATTCCAGTGGGACAAGGGCCAACAGGACCCCCTCTTGATAATTGAGTGGGTGTTCCTTGGCCACAGACAGTCCAAAAGTATCACCAAGCCACAAGAGCTGATGGCGCAGCTCATAATACGGGCCAGGGCTCGTCTGCAAGTACTAGCGGGTTGTGACTTCACATGTATCCACCTCCCCATCAAAACATCCACGGGGAAAATGACCAAGGAGACCTTTGAACACCTTCTCAGACAAAATGAAAATTTGCAGTTTGCTCTAGACAGCTTCTCAGGCCAAATTCAAATTGGGCATCCTGGCCATCATCTGTTCAATACAGAATTCAAATTGTTGCCGAGAGAATTGCAAAGTAAAAAACCACTTAAAGCACTGACAGTGTTCACAGATGGGTCAGGGAAGTCCCACAAGTCAGTAGTGACGTGGAAAGACCCAGAGACTCAGTTGTGGGAATCAGACGTTAAGGTAGTGGAAGGTTCCCCACAAGTAGCTGAGTTGGATGCTGTCGTGAGGGCTTTTAAAAAATTCGATCAACCTTTCAATCTAGTCACAGATTCGGCATATGTGGCAGGAGCAGTGTCTAGAGCTGAACATGCAATTGTAAAAGAGGTCCCAAATCAAGTCATCTTCAGGTTGCTCACAGAATTAGTACACTTGGTTTCTAACCGTGAGCATCCCTTTTATGTGGTACATGTGAGGTCACACACGGATCTCCCAGGCTTTATTGCCGAAGGGAACCGCAGAGCAGACGCCTTGGCAGCCCCAGTACAGCTGGGAGGCCAGCCAAACATAGTCGAGCAGGCCAGGCTCAGCCATCAGCAGTTCCATCAAAATGCCCCAGGTCTGGTACGCCAGTTCCATCTGCGGCGTGACCAAGCCAGGGAAATTGTGGCCTCATGCCCCAACTGTCAGGAGGCAACTTTACCAACACTGGGAGCAGGTGTGAATCCCAGAGGTCTCCGCAGTTGTGAAGTATGGCAGATGGACGTCACCAAAGTCCCCGAATTTGGGAAACTCAAGAATGTCCATGTAATCGTGGACACCTTCTCGGGAGCAGTTTTCGCCTCAGCCCACATAGGAGAAAGAGCCACAGACGTGAAAAAACACCTCATACACGCCTTTGCTACTTTAGGGGTCCCAGCCACAATAAAAACTGATAATGGTCCAGCATATACATCCAGGGTGCTCAGTAACTTCCTGCAGGAATGGGGGGTCCAGCATAATACTGAGATTCCTCACTCCCCCACCGGCCAGGCCATAATAGAGAGGACTCACCAGACGCTGAAACAAGTCCTCCGGAAACAGCGGGGAGATGTGCGAGTGCTGTCACCGCACGAGAGACTCTGCAAGGCCTTGTTTACTATCAATTTCCTAAACTGCTCTTTTGACAGGCAAGAACCGCCAGCCCTGAGACATTTCAAACAACATCAGGAGCTCCAGCCAGAAGACAGGCCTCCAGTATTAGTGAGGGATCCAGACTCTAAAGAAATCCAGGGTCCATTCCCACTCTTGACTTGGGGACGGGGATATGCCTGCGTATCCACGCCCTCAGGAGTCAAGTGGATCCCCAGGAGGCATGTCAAACCTTACATTCCAGGACAGTCAGTGAGTCGGAGCGATACAGTGCCAGTGGATGCAACTGATGATCCCACCAACCAAGGGGTTGCATCCAATCGCAGGCGCCGCAGAAAAGGGAGAGACTCAACATCTCCCTAAAAAAACACTTTTCCCACATCTACCTCAGACCATGTATGTCTCCAAATCGTGTATAATAAAGTTGTTGTCCCAGTTCCCCTATCCCCAAACACCCAAGGAAGAAGCAGCTGCAGTACCATCCCCAAGCCCTTTCCATCTACAAAGCGGTCATAGCAGCAGAAGAAGCTAAGAGAAGAGGCCACTGCGAAAGAATCCCAACAGAGACAACTGTCTTTTTTATATTATTTAAAGCGGGGAATTGTTGCATCCCAGGTTTAGGTTCACATGGGTTTTTCCTTTGTTAGTTTTCCAGTTCTCTGTACCCTCGTGCATCCCCCGGGTTTTCCCCTACTCCTGCGATTTCCGTGCCTGTGTTCCCGTTCTCGTGGTGCCACTCACCCCAAAGTCTCGTGTCCGCCCCTGCCGTGTTCCCATTGGTCGCTGTAGTACACGTCATCACCGCGATGTCTGTACCCATTGGGCGGGAGGACTCCCCGTCCGCCCTGTCCCTTCCCTATTTGATCCCACTCCTCGGCATGCTCGAGGCCATTTGCGTCCGTGCGAAGCTGGGGTCGGCTGCAGCCTTTCCATCGCAGCTCTCGCAGCCAATAAAGCATCCAGCCGCCACGCGGACGGATTTGGATGAATTCCCTGCCTCTTTGTTTCTTCCCTCGCGCCGACGGCAAAGCGCGGCCATCAGCCCACCCCGGAGCGCGACAGCAAAAGCGCCCGGAAACTGCGGCGAGCCCCGGCCCCGACGAAAAGCTGAGAAGCCCAAGCCGGGCATTCGGGAGCTGACCGGGGCAGACAAAGTAAAGAGCAGCCGCGGCACTGGATAAAAACACGCCGGATAATTCCATCATTCTAACCTTTTCTGCCTTATAGTGGCAGGATTCTGTTGTGTTTACTTTTACAGAAGAACTCCGAGGGACATGAAGACCACCTAATCCATGATAAAACTGGTGATACTTTTCTGCATCCTACCACAACCCTATGGCCAGAAACCAGCTGAGTGGCCATGGTCTGAAATAATTGTGGTAGCATGCTGAAAAGGTGAAAGGATCTCTTTAAGCACAAAAAGGTTTGTACGCACCCAAGCGTACAGGGTTATTGGCACAATTTCACATTAACACAAACTGTAGAAGTAATTTGGTTTTGGTCCAAAAATACTGAAGTGCTTTATTTTAAGTTTAAAGTATTGATTTAAATACTGGGGAAGACTTGATGTTAATGTAGTAATGCCTACTATACCCACCACCCAACCACCAGTTATGCTCACCCCAAAAATTTTTGAAATCGGACCATATGTAATAAAGAAAACTGGCCTTTAGCTGCATCCAGGCACAGCTCTGGATGCAGACAGTTGTTGCCTCAATTATAAGAGAAGGTGAAGAAGGCATTTTCCCTACTGAAATTCAAAAAATAATTTGGGACAATGCAAATGATTTTGAAAAGGAATTCCAATCCTGGTGGAATTTGGTGAACTTCACTTACAAACACAGCCACAGCTTTTGTGTTAACGATATCTAATGCTTCAGTGCATTTGATTTTCCCTATTATTGCATTAGGACTGAATCATGACGGAGCTATTCTCTATCCTTCCGAGCATAGAGAATGGGCCCATCAAATTGATAAGAAATGGCAAACTGTAAATTTGGAATCTTGTATTGTCCGGGAGCAACAAGGTTTTATTTGTGAAAGTAATGCAATTATAGCTGAAGACATTTGTTTGGACACAGAGCAGAATATTTGCCATTTTGAAGTTCACCCTGATGAAACTCCTGTAACAATATTAGTGTACATAGGTAATGGGTGTGTGTGTGTAAGGACTGCTTGTGATGTAGTGTTTATAGAAAATGTAGCAGTGAATCCAAAGAATCATTCAAATTTTTGTGTCTGTAACTTTACCACGATTACGGGATGTGATTTTTCTTATACTGTCCCAGTTATGTCTTACCACCTTTTACAATCCAATTTTACACTAATTCACCAGATATTGCCTGCCTCTATTGGAATGAATTTAACTTTGATTAAGCAATTGTTGCTTCACCAGGACTTAATTGAAATTTTAGAAAAGGTCAAGAGAAATGGGCAAAAGACCCTGGTAACAGTCCATCATGATGTGAAGGAGATACATCACGTTTTAGAAAGAGTAAGGAAGGATGCTGAACACAGATGGTGGGATACTCTTTTTGGGTGGTCACCTACTAGTACAGGCATCCTGAATAAAGTGTGCCATCCTATTGTTGTTCTTTTGATCTTGGTTTTAATTGGTTTTGTTTTATCAGCCATTTTATACATTTTGAATTGGAAAATGATGAGGCAGCTGACCCGATTGACATCAATTATAGATGCACACAGTTCAGTAAAAACCCCTTTTGTTAAAGACATTCCTAGAGTTATTGACACAAGAAGAACTACACGAGCAGTAAAAAATTAGGCCTGCAATAGCAAATTAATTAGTTGTTCATTGTTTGTTTTTATTAGTATTGTTTGTTTTATACTGTGATTAAGTTTTTGTTTGGAGATTTTGTTTAAGAAATTTGTAAAAGAATTTTGTGATTTATTTTGATTTTTTTTCAAAGAAATTGTTTCAATTATAAGAAAAATTGTTATAATCAATATTGATCATTATTTCCTATTCTATCTTTTCTTAATCCCTGTCCTTGTTTCTTTTACTTTTTCTCTCTTCCTCTTCGATATCTTTTTCTGTTTCTGTTTTTCTGGGATATATGCTTCCAGGCACTGATGAGTCGAGCCCTGAAGACTTTGTGACAACGCTGCAGACCTTGCTGATGGAGTACTCTCGTCGCCAGTCGTGAGTCACGGGGTGGTGTCAGGGTCTGTCCGAAAATCCCTCATGTTTGCCTCACGACTGCCTCCAAGGACTGAGACCCTAGACCCTGAAAAGTAGCTCTAGCCTGGCTGAGGTGGAAAATCTGCCAAGCCTTAAGGACTGGTATGCGATGCCATGGGAACTCAGTGCGAGAACAATGGACTGGTCATGGTGGACTGAGCCCTAATCAGTTCGTCCTGTACCCTCGGTCCTGTACTCTTGGTCCTGCATTGACGCGATGATTACAACTGGTTCCCAAAACGAGTCCACACCCACCGTGTAGCCAGGAGAGCTGCTGCTTTGGCCTGATGCCACCCGCTTTGAGGAACCCTATAAAAGACTGAAGGAGTTTTGAGGACTTGGTCCGGACCCCACCTGGAGAAGACAGCCTATGAGCATCTCGTCAAGCTCCGAGGGCCTCGTCTCTTCAGACTGGTAGCTATAATCCCCTTCCCCTCCTTCTCTATTTTTCACTCTATCTCTTTATTTCTCTCCCACTATCGCAGTTGTTGGCACTAAATAAAAGTGCATTTTTGTTTAAGCAAAGTGTTGTGTCCCCTGCTGTGTCTTTTGTGCTTTGAGATCTCCAAAAAGAACCTATCAGGGACCCTGCATGCATTTGCGGACCCTGACAGCCGGGGGCGGGGGGACCCGGGGGGACAGGGGACCCCGCTGTGCACGAGCAGTGTTGGACTTCTCTGGGGGAACTGGGAGGGGGGGCTGGGGCAGAGTCACCTCCCCAGTGACCTCACACAGCCCCCGTGATGTCACACAGCCCCTGTGATGTCATACAACCTCCTGTGATGTCACACAGCCCTTGTGATGTCACAGAGACAACTCTGAGCTGTCACCCTGTGATGTCAGACAGCTGCTCTGTGATGTCACAGAAGACTCTGAGATGTCACCCTGCAATCTCACTGTTTGTTCTTTGATGTGTTGGTGCAAAGGCAAAGAGAATAAATGCTTCCAAACTACCATGAATCTCTACTATGTATGGCAAGAAGTAAATCATATTTTGTTTAGCTGCATCTGACCATGGATAAAGCTGTGCATGGAAAGTGGCTCTCACTGCTAGACAATATAATATAGGCCTGGTGGAAAAGGTTATATTAATAGACCAGCAGGGCCTCTCTGAAAGGACACAGATAACCAGGAATAGAGAAAAGAGAAAAACAGAAAAATGACTTTCTACTGTCACAATTTTGTACCAAAACCTTGGTTATGAGAAGACAAAAAAGAAGATGTATTAAACCACATGTTTTGCAGTTAGGGACTTCTCTGACTTCAACTCTTAGGACTGAATTGTTCCCCAGGAGCGTATAAAAGTGACTGTGTGAAGAAAACTTTTCCAAATATTCCTAAAAATTCAGGAGTACTCTGCTGCAAAATTTCAGGCACTTCAGGGCATTTTCACTTCAAGCTTCAAGCGTTTCTATGGAAATGCTTGAGAGACAGCATAATTAATATATCCAACATCTCTGTTTGCAACAAGTTTTTATTTCAGATAGAGGTATAGGAAGGACATTCTCTAAATACAGAGGGTTAAATTCAAAGAATGACACATTTCAGGCAATTTGAGAAACTTATTTTCTTTTATTAATTTCTCAAACATAGATACTCAAGTATTATTTAAAAGCAGACAAGCAACTACAGTAGGGTATTTCTCTACACTAAGGGTAACTTTGCAGAATAGTTATACACTGACAAGACTAAAGGGCATCTGGAGGGAATGCTAAGAAACAAGTCTAATTAAAGATACAGCTCATGAAATGACTACATTAAGTCCCTAACAGACTAGGTTGCTGTCTTCGAGATATTTCTAGCAACCTCCATCAACTTCACTGTTCTTCTGTGAGGATGTGCAGGTGGAGCCAGTTTCTGCCTCATAGACTTAGGCAACAGCACCGTCGTAACTGGAAGGTGAAGGGCAAGGCCACTCAGAGATGTGTCTGCACAACGAATCCATGTGCTGCAGCATCTTCCTTCCGCAGGAGCAGGAAAGCAGCTTCAGGATTGCCAGTGACAAATGCAACAATTACGCAGCGTTCACGTGGCTGCCATCGGGTGTGACCCCCCCAGCACAGCTCTGTGCAGGGAACTCCTCTCAGTGGCTGGAGAGCAGCATCCAGAGGCGAAGTCGCAGCCGACCATAAGCTTTCAGCGCCTCTAGGTGGGCAGCAGGATCTCGGGCCAGATGCTCAAAGATCTTCCTTCACCTTCACATCATCATTGCCTTCAATGGCATCATCATTGTCTCCTTCACCTACAGCCACAGGACTGCCTTCTCTGTCATTTTCAGTGCTGCTGTCATCTGCCTCCACAGTCACATCAGTGTTTTCTCCACCTTCCTCTGGATCAGTGCTGTCTTCTTTCTGCTCTGTTCTTCTCATCTCCCAAGGTCTTGCAGGAGCTCTGGTCCTTGCTGCTGCTGCTGGTGTCACAGCTCCTTCTCCTGCAGCTAAACCACAGGCCCAAGAAGAGCAGGACGCCAGCAAGAACCCAGAACGGCCACTGCTGCAGGGCACCAAAGAGCACGGCTCCCCAGCCCTCGTCCTGCTGCTCCAGGGGCCCCCGCTCCAGCTCCTGCAGCAGCTGAGCCATCTCACGGGCCAGCAGCTCCTGACGCTCCTTCATTCGCTGGTGCGTGGCCTCATCCAGCCCATCCCCAGCCGGCTGGGGGTACTGGATCAGGCTTTGCACGAGCACGAAGAGCAGTGACAGTAAAGCCATGGTCTGCAGGAGGACACACAGAAGGGGTTCAGTGGGGCCGGAATGGAGAGGGACAATGAGGGGCAGGAGCAGCAGGGATGTGGCGGCAGGAAGGAGAGGGCCCCCGGCAGCTGGCAAGGCCTGCACCGCTGCCCCAGCAAGCAGCGCGCCCTCAGCGAGGCGCTCCCGCCGGGGCTGGGCCCTGGATGCGGGGGCAGCCCCAGGTACCGGCGCTTCTCCCCCAGCCCTCCTCCAGCCCCAGCCCCGTCTCCTCACTGCTGTGCACTCACCGCTTGCCCAGGCTCTACTGGGGCAGCGGCACCCGCTGGGGCCTTTTCTAGCTGCCCCCATTGTTACACGGCGCCTGCGATGTCCCAGAACCCAGAGCGCGGCACAGGCCAGCCCCGCCCGCCGTCCCCAGCCCGGTCAGGGAACTCATCGTGGCCCTGGGCACCCCGAGCCCCAACAGACACCAAGTGCAGATCCATCCCTCGGGAACCTGGGAACACCAGAGCTTCCCTTGACAGAGCAGGCACAAGCACCCTCACACACAACCCTTGTCAAATTCAAATCTGGGTGACATGACCCAGGGATGTTCTCAGTGTACAAGTGCAGGCTTTTATTTAATACTGGTGGGGGACATTTTTTATTAGTAGTATTTATACTTACTACTTTGGGGTAGGATGTCATGTAAGCTAATGCTCTGTTACAGATTTAGTGAGATTTCTTTCTTTCTGGAAGAAATCCAGGTTGCCTGGATGATGCACAGGAAGAGTTAATACGATCCTAAAAAGGCCAGATAATTTAATTACAAAATTTTGATGCCTTCAATAACCTCTTAGCTCTCAAACTCTGTGGTTCAACACCGTGCAAAATTCTGGTATAGCCAGGATTTTGTTCAGAAAGCAGAATGTCTGTGTTTTCAAATTTGTGCAAAGATGTACCTCTGTCACTCCCACCATCTTCAAAATTGTCTCCCTTAAACAGTCTTAGCCAATCTCTTTGACTAAGAAAGGAACTTCTGTCTGTTTCTGCTATGTCTTTGTGTATTTATCTCCAAAGGACTGTGAGTACAGGAGAGATTATACTCCTCGACCTTTCTTTGGGGAACTCATCTCTAAATGGAACTGCAGAAATGGGGAGGGAGGAAAGGGAAGCAGGATGTGACTTGAGTACCTGCATCGTGACCACAGATGGCCACTGCTAGACAGACACTGACGTCAGGCTGATCACGCTCGCCCATTGGTGTGTAGCAGAATAATGTTGGGATGGCTAAAACTGCTCTGAATTGGATTTGCTTAACAGATGTCATTAGTAAAAGTATTCCAATAAAGAGTTTTAAACTCTCTTCCGAGCTGATGCCACTTATCATGTATCTTCCCCGCATTCTTCTAGGGAAGCTGTTTTTGATGTTGTCCCTTCCTTCTTTTTACAAGGGAGCAAAAATTATTTGCCAAGTATCACTCTTCCAGATTTGTTTCCTCTCATTTTCCAAGATTTAATAAAGTGAACACTCAGCAGAATAGTTCTGTGTTTTTTGAACACAATTCTTCCTTTACCCAACCGAGGCCCTTCTGTGACCATGAAAACACAAAAACTGTTGTGAGCTACAGTTTACCCTTAAGAGGTTGATATGGGTCAGTTCTCCCAGGTTATTCTTAGTTCATCTGCTATGTAAACTGTTGATGTCAGTGACTGGAAGCTGCTCTCCAGGACATTATATATATGATAATTATATGACAGAAAATGCAACATATAGTTGGATCTGACCTTCAAGTTCACTAGCTTAAAAAAAGAAAAAAAAAAGTCTGTAAGAAATTTGCTGGTTTTTCTATTTATAAATGCCTTCACATTTATGTTTAGTTTATGCACATACGAGAGCCTTTCCTTGCATGGACAGCAGTGCCCATCCATCATCAATCTCGGGTATATTATAAGTCTCAATGATAACTGCCTCCAGAAAGCATTTTTGAGACAAAACAGGCAAATTCTTTTGCGTAACTATACAATCTTCCAGTAGTAGGATCTTCACTCTCACATAAACACTTCATGTTTTTCCACAAAGGAATCTGAGATAGATTTTTCTGAGACATAACAAACCACCAAAAATTAATTAAATAACAAACAAGAGGAAAACACCATTTCTTCACTCAACACACTTTCCTTGATTTTCATAAGCATTCAGATTTACAGCTGCGGATACTACCACAGGAGCAGGGCTTTGTCTGGTTTTGCTTCCTCTTCCAGCAGAGCAAGCACAGCTGCAAAATGCAAATGTTTTTTTTTCCTGAGACGGCAATCAATCTTCTCGTTTGGCTATAGTCTACTTTTCCCTATAAAGTAGAACCTAGAGATACACTCAGAAAATATGTATGGAAGTACCTCTCAATTAATTAAAAAATATTATTACTCAGAAGATAGAGACACGACTGTCTACACTGTATGAATTAAACATATATGAATTAGGACACAGACTCTTCCATTCTTTATTAACAAAACTGATGCTGTCCTGAAAATGACATTAATGAATGAGACTGGTATATGAAAACCTTCTGCATCTGCTCTAGACGTTGGAATGAGCACGTTAAATGATGCAGCAGACAAGGAGGATGCACTTCTTAGGGAAGCTGAATGTCACTTCTGTGCTTAAGGAGTTCTGCAGTTTGGATGAAGGTCACAGGCTATGTCCAGGTGCACGAAAATGAATGATAAATACACACAGTTTCTCTTAGACTGAAAGCAGAGCTAGACAAAGAGTATTAAAATCAGGAATAATTCATCCCCTGGTTTTCTAAAGATGTCAATCTTCTATTAGAAGACAGTTTGTTAGCTCCTCCATATATTAAAGCTATAACATAAAAATAGAAGCACCTCAAACTTGTAGAAGTATCTAAGATGCATAGATTAAGTAAGGTCTATGCAGAGCGAGCACCCTAAAAACATCACAAGAGCAAGCAGTGACAATTTCTGGGATAGTAATGACATGAATCAGTATCTAAAAGTTAAGTATAAGTGAAGAAGAGAATTTTTCAACTAATGGATCAGGGAAAACGTGGGAATAAAGGATATGTGATTAAAGATCATAGTGTATTATATTAACAGAGGTGGAGAATATATGACTTTGATTCTGTATTACAACACATTTCAATTGAGTTGTGTGTAGCTTTAGTTTTATACATGCACAATTTTTTAGAACACATTTTTAGAGTAGGGCATGCAATAAAGGAAATGCATTGTATTGCATTGATCCCCACATGACTCGCTGGAATATCTTAACATTTCCAGCACAGATTCCCACTTCTGAAGATGAAAACCCAGGGAAGATGAAAACCTGTAACTGCCATTAAGAGAAGGTCTAAAATTTTAATTGCTGCCTGAACACAAAGGAGCTGTGACATGCTGTGGTTTCTTGAAGCACTCCTGCAGTTACAGACACATCTTTAACTACCCCACCCTCTCCCTCTTCCCCATCCACCATTGACTGATGCAGCTGGGAGATTCAGTAACTGTGGAGCAAAATCTTGCTTACTTTCAGCTCTCCTGCCCCAGCAAATGCTCAGCTCCTCTGGGAAGATGGATCTATGCCATAAACACACTGCACCTTGAGGAGAATGAAAACTTCCCTTCAAACACACACGTGACCAGCTTTCTGGAACTGCCTGATGTTGCCAGTTTTCGTCTGTTTCCCACAAAGAAGGGAAAGAACCTTGTATTCTCCTCCTCATGATATTTCAAGTCTTAATTCCAAAGAACAGAGATGCCAGGACTTGTCAGTGACATGACTAACAATCTTATGAGAACTGGCAAGACAGCTCATTTCTCCTACATCTTACAGAAACCTTGGAATTATTTTTGTCTGAAACACTTGGGGGAAGCAAGATGGACTTAATTCTGACAACTTTATTAAATATTCAGTACATCTGACATCCTGATATCAACAACAAAAATATGGTTTAATTATGATAAGCCATACTGGTATCATTTACAATACCTAAGTGTGAAAAACTGCAATGAATTTTTTCTTGATCCATGTGGAAAAATACACACCTTCCACCCCCCCAAGAAAAGTAAGACAAGGCACAATAAATTCTCGTAATTCTCTTTCTTCTGGCTTTTCAGTTCCATCACAGCTCTCCAAATTAAGATTTATGTGCTATTTTGCATCTGTATCTGTTGTTGATTTGCCCCCCTACAGGGATAGAGGTGGATAAGTTTGGACAGGAAACGGTCTCTCTCAAGCCAAACTGAAAGGTTTATAAAGTTGCTAATAAAAGTTTGGGTCAGGGCCTAAATATCAATCATCTGCTCATTGTCTTTTTGAACGAGCTCAGGCATTTTCCCAACCACTCCCAGCAGGTCTCTGCCACTATTCTAAACTAAGATTTCAGACATTTCTTTTTTTCCTGTGTTGACCTCAACAATTTTTTTCTCTCCCTCTCTACCTGCCAAATGCATCCATCAGGATTTTGCCAAAGGCTATCTGCTTTTGAAGTTGAGAGGAATTCACTAATCGTGAGTGTCAAATCCACAATAAATGCCATTGCCATATGGTATGTGCTGCTTTTGGGAATTATCTCAAAAGGCCTAGCTGTGAGAAGGCTGGCTGTATGTTAGGAGGGTTTTACTGCTAACTTTCATAACGCATGTCAGGTTTTCAGTTTCTGTATTGACTGGCTTCAGTGAGTGCAACTGCTTCCTGAATTTATAAAAATGTTGTCAAGATCCCTTGATCTTGCTTCCTCCGTCTCTCTCACACAAACACATCCAAACACATCTCTACACAGTGGAATAGCATGCACAGTGGCATGCAAATCTAGCAAAAGAGAAGCTTGTAAATAAATAGCATGTCATTCTGCTTACTCAATAAATTCCTCTGGGTGTTAAACTCATGACAAACGTATCATAAGCCCCGATGAAGGGTTTACAGCCTGTCCCATCACACCATCCTGAGTGCAATTCTGCAATGCATAGGAAGACATAAGTTTGAAAAACAGAGCAGAAATAGCTCCCGTAAGGGCAGGGTGCTGACATAGATGAAACGTAACTAACTGGAGAGCGTTTGTTATAGCTGAAGAAGACAGCATCAGTGTCACATCTCTGTGCCTGTGGAGGTGTAATCTACATTCAAAGCAACATGAAATCTATCTCCTTTAAAAAATTGTCCATTAATACATAAATGTGTCTGTGTTGAAACTCCTCAGATACCATTCCCAACTAGAACTACACACAAGACTAAGAAATTCCACAGAGAAACACGATTTTGTGATCCAAAGAGGCAAGGAGAAAGAAAACCACATATGTGGAGTTTAACATACCAACGTAGTGATAGAAAAAGAATTACAAAAATAAATGTCAGTCCCCTTGAAACACTTGAGGCAGCGCTCTCAACTTTCTCTGATGATCTAGGAAGATGTGAATGTCCTCCATGTCTCACATCATCCCCACCAGCCACATGGAAATATCTCCAATGCAGCTCTGAGTGTTTCAAGTATAAATCCCCTCTAATTTATGTAGTCTGCTAACATCCTCTTGGAGCAAACAGAAATAATAGTTTAAAAAGACAGCTGTATTTCAGAAACATGTGCCTCTACATGACAAAAAAACCCCCAGAATTTAATACTGTCCCTAGGCAGAATTCATCCATCTTTAAGGCTTCTATTTTGTATATCTGATTTGTTTTCCTGGTAAGTAATACAAATGAACTGCTGGCAACATCACATCAAAACAAAAGCAGCAGAATCAGAAAAAAACACTGAAAAGTTTACCTTTCTAGGAAAGCTTCAGTCTTGGGATATTTTGTTTTGACATTCCAGTGACTGGAAGGAACAGCATCACTAAAGACAGCAGGCTGCAGGCATGTGGCACTTGCAAAGTTCTCATTCTGCTCTCTTCTTCTGCATCTTCTTTTGCACTATCTCCCCACTTTTCAAAC
Organism: Anomalospiza imberbis; assembly: GCF_031753505.1. Taxonomy (NCBI): domain Eukaryota; kingdom Metazoa; phylum Chordata; class Aves; order Passeriformes; family Viduidae; genus Anomalospiza; species Anomalospiza imberbis. The sequence goes on from NW_027100098.1 coordinate 865,287, forward strand.
AACCCAAGTTTTATCTGGAAGAAAAAAAGGAAAACATCTGTAGACCTGCATTACTGCATAAATAATAATTCTGTAAGCAAGCCAGACCTACCTTTAAAGAGCAGCTCATTTAATTTCTTAGCTACAAAAGGATTTTTTTTCTCCAGTACAAGTAAAAATGCTTTGTTTCTTTAATACTAAATTTACACATTTTGACATTGGAAAAATATGTAAACTTTTCAACACCAGTGTCTAGCATAGCTAAAGTTCAAGCACAAATTAAATTAATACAGTATCCACACAAAGAATATTTGCCATTCAAAAGTGACCACGCAACTTGTTAGTTCATACCAGTTGACTGGATATCTTAATGTTTTATAACTTTTTATCTCAGTACAAAAGCTATTTTATGTTTATGCTATGACTGGAATGAACTGTAAGGTCTCAGATGCCATGGGGGTACAAGCAGCGTTAACAATGAGTACATACCCATCAAAACTTTCATGAATAAACTAAGAAAATTGGGTAGAACAAGCAGTTGTGTTTAGTTTTAATAGAAAAAAAGTCAGTGCAGATGATGGATTTAAAAGTGCTTTCAGTATGATATTTCCAGCAGAATAACTGCAACTCATCCACCAAAACGTCCTACAAACTTTAATGAGTGTTTCAGGCTGGGGTCAATGGGCTGATATGAGATTTTGTTAGCACAGTGTGCAACTAAGCCAGCTTTGCAGCACTTTTCACTTAATAAGTGTCATTCATAGTCCATAAATCTTGAAGTGTTTTACAAATGAAAGCAATTATCACTGTCCTTGTTTTCCCTATGCAAAAACAGAACCATAAAGCTGCAGTGAACCTATTTCCTCAAGGTCACACAGCACAGTAGTTGAAAAGAAAACAGCAACAGCAATCCTGGTGTCCTTTGTACCCAGCTATCAAGGATCTCTTTTGCCCAATAACTCCACTTTTGCACAAGAAATTATTTTAAATGGTGTCTTGAGTTCTGAAGGCAAAACTTGATGGTTAATAAATCACAGAGATCAGAGTATGAAAATACTTGTAAGACCAGATCCTTCCTCCTGCAAGTGCATGATGCTAGAGGTCAAGGGAGACAGCTGGTGAAATTAAAAATATCAGTGTTTGAGTAATGCTGTAAAACCAAGGAGTAAAGAAATGTTATGCTTAGTCGAGAGATTAATGGCTCATGACTTGCCATGAAAATTATTTTCTGAAAGGTACTGGAACTGCCTGATTAAAAGAGCAATCCTAGCGCCCACGTCAGCCAGCACTTGCACAGACATCGAAGGAGAGGCTCCTTACAAGCCCATGAGGGATGCAGCACAGCTCGTGGCCCCTGGTCTAGCATTTGAGCTCCTGCAGCCCTGGGTCAGGCAACTCTGAGCTACAGCAGCACCCAGAACCATGGCATGAAAGCATGGAAACAGTTTTCTCCAGCAGAGGAAATCTCTCTCAGATGAAACTTGGGCTTTCTGAGCCTCCAGAACTTCTGTTAATAGTAAAAGACAAAGAAGTGTGCAAGAAGAGCACGATGGTGAAAGAGAAAGAGGGAAATAATTTGTAAAATGCCCAAAGCGTAGCTCCTATTGCGGAACACTGAGCTTCATTCTTCTCAGTCCCCTCTTCAACACTGACATTCAGTGTCTGAATGTACTACTCTTGGCCAAGGGGAGTGCATGTTCATGAGATGACATGGCGAGAAAACAGACAAACATGAAATGCCTGTTTCATCTTTCCCTTCCCTTTATTACAGAATGAGATCTGAAGAGAAGGCCCTTACTTCTTCTGTGCCAACACATCTATTTGAGGGTGCACCACAAAAGACTGATGTGGATTGGACTATCGTAGGGTTAAACTGCCTTTAAAAATCTATTTAGGGGGAAGAAGGGGAACAGAGGGGGAGGGGAGGAGGGGGAAGAATATATGAAGGTGAGACACCAGCCCTGTCCATCTTCAGCAGGATGATAGTGACAAACCATACTTCAAAAAGAAGCAATTAAGTGGGAGCCAGTCTCACTGCCAGCATGTTGAGACGTCATGGCCTGAAGGTCTGGGCCTCAGACAACAGGGAATTCACCAAAGGATTTGGGGTTCATTTTCTTGAGGCAAATTACTGTGAAGAATCAAGACTAAATTTGACTAAAAAACCAGTTTTGTCGATGCACTGTCATTTGCTGAATTGATTGAGAATCAGCACCAAACTCGGGCCTTTGGCCATAGCTCACAACCTCACTTTTTCATTTAGGCATTTTTTGCTAATGGGAACCTTCTGGTTTTTTTGGTTGTTTTTTTTTCCTCTTTTCCCTTTTATTTGAATAATGTCTCTGAAAAACCATTTGCCTTCACAAGGCGGTTGGTTAGTTTACACTGGAGGCAGCTGCTCTGTGGGCTCGAGCCAACCCTGTCTTTAGATTCATTGCAATCTGGCCAGATTGTCACATATATTTTTAGTTTATGATGATCCTCTAATACAATTCCAGCTTCCACACAGAGTCCTTCCAACAGTCTAGCTCAGGTTAATGAACTTCAGGCCAACTAACTTGCCATTAATCTTCAGGAAATATCCTTCCTCTCTGTAACATAAGCAATGTCAATCAGTGTCCTGTGCTGAAAAGACCCACAGTCACACTGATCAGAAGCAAACAGTCCCATGAGCAGAAATAAAACATGAATCCTAAAAGCAAATTCTACTACCCCGTTCCTTCCTCCCCTCAAAAGTAAGAAGAATTTGGTCAGAGAAGGAAAAATTACTGGTTTGTTCAGTTCTTTGATACTTGAGCTAAGGACCAACACCTTCTAAAACTTCCTCACCATGAACAGATCCAAAATAAATGAGGAAAAAGAGTCTGAAAAGAAAAATGCCGAGGCTAAAGCTGCTTCCCCACCTTGGCTTCAGCTAGGAAATAGCACTGCACTGTGTTAATTATCACCTGCAAGATCGACCAGGGAAGGAAGCCATGCACACACCTCGCTGAAAAGGGGGCATTTCCAGCGGAATAAAGGAGCTTTTATTTGCCCCATGTAGGGGCGGGAGGCACAAGGCTGAGAGGGGCTGAGCAGCCTGGCTCCATCCTGCTTGGACCTCCCAGCGGGGCCCATAAATTGGGACCGGGCTGTGGGTAACGCTGCCAGAAGACAGAAAGTGGAGCTGCGGGTGGGTTGCCATCCTGACAGAGAGAGGGGCCAGACCTGACTGGCACATGTGCCATGGCACGTCCCGAAACGAGGTGTCACCTCCCCGCAATTGGTCACATCTAGTGGAGCCTATAAAACAGATTGCTCCGAAGCTACTGTCTGAAACAAGAAAACCTGGGGCCAATTTACTAAACATAATTTATTCCAGGCCCTTTGTGGCAATAAACAGAGCTCTTCAGCCTTCTCAAACACACAGACAGTAAGGAGCTCTGTGCTTATGGGAGCTTTTTCAGATCGTTCAGCCCAAACCTATCTAAATGCAAAATCTTGCATTCACAAATACTGTGTAGTTTCCGACTTCTCCTGGCGTCAAGACGTCCAGAGCTGAAACGACTGTGACCCATCTGCAAACACACACTTTTTAAACTGTATTCAGGAAACTCTCGGTTAATTCTGTGAAAAAAGCCTTTATGGAATTGGAGGATAATTTAAAACCTGTTTCCAGCACTATTTTTCCAAGGTCATTTTAAAATTCAGAATTTTATTTTCCAATAAAGAGTTGTGACTCAGTTTTAGTGAATCTAATAGCAATGCTGCAAATTGTGACAACTGAAAATCTAGAGCTACAAGCTCTAGATAAAATCTAGTCACTCCAAGCTTATAAATCCAGCCACTATAGCTTATAAAATCTAGTCACTATAAGCTTATAAGTTAATTATAAACCTAATAAGTAAGTTGCCTAAGCCACGTAGCTTCAATACGTAATTTTCTATCACTGATGCAAGAGTTTTTCTTTCTTCTCCTCATCTATCCTTGTTTGACACCTTGTGGTTTTATTTTATTTTGGTCAATGGAGTCAGAAGAGAGCAAAAAATGTCCCTTCCAGACATCAGCAAAATAGCATGAGTGGCCTTTCAGACAAATATATTGCTTTAAAAGATTTAAAACTAACCAGCTACAATATAAACAAAAATTACCCCACCTACGATTCATATTTATTGAAAGGTACATTATCCCTTTATCATCTCTTTATTAAGAGATCAATATCTGTTTATTTAGTTAGAATATTTTCTACTATTACAAGTAGAAAATCTATATGCACACAAATTTAAAGCACGTTATTTTAACTACAAGTATACAGATATGTGTGTCCAATGCATTATGCAGATATCTCACCTTGAAATTATCATACAAATTCCAAAAGAAAAATTACTGTGGTTGTCTACTGTGTGGTTCAAAACTGTACTATAATCATGAACTGGATATTGAATTGCCTTTGTTAGTAAGAGGGAAAACTGCAAGCATACATGGCGTAGATTAGTAACTTAGAAAGTCAAATAGACTAAAAATAAAATTACACCTTCAGACTTACTTAACAATCTTAACTTAGTTCTGCAATAACAAAGATGACATTGATCCAGAGCATAATGAAACTATGTTCTTGCAGCCCTTAGATAGATGGTCTGTTTATTATTTGGCAGAAGATGCTTTTCTCTTCATTGTGGAATCTCAGTTAAAGCTAACTCCATCCAAGAACTGGTAAGCAGTATTATTCATCACTATTCTCCTACTTATTAAGTAGGTTTTGTGCTGTTTATAGTCCAGAAAATGTTCCCTTTCAGGATTCAGAAAAATACTGCTTTTTACACAAACCCCAGATCAGCATTACCTCACTTCCTAACACCAGGAGAAATTAATGAATGAAAATATAATGGTAAAATCAAAAAGCATTATGTGAGCCTACAGTAAGTGATTTTTTTTTTCATTTTATGTTGCATAAATCACTGGGTTTAGTCTACCTGGTTTAGATGAGGTTTTGCCATGCAGCAGTCTTCGCTATTGTTAAATACCCAAACAATTAGCAGAGACTCCTAAGAAGCATAACCCAGCTTACACTGAGTTTTGCAAAACTATAAAGGCTTTAACTTTTACTGAGCTCCTCACAGGATTTACACACCATCCATTCAACACCAATAACTTGGCAAGAAAAATCACCGCTGTGATTCCCACTTGAGAAAAACCAAATAGAGCAAAGAAAAATGAAGGGTCTGAGAGACAATGAGGACACAATTGAGGGAACAGAGTCAGCAAAAAAATCTTCTTGCAGAGAACCATCTGATAATAAATAAAGCTCTCCAATAGAGAGAGAAAATACATTTGAGGATTACACTGGATTTTTGTTGAGATGAACTCAAGCTCAAGTAAAAAATGGTGACTAAGGAAGTGAAATGAGAGAAGAAGGAGGAAGGAACTCCCTTACTTTGTTTACTTTTTCATACTTTTCAGCATCTTTCTGAAGGGAATCTGCTGGTGGAAGCCTTTCTAACAGGCATGTAGTCTGTTTGGAGATAAACACTGGTTGAAATGGTAGAAACCTTACAGAATGGTCTGTGTCACATTGTTTTGAAGAGCTCATCTGACCATGAAATTTACTGTTGGGCACCTAAAATTATACACATAGGAAACGAGCACTACATCCTCAAAAGATATCAGGATCTTTTTCAGGTCAATGTCAGTGAGGTCAGGATTGCACTCAAAAATTTCACACAGACACAGAAGTAATCTTTTCAGAAAGTGACAGATAGACAGCCATGCACACAGACATGTTATGTATCATTACAAACGGTGATTCTGAGAAATTTTATTTGTGGCATTCTATATTTTGGACATGTAACACATAAATCCAAGACTGATGATAAAGCAAATGCTATTCTCTAACCCTAATTATTTGTATATTGTGTCTCCTCAAAAAAAAAAAAAAAATAACCAAACAAACAAAAAAAAACCAAACCCAAAAAAACAACCCAAAAAAAACACCCAAAAAAACCCCCCAAAAAACAACCAGACTCACTGCTTTCTACATTCTATAGGCTGTTTCTCAAACACAGTATCTATTGTTCAAGAAAAAGGATAGGATGGAAAGCAATTTGTCATCTGAAAATTGTATTTCCAAGAGGAGGTAGGGACATAAATAAAATGTCCCACAAGTCAGATGTGAAGCTGGGATCTTTGCACAGAAATATCAACATGCCTTTCACTCTACAGTTAGATGCATATGTATCTCTTATGGATTCTTTTTCCTCATTTCCTCTTGTTTCCTTTGGGGAAGGAACTATGACTTCAGGTATTACGTCCATGATAACAGCTTTCTATAGGCTTTTTATTTAGAAAGACATGAGAATGCCCTACAAGTCTGATCATTAAAAAAAAAAAAAAAAAAAAAAAAAAAAAAAAAAAAAAAAAAACCAAAAAAACCCCAAACAACAAAACCCAAACACAAGCCAAAGAAGAAGGCAGTGTAAGGCACGATTTAGCAACACATAAGAATCAAAAGGAGCCCTAAGCCAAACCTGTGTTACATTATTTTAAGTACAGCATGTTTCCCCAGCAGACCAAAAAAAACCACTAACGCTATGAAAAGTGATTCTAAGATGAGTTTTGTAATTCTGGTATCCAAGAAAAGAAAAAAGCAGTAGTATGAAAATTCCTAGAGACATTAATGAAAATGTAGACTAGATGGAAAACCACGTACTGTGACGTCTGAAGGGTTTCAAAGAGAGACAGAGAATTTTCCTCTGAAATGTCTGTCACCACCTGCAGCACTTGGGGCGGTTTGGCTCAGCTCTGAGTGGAGACAACACTTGCAGGAAGCTCTGCCTGTGGAACAGCCTTGGCCTGCTCTTGAGAAAATACTGGAAAGCCAGAAAAATGTCACAATGGCCATCAGAGAAAACAAATGCTCATTTTGGGGAGATCTGCCTGAGCATTTAAACTCTAGCAGATGGCATTTCTCCTGCTGCAGCCTGAATTACCCTCAGGCAGCACTGTCAAGCCACCTAAACCACTGACCCTGCAACCACCATTCTTCTGCTGGAAGAAACATAAACCTACATTGGCCAACACAAAGGAAGGATTACAGTCTCATTTTCGCCTCCAGGAGTTCTTGCCAGTGCTTTGCTGTGGAAAAACTGTTCTCTGCTATTTCCTTTCATAGGAGACCTTCCAAAATATGCAGGAATGAAGCATCGGTCCTCTAGCAGGGACCAGAAGTCTGAACTAGCTGATATTTTTGGGCATTACCAGTAACTGGTGGCAATGGGGTATTCTACAGATTAGTTACTTGAACTTGCCCTATCATGACTTTTGTACATTTGTGAAAAACCCAGCTTGAAGGGACAGTAGTGCAGCACTCTGGTGAAATCTGTGATATATCAAATCCAGACTTACAGCTCTGCAGGATACAGCAGCAAGGTGGATAGCAGTGCATACTCTGAAAGGGAACAGCCTGTGAGTTTCTGCATGGATACATCTACAGATGCAAGTAGGTGGGGCTCTCCTGTCCTTGATCCAAGCAATCCAGACCTCAGCCAGATCCTAGTGCTGTATGGCTCCATTAATTGCACACTATACAGCAATAGATTACACATTTCAGCCATACACACATCTGAGGCACCACCAGACAGCCAACTGTGTGTGCAGGCACAACCTGCAGATCATGCACACAGTCACAACTCAGCAGACCCTACTAAATCAAAAACTCAACCAAAACAACACTAAAACAAACCCTCCCCAAAGCAGAAGGAAATAAAGGAACAAAGATTTACATTTACATAAATATTTAAAAGGTAAATTTCATTTCACAGCTAATGCTTTATTGTACTAAAATTTGTAGCTATATTATCTCATGTAAGCATTAATGTATTGCCCAACAGTTTGTAATTTTGTGTAAATGCTTGCAGGCACTCACAGCTGTATCTAAAGTCTGTGAGACTCTCCGATAAAAACAGAATGTTACAAATGTTAAGTAGAGGCAACTGCATGTTGTAGTTGGCATCTTAATATAATAAATTTTTTTTTATTTTTTCTATTTTACAAATCCTGAAAGCATGTTTCCTTAACTGCCAGTACTATTTAGTTTATTGTCAGCTGTGTAGAAGTCAAATCATAACTTTCAAAATAATTCAGGCTAATGCAGTTTAGTAATGATTAAAAAAATGTGTACTTCATACGGCAGCTGGGCTTTGATCAAATCTGTTTGCTGTATATCCAATGGCATATTTTACTAAAATTCCTTTCATCAACGTATGGCCTCATAATTTGATGCACTGTCAGTGAACTCTGTGCAGCACAGTCTGCAGGATTTCATATATAAACTACACTATAGGGAAAGACATGCCAGAAGGATTTTAATTTCCACTTTCAACAAATTGATTTAAAAATTCATTACTATATTCTTGAAGTCTACTGGAGAAGGGTTTTTTTTAATGCATTGTCCCCCTAATTTTGGATCAACATTTTGTGCAGCTAAAATGTAAAGTGATACACATATGAACGTGTACACTGCACAGCAGTGATCATCTGTTGGCCCAATAACCCAGTTATTTTATTGTTAGACTGAACACATTTGCTTTCTTCCTGTTTTTTTTAAACACTTGATTTCATTTAAATTTGGAGTATATGTGACAGAGAATCAGCAGAGCCTCTATAAAAAATCCCACTTGTGAGCTTACACAAGTCATTGACTCAATGGGGACCTGCTCCTCTTGATGGGTTTCCCTCAGGTACTCATCATCACAGCATCTGAGCACTTTAAAAGCTTTAATGTCTCCATCCTCTACCCTCTATTCTTGTTAGAGGTAGCTGGATTTCTTTTAATGCTGCCATCGGAGATGACATCCCTTGGATAACATCACACTAGCCGTCAGGACCAGTACCCACATCCCCCTAGTCACACAGCCAACCTTCTCCACAGGGACAACAGACTTGGAACTCCTGCAGGGAGATCCATGACTCACATACCACTTTTTACAGTGTTTTATTTGTGATTTAAGTGCTTGTGCAAACTGCAGAAAATTACAAGCAATCACAGTTTCATTTTCTATAAAGAACTTCACAGAGCTGTGTAAGGAAAAACACACTGCCAGTATGGGTTCAGACAGCAGGTCATCAAAGCTTTAACAGCCCTGTGTCCTCTGATCATCAATTTTACCATTTTCAAGGGTTACAACATGCTGCTATCTATTCAGAGCTTCAAAAACCTTTCTGTTTGTGACACAGCAAGAATCACTTTATATTTGGTGCAACAGTTGTTTTGCTATTTTTAAGCTGCTTTATGAGGGGTGCTATCATGACAGTTCCTGGAATCTGAAACAGCCATACTGAAAAAGAAACCAAGAATTCATGCATCACCTCCTCCATTCAACACAGAAATACTTCCACTTTAGTTTAAAATCACAATAACTTTCCTGTGTCTTGTGAGGACACAGTGTGCAAGGATGAATCAGTATTTCACTGAAAAAAAAGGAAAAAATTAGATGGTTAACCAGTTAGTTTCCATAATCAGAAGTCCAACATTAAAAAGGCAGGATGTAAAACACTTCTCATTTCCTTTTCCCCTAAGTCATTTGTCCCCTAAGATGATGAGGCAATCTCAATCTTGAGGGACTTCTGAGGTTTCATTCCTCAAGGAATGAAAGGATTGTCAACACTGGAACAGGAGCTCAGAGAAATTGTGGATTCTCCATCTTTGCAGACATTTGAAGCTTGACTGGACATAGCTCTAAGCAATCTAATCCAAAGCAGAAGTTATCCATCCTTTGAAATACAAATAAAATCATATGACTTCCTCATGTCTCCTTCAATCCTAATTTTTCTGCTATTTCCTTTAGCAGTTAATGGACAAAATAATAACTGAACTGAATCACACACTGAAGGTCTTGCTCAACATCCAACACCCTTCCACTTAAACTTGGATGTCTGACAGCCATCAAATGACTTTTTCTACTCTCTAGTGACCTTATCTTCCCAAGGACTCTTCTGATAAGGGCAATGTCTACCTGAGCTGCTTACGAATTAACTACTTCACTATTAAAATCTGACTGAAAACAGGATCACTTGTCTTTTATAACACTGTCCAAAAGCTGAAGCAATTCAAGAACTGATCCATAGGCAGATAATCAACCCCTGTACCAAGAACAGCAATGTGTGCATAGGACAAGTGGAGTACACACAGCATAGGTACAGGCACTGCATTAGCTGTATCACTTAATTCAGTATCTCACAGCTTCCACGTACAGTTCACCCACATGGTCCTGGTTTGCCCATCCCGTGAAAACTAAGCCCACAGCTGAGTGTCACAGTTATTAACATGGTATGTGAAATAAGGCTTTTGCCTGCACGGAGACAAGAGGGGGATTTATTCCAAGATTTCCCCACTGGAGTCTGAAGAAGTTGGGTGAAAAATGCCACTGGATGAATTATTGACACCCAAACTACGCCAATGACTTCTGCTCACCCAGCACACAAGACCATCTGTGTGTTCCCTCCTGACCTCTCTTTTCTATCCAGATCAGCAGCTCTTTCCTGCCAGTCTATTATGTCCCAGTGACACCAAGAAGTGGAAGCCATTGTAGTTACCACATTAAATATTTCTCAACATTGCAGGGAAAAAAAACTACTAGAAAGGAATTGGGCTCCATGCTGGCTTAGCTAGAAAAAGAAATGTGGTGAAGAAAATTAAGCTGTGTTTCTATAGCCACAGCTGAGCAGGTGGCAAAGACCCATCACTGGTGCTTGTTCCATAGAGGATTCCACTCCCTGGCAAAACAGTTACTCCTCAAAGAAACCAGGGCTTGAAGATATCCAGGACTCTGCCTGTCAGATGAGCCTTGTGTAAGTTTATGAAGTCTTGGGGTCACTATGATTAACTACCTTCCTTAAGCTGTTCCCCACCAGGCTTTAGTGCTTTTAAACCACTGACCCCTTGAATTAAAGAGGGAGATTTCTCTTTTCACAGCTGTGACTCAACACAGGAAGGAATTCAGAGACATCTGAAAACAAAGCCAGGCAGAATTTGAAACAAAATCCTTTAATGACAGATTTAGCAAGTGATGGGCACAGCTGGAGCTTACAAATACAACTAAGCAAATGAGCATGCATTATACAACAACCTTACATAGACAGATCCTATGAAGGGCAATTTCCTCACAGGAATTGCAAAAACCTAACTGCTATGAATAAATCATCAGAAAAACTAGATATTAGCTGTTCAAAAGGAATCTGAGTCTTCAGATCCTTTACCAAACTAAATGGTAACCACCCCTAAAATGAGATATGTGACAACCAATTAAGAAACTAAAGCCTTCATTTTTAGTTATTGTCTATTTAAATCACAATACAAAATCAAAATTCCTGTGCCTAGAGAAGAATAAAACACTATTAAGGTAGTTTTCAAAACTTATATAATACCTTTCATACATTCAACTTAAAATATAACAGTAACTAGTACATACATCATTGAGTCATTGTAAAGAAAATGTGTGCCTACTATTTCTGCTGGGGAAACTGATGCTAAATGTACTCACTAGATATTCTAGGAGGAATTGAAGTGAAAAAAAGAAGTGGAATTAGATACTAACAGCTAATTATCAGTGTCACTATCTTAAACATGACATGCTTCTTTCTACCCAGTCAAATGGGCTACATGACACAGCAGACTACTTTTAAGAAGTAAGCACAAGTTTGCCGATGAACTTTATAAAGTGCAACAAATATCTTGAAGATAATCACGCATGAGGAGTTGACCACCTCCACACAGTACTGCAAAGCAAAACAACAATGACTACTGAAAATTCTATTTCCCTTATCTGCCTAGCTGGGGTATGTGACTTGCATTAATGGCACGGGGAATAATGTACTTGCACTCAGACCCTGGACTGACTGATGTCAAATGAAGTTCAACCATTCATATTAATGGGGATCAGCATTTGTCCGAGGGAATGGAAGCCTCTCGGACCTCAGGGTCATGAATTGACAAGCTATCGAACATTTTCTCTGTAGTGCTGACCATCCTCCATCCCCACTGAGCTCAGCTGTCTGGACTCTTAGTCCCGCTCCAGCTGCTTTGTGCTCCTCCTGAGGCACAGAAAGAGCTCATTACAGATTCTTTCTGTGTAATGTGCAATGAGGGCTGAGGTCTCACAACTCCCTTTCTAGGAAATGCAGAATAGTCACATTTCTCCGGACCCCAAGAAAAACAGAGACATACATGTAAACTGTGAGTTTTGTTATTCTGGAGATCTGTAATTGACTAAGCCAGATGGTGACAGAAGTGCCATTAATGCCAAAAAAAAAAAAAAAACCAAAAAAAAACAAACCCAAAAAACCCCAAACCCAAACCACTGAAAATATCTCCTCAAAAGAACAAAGATGACTAATAACTTGTACCAAGAAAATGACTGTTAAATTGCTATTGTCTCACACCACTAATACACTGGCAGGATGCAAAAAGCAGTTTTTCTTACAGATAGATTTTCTGGAAAAATACCTTCTCGCAGAACTTATTCTTGAATGGTTTCAGGATATCTATAAACTCATGGGTTGTAGTCATGCTAATGATCAGCAAGCAGTAACTTCAGATAGCTGATAAAAGTCTGTAGCTGATATTACCCAGTAAAACATTAAAACAGGCAAAAGAAACCACTGCAGCAGAGTTTTGGCCTTCTTAATATCAAGTAGAGAAATTCTGGGAGTAAGGACAGTTATAATTTTCACCATCATCATTAATCCTAATAAAATTAAGAAGGGCAATAGTAACAATGATAACCGTAACTTTTTTCCTAAACTTTTTTGGCAACAAAAAGTCTGCCAGATGCAAATTTAAATTTTATGGATGATAAGAAAGTCAGCTGTTTCTAGTGACTTTTACAAGTTATAACCCAGCTCTGGTAGTCAGGACATGCAGAGTGAGTGAATTCAAAAAGCCCACTCAAGCCCTGGCATCTCTGTTTCTTTAGAGGCACCTCAACCACACTCTTGTTTTTCAGAGGAGTTTGTGCAGACATTAAAAACCATAATGCAATAAAAAGAAAAGAATTCAGCATGCAAGGCCAACCCCAATGAAGGATGAGACAAATGAAAAAAACAAGATTAAAGTAAGTGCATAAAAAATTTCAGTATCATGAGTCACTAAACTGACCCATGAACTATAACTTGACCATGTCTCCTTTAATTGTTCCACATAAGGATCTGCTTTCTGAAAAAGAAGAATATCTTTAGCAGACATAGTGCTACAGCCGTTTTTTCCTTTATCAATAGTATATGTGTACTGTAGTGCAAGTTACGGAACTTAAGTTCTACCACAGAAAGAAGCATGTAGGATGAAGGAGACAGACAGCTAGACCAGAAAATGCCTTCTATATGTACCTGGTGAACTACCAGTAGAAGTCACCACAAAACAATGAAGATCTATTCCTGACGGTAATATAAGGTGAAATATAAAAGCTAAAAAGGCAAGACTGCAAACTTAGGCAGTCAGTAACTGAGAAAGTATTCACATTTGATATTCTTTCAGCATTAAAGTGGTCTCTCATTTTTCTTTCCTTAGCAATATGGATCACAAAACATATTACTGATTTTCTACATTTAAGCAGTTCTGGGTTTTCTCCACCTTCAACATTAATTTCCTGTTCCAGAAAAATCCTCTCACACAACAACTTGTTACTTAAATAAGAATATAAAAATGTTTGTAATGGCAAAACTGAAGGCTCATCCAGTCTAGTAGTCTCTTTTCAACAGCAAGAAGAATAAATATAGAACATTTATATACGATATTTCCCTACCCTTAGTGCCCCCCCTCCTCTCCATCTATTTTCAGCTCAGGAGATTTCCTGAGCCTATTGTGGCCTGTCTATTTTGCAACCCCCAAGTAGATATCACTTTCAAGTACTTGTCCAGCATCCCTCTGAGCCCTTGTAAAATTCTTGCATCTCAACACCATCTGGCAAACAAGTTTATATGTCTGCTACCCAGGGTGTGAAGAACCACTTCCAATACCAATAGTGCAATGTGATAATGTATTAATTTCCCCTCATACACCACTACCTTCATAACATTAGCCAGAAAGTAGCTCCCATTGGGCAATAAAAAAAGGAAAATTCGGATTTAGTTTGATGCTCATCCAACTGTTTCAACATTAGCTGCATTACACATGCTACCTCATTATTTATTTTGTATAATTGTCTCACGGAGTGAGTGGGAAATTAAGTGAGAATTGGTCAAGAGAAAGTTAAGAAGGTGATAGTAGTCATCAGTTCTAATGAGTGTTTGCTGCCAAAGAGAAATATCTTGCTATGGTCACTGCACAAGACGAGATATTTCACGACTAAATCTTTGGTGAGAATCCAGGATCAGCTTTGAACAAACTAAGTTCAATTCAACAGAGTAAGCATTTGCCAAGGCTGGCAAACATGGGGCAAAATCAGAGCTGAGATCAGTGAAAGACAAACCCTTCAGTTTCACAGCCATCAGTGGCTCAGGATTGGTAGCAGAAGGGTTCCCACACATGAACTGGTGAGTACCTGCAGGCAGGTAGGATGGAAAAGGCATCCCAGCACCCAGCAGCTGGGGAGATCTGTCACATCTCTCCTTGACAAGGCCCTTTGCCTCTCTCACGCTGCAGTAAAATTCACTTTTAGTTTACTGAAATGACCAGGATTTCTCATATTCACAACTTTTACTCTAATAAAGGCAGCATGGAGGTGAAGCATTTTACTTTTGCACCAGTTGATAATGTATCTTTAAAATCTGCTTTCAAAATTACTGAATAATTTAAGAAATGTGCTTTAAGATTTATGTTATAAACTGACTATGAGGAAGTAAGAGTTATAAGCTCTCTTAATCTTCAGGTTTCAAGGTGTGAGTGATGTAAGAAACATCATCTTGCAATACAGAACAGTAAAATTGTGAAGATTTATGCCTTCCGTTGAAACATCTGGTCTTACCCGCCCTTGGTGCCAGAATGGCAGACTGGATGAGCTGCTTGTTTATTCCAGCCAGGCATTTCCCTGACTCCTGGACTTTATGTTAAGGCATGATGAACATCTTACTCCCACTGGAGAATTTTTGCTCTCATGAAGTCAATAGGTCAGAACTTTTGAAATTTACAGCTCGTGAAAGGGATTCCTCCTTTGAGTTTGTTAGATTCTAGTGCATCAGTAGACAAATATAAATACTTAAAACAATTGTACTTTATGTACTCCATACTTGTGCTTCATACAGGCATAGGCATTAATTTAAAGGCCTGTCAGAATACAGCTTCATTAGCAACAGAGTGAATCATGAGGGGTAGGAAATATCCAAAAGGATTGCATCTCACAGAACTACAACAGTAAGCCCTATCAAAAAGTTCCTTTTGTTTTACAACCACAATAAACTTTTCAATTCAGTATTATAAACTGTAATTATCCTGGAGGATCAAACTAGTTGTATTTACTTACTTAGAATTCAGAATAATTTCATTCTTTTTACTACATCTATCAAAAGTCAAATTTTGAGTTAGCAGTGGATCACGATAATGTAATGGCATTTCTGTTACTGCCTAATGAGTTTCAGAATTGTTTCAAAAAATACACACATTCAAAAGTTCCATAACTTCATCAAAAACTCACATTGAAGCAATGATGAAATACTTTCCATTTTCCAAAAAAAAGTCTCCACTAGGTTTTAAAACGGAAAAGTTATACTGCCTTTTTCAATTACAGCTACTTGTAAGATTTTCCAGAGGTAGCTACAGTTTGGCTTTGACCCTACTATTGCAAAGTGCCAGAAATACCAAATTATAGCAGGGAAAATGTTGTGTGTGCACACATGTATGTGTTTGTCTACAGTCTGCATGAGCAACTGAAAAACATCCAACACACACACACAGCAAATCGCATAATTAAAACTTACTGTTATGCAGAAGAAAATGATCATTTAAGTAGAAAATAATGGAAGGACAGCAGAGATTTCTCAGTACTAAACCATAATGCTTCATTTAATGAGTAATCCCTGGAGCATATCGATGTTTACCTCGCTCTGGGCAAGCTCAAGTGCATAGACAGACAATTACAATGCTTCAGCTGATGTATGATACCTTGTTAGGCTGCTGTAATGCAGTGACATTCTTTCATGGCCTTACAGAGTGCATTTCTGTATTTGCTTCCATGCCAATACAACCTTTGTCTTTGCAAGATTAAATGGCTGCATGTTCGAAGTTAGAATGCCTGAATCTGAATACACAAAGCCCTGGAAACTTAAAAGCTGGAAACCCTGTCTGCAATCTCTCTGACTTTGGCAGGTACATTGTCTGCATCCACTCTGCCTTCAGAAAAATAAAATATTAGTAAATTTTTTAAAAAGGACAAGATTTTGCAATAGGAAAATCACAATACAATTTGGTTGAATTGCATCTTACATGAATAATTGCTGGACAGCAGACTTATTTACATGATCCATTGAATACAATTTTTAAAAAATTAATATGTAGATACAGGCTGGAGATAAAGAGTAAATGCTGGCCAATGGCTTCAGAAAGACTCCAGGTTTTGCCTTGGGAGAATGGAAAAAGGAGAAAATATATTGCTAAAGCCTCTCTTCCCACCTCTTTTATACTGCTGCCTCTTGTCAGAATGTAGGGTGCAAAGTTCTGAGACTGGTATTTGGCAAAAGCACAGCTTAAATTATTAAAAAAAAAAAAAAAGAGGGAAAAGAAAATCTAATGAAACTGCTTTGGTCAATCACACAGAGCTATTGAACACCTCCTTAATGTTGTTAGTCTTCACTTCTCCATGAATTTTGTGAAAGCTGAAGGCAGTACTTCAAACTATTAATCTTCTATGCTTTTAGACTCTATATACAAATCTTATTTTTCTAGTCCATATTACCGGACAAGGAAAGTTAAAATACAGAGATTATAAACTCTACTGCTTGGTCATATGGGGAACTCTAGAACCTCAGAAATGCCCACACTTCTGTATTTCTTTCTATGTATTTGATCCAAAATTCTGGCTATCAATGTGAAAGGAATTTTAAAGTTCTTCTATTAATAACAATCTAAAGATAGAAAAGATTCACGATTCACAAAAAAGTAACCCACGCACACTCAGATACACACACAGTATAGATGGCTGTGCTTTGTTCCACAAGAAACTCTTGTGATTCACAGCACCTGAGTATGAGTTTCCAGGTTTCCATGAACTTACTTCTTAAATATTAAAAACATAATGCATTTAAGAAATTTCTTCCTTTTTTTTTTTTTTTTTTTTTTTAATGAAGCCAAATGTAGCAATCAATGGTCATCTATGTTCTGGTTGGCATATTTCACACAAGAGACCCTTGATAATAAACCATGGCTGAAATATCAAAATTCCTTCAAATACTTACCTCTGTTAATGGTAAAAACAGCTGCACTCAAAATCTGCTGCCCTTGATATCACTTACATTCCCACAGGAATATAAATCTCCATGTTTCAAAAAAGGTATTCATCTCAGGGCTCTGGAGAAACACACAGCTTTTTTGTTTGATGCTGCCTGATAGTATTATTGGGTTAACATGATGAAATAGACTCTTTTTTTTCCATGAAGCTTATCTAGTCTCACATTATTAATCTGAAAACAGGCCAAAAGAAAAAACAGGAAGAGAGATACAACAAATTCAGAGCTCAAATATGGTCATTTGGGCCACTGCAGATCTTCAATAGAAGCAATTTAGGATGAGACATGGGAATACAGAAAAAGAAACACAATGAAGAGCGACTACTGAAGGCTGTTTCCTATCTGTTAGAAATCAAAGAGCATCAGAGCAAAAATGAAATTGTCTTGTAGCTGAGGTAATAATGTACCTAATGATCTTGAAATGAAATGTTTAAAAACCTATATTTCTACCTTTCATTTTAAAAGATGTGCATTTTAATCCCATGAGTAATCCAACAATGATAATTGCAAAACTGTAACATATAATTAAATTCAAACCCAAGATCTATTCCACCCTTGAATCGAAATTATTCCTTTCATCATAGTAAAGGCCTGTTGTTTTTAAAACCTAGTGTCTATATTTATTTCATTTAATTCATAAGCCCCTAGTTATTACTGTAATTTTACTCATACGCCGGTTATCTAATGTGTAATGCTATAGCTGTTTGAAGTGTATTTTCCAAAACCAGAACAGAACTAAGACCCAGAGACACATCACTACCTCTTGCAGAAATGTCACTCATGCTATGAATAAAGCATAAGCTGAGAAAAACATCATTACCCACCAAACAAATAGCATTTACTCAACCAAACCCATGTGTCTGGAGCTGCGCTCCCGAGCTAATTGGAGGCAGATTCTTGTGCCATGCCACAGGACGCAACAGCTGAGAAACCTCTCGAGCTGGTCATGGAGAGCTCAGCACGCTGTGCAAGGGGAATTGCCAAACTCTGGGACAGGAGGCAGGGCCAGAAATCCCAGAAAGCAGGGTGTGGATATTCTCAGTTCAGTCAGAGAGAAAAAGAGAAGGTTTTCTAACCAGGCGAGAGCCTGGGAGACAGTTGGGAAAGAATGTAAATAATTCTCTAATCTATCTTGTTGTTCACATTGTTTATAGATAGGTTCTGCCACCGTGCGTCATTCACTGCACACCAGTGGTGTGAGATGTTTTTACTCTAAGACCAATGAAATCAGTCCACACGATGTTCTCTATAAATGGAGCGGTGCATTTGAAATAGATCGGAGTTCATTCTCTTTGCCTTTGATTTGGAGTCATTTTCGTTCCCGTCCTGCTCTACAGTGACAAGTGAGCAGATACAAAGATAACCTTTGGTTGGAAGGTTCATCCAGAGGCCACCTTTGGCTCAGGGCCTCACTCAGGGCTGTTGTCCAGGCCTTGGCACTTCAGGGACGTGGTTTAGTGCTGGGCTCGACACTGCTGGGTGACCGGCTGGACTGGATGAGCTCAGAGGTCTTTTCCAACAGAAAGGATTCTGTGATTCCATGATTCCATCTGCTGCATTCAGCCAGGTCCATGTTAGCAGCATTCATTTGCTCACAAAGTCTCCTCAGGCCCAGCTCTTGAGGCCTGAGGCTTCAGCTCCTTCAGCTCCTGGTGCTCAGCTGCTCGTGCTGAACGAGACACTCGGAGAGAAGAGCACAGTCCATCCAATTCCTTCTGGGACACGGAGAGGGGAGGCTGTGCAAACAGGAGCAGTGTTTGGTGTGGCCTCCTCTCTGCCCTGCACGCCTTTCAGTGCTTTGAAGCAGCCAAGAGCTTTCTCCAAGAGTGCAATGGAGCAGCTGTTCCTGCTGCCGGGTCTGGCTCTCTCCAGTCTCTGACCTTGCCTGCTTTTGTCCCTCTTGCTGTGCCCTCTGCTCCCCCAGGGCTCGGTGGCTGCTGCCCAGGACTGTGGGACTGGCACAGATCCCGTGGTGGAGACCCTCCTTTCTGTGCCCTTGGAGCTGCCTGGGCACAGCAGCCTTTTCCATCTGGAAGCTCCCCATGGACAGGGAGTCCCCAGCTCCGCTCCTTGCACAAGCTCCAGGAGCCCAGGGCTGCCATCTCAAGTCCCTGCTGGCCCTGGGGGCTCCCAGGTGGGCACAAGTGGGGCAGCAGAGCCAGCAGGGAGCCTGCGAGTCTCTTCCAGCCCTGTCTGCTCTGAGTTTGGGCCTTGGAGCCTCAGGTGGCCAAAGGCAGCTGCTGCTGGTCCCTGTGTGTGCCCGTGTTCAGCAGTGCTGCTCCATCAGTCTGTGCCCAGCAACGGGGAAAAGCCTCAGCCCTGCAGGGCCAGGAGCTGCCGGGCTCTGCCTGAGCAGCTCAGCCAGAGGGAAGGGAGCTGCTCCCCACGGGAACCAGGAGCAAAGGGCTGGAGCACCTCGCTCTGGGGCAGAGCCCAACTTCTGTGAGGGAGTAACAGAGTTATTCACGTGCACTGGTGTGTCAGCACTGCAGGTGCTGTGCCTGCAAACACATTCGGGATGTGCAAAAGAATTCTGCAACTCTTGGCTGGATCAGGATGTCAGCAGTGCTGAACTCCAGCTTAGTCCAAAGCAAACACTTGACACCTCTTCTCATATCTGCTAGATTTTTTACCGCAGGGTATCCAGAGAAAAGTAAACAGAGGAGTAAATATTTTCATTGTTTATCAGAAATGTATCTTATTTTTCTGTAAATCTTATTTTTGCTGAAAAATCTGATTTTTGCTGAAAAATCTTACCTATTTTACATGATGTGTTATCTACTTAAAAAGAAATAGAAAAAAATTTAAAAATGAGAAAAATATGAAAGAGAAAACAAAAAGAAACAAATGCGTAATGAAATCTTCTGTAACTTTGGATTTAAGAGGTAACTGATCTTTTTAAAAGGAGAACTCATTTACTTTGTGCCTGTTCTGATGGCCTGGATCCATCTTACTGACTGACCCCAGCATTCTTTTTTTAAAGACATTGGGTTTTGTTTCCAATATTAAGATTTATTTTTTTTAATTGGTGTTGAAGCAATAGGAGGATGAGAGATGGATTGTGCACGACTGTGTCTTGAGAACAAAAACATTGCAGTTTGAAACTTGGACCTAAAGTAATTAAAATGAAACTTAGAAATCCCAGTGCATTGTGTGACAGCAGCTTTTCCTATAGGATGTGCAGCATCACAAAGACTTCATCAGTGGGGTTGGGAGTGCTTGGAGCTTTGTCCTGTGCCACTCTGGGATGCCATGAACCAGGACTTCACCTGCCACCAGCCCAGGTCACCCTCTGCCACCGCAGCTCCTTGGACCTTGTGTCCCCAAAGCAGACACAAAGTGTTTCTGCTGCTCCCCCTTTGCACAAACCCACAGAGAGCTGGGATTTTTCCAAGGCTCATGTCTCTCCATTGGGCCATATTCCCAAAGAACCAGCAGCACATCCTGATGAATACGGCAAGTTACGTGGATGGTTGTCAGCTCCACTTCCTGCCTAGAAATCCTGAAACTGCTTCTAAATGCTGCTCCTTCAGCTCCTGGACACCTTCTCACACAGAGCTGGGAAAAAAAATCCCCTGGCCACCAGATAAAAGGTGAGTTATGCCAAAGTTAGAGTACTGTGGGAAATCTCTGTCCCTCCCTGTCCTTTAAATGTATCTGTACATGGGGATGTGCCTGGATGTGTCTTGTGCACAAAGGAAGGAGCGTGCAAGCAACGGGACTGACACTTTCAGTGTCCATGCTATTCCATACCCATGGGTACAGAGACATTATGGAAACCCTGGCACAGACAGGGCCTTCTGTCCATGGGTAGAGACATCCTAGAGCCCCTGGCACACACAGAGCCTTCTGTCCATGGATACAGAGACATCCAAGAGCCCCTGGCACACACAGAGCCTTCTGTCCATGGCTACAGAGACATCCAAGAGCCCCTGGCACACACAGAGCCTTCTGTCCATGGGTACAGAGACATCCAAGAGCCCCTGGCACACACAGGCCTGGCACACACAGGCCTGGCAGCACAGGCTGCTTTCCCCACAGGCTGCAGGAGATGAGAACACAACATTTGCCAACACTGACTGAAAGCCACAGCTCCGGGTGCTCCCCGTGAACCCCAGCTCTGGGACCACTGTCTGCCCCATGCTTCAGGGGCTGCAGTGGGAGCCCGGCTGGGCTCTGCCCTGGGGCCATCCTGCAGGGACAGCTGCAAACAGGGAGCATTCCCTTGCCACAAAGAGCCAAGCCATGGCTGCAGGGCAGCTGCTCCAGCCCGGAGTGCACTGCTGAGTGCTGTGCTCTGGAGCTGGGGCTCCCCGCACAGGGGACTGGACTGGTGTGCCACAGGAGACAGAGAAGCTGCAGCTTCAGCCTTACTGAGGTGGGTGCGTGGGCTGGGAAGAGTGGGGAGGCTCAAGGGGATTCACAGAGCTCATCCTGCTGCAAGGACGAGGAAAAGGGAGTGGGAGCTCAGCAGTGAGGAGAGCTGAGGGCTGGAAAGCAGCTCTGAATGACACTAAAATCCCACTGGAGCTCTGAGACATTGCTGCTCCTCAGCCAGTGACAGGATGAGTCCCTAAGCCTGGGGCTCGGCCTTCCTCATGGTGAGGGGCACCAAGGAAGGCAACAGTGTGATGGAGACTGCCATGGGCTGGGAACTCACTGGGGGACAAGAGGGAGCAGTTGGGAAGTAAAAGGCAGGTGGGGGAGAGAACAGTTCAGAGAAGGGCTGAGCTACAGCTTGAGCAAGCTGCAAAATGTCATTTGGGGTCATCCCAGATTGATTTCATTTCAGAAGCTATTGAACAAGTTTAATTTTTGGGTGGTGTCATGTTTGCCCTTGGAGGTGTACACTCTGCAAACTTGAGCTGTGTTGCTGAAATGCTCAAGCAGGTCTGTGCTGCAGGTCACCCCATTTCTTCTTTGGTTGATTGCGGCCCGGTGCTGAGCTCCAGCAGAGCCCTGGCAGAGCCCAGAGCAGCCTCAGCACCCGCAGAGCCCGGCTGCAAGGAGAGAAACCAGAAAGCGCCCGTCAGCTGAAGGCTCCTGTCCCCTTGTCCCAGCCGCCCGCGGTGCCCAGGCCATGCTGGCCGTGCCAAGAGCTGTGCCCAGAGCTGCCCATCCCTGCTGCCTTTGGGAGCAGAGCAGGAGGGCAGGACATGTGCCCAGCCTGCAGCAAGCCACGGCACATCCAGCCCTCAGCAGCTGCCCAGAGCAGGATGCTCCTGTGCTCGCTGCCATCTCCCCAAAGCTCTGATCCCACCATGCCAAGCAGACCGGACCCACCTCACGCCATCCTCCGCTGGAAGAAAAGCTGGTCCCAAACGATGTCCTCAGCCTTCTCCAAGGGCACGGCCCATCCACGCCACAGCTGCTCCCAAGCATTTCCCCATCCAAACTGGACCCCACCTGGAACGCTTCCTCTAGAAAAACACACAACAAATTATTGAAAATAGATTACAGACAAAAATGGGAACAAGAAAAAAGGTCAAAAATCTTATCTCTGTCAGGGGATTAAGGAAGGCCCAACCCCTGCATGCCTGGGAAAAACCCACCCACAGGTGAGGGAAGCCCAGGCTATCTCCCTTCCCCCCTGCACTGCCCTCCAAAATAACGGTGATCCCAAAGCAAACAGGGGCAGTGGAGCAGCCCAAGCCCTTCCTTGCCTGCAAAGCAAAGCAGCCCCTGCACAGGTTCTGGAGTCCCACCTCTGCTCCCACCATGGGGGTTTCTTTGTGTCGGGCTGGCTGCCCCAGCCCCAGCCCGGGGCACGGTGGGTGCTGGGGCTGTTGGCAGGGCCAGGAGCCCACTCCCATTTCATCAGCACCCCAGCCCATCCCCCCAGCCCTGCCAAAAGCAGCCTGGCAGCTGACTGAAGGATCAGCTGCATCCTCCCCAGCAAAGGGGGAAGCTTTGGTTCCCGGCCAGGCTGTGCAATGCCCAAATCTGGGAGCATCCCCCTGCGTGTGGACTCACCTGCAAATTCCCTGTGGAGCCTGGCTTTGGAGAAGGCGCCAGAATCAAAGTCCATCATCCTCAGCTGCCGGTGACCAGGTGGAGGAAGAGGTTGTCATTTTTGATGTCGTCCTCACTGTCCCCAGCAGCAGCAGCCCCACCTGGTACAGCTTCTCCAGGGCCGCCTCCTCCTTCCCTGAGGTGAGCCCAGGCTGTCAAGGTTCTGCCCAGGGCCCCAGCTGTCAGGGAACCAGGACAAGCAAAACCAGCTCAGATGGTGGCCACCAGTGCTGGGCAGAGCAGCTCAGCTCCAGCACAAGGGCTGCGTGTTCCCATCTGATGACCCCTGGGCAGTGACACAGGCAGGACAAAACCAGTCTGGTTGGCTTTGCCACTGATTGTCAGGACAAGTGTGGAGCTGTTACCTGCCAGGCCCCTGGATCCAACTGTGCACGTTGATCTCTCCCATCTTCTAGGGCAGAAGACCACCCTGCACCCATGGATCACGGAAAAGCTCTTCTAAGGATGGCCTGTCCAAAGGCTGCATGGACAAACACCTCTTAATGAGATCCTGGCACTCTGGGGAAACAAACCAGAAATCACCAGTCAGTTGGAGAAGTTGCCCCCCTGTTCCCATGCCCAGGCCATGCTGGGTGTGCCCAGAGCTGGGCCTAAACTTCCCCATGGATTCTGTGTTTGGAGGAGAGCAGGAGAGCAGGACATGTGCCACCTCCTCAGCAGCTGCCAGAGCAGGATGCTCACGAGCTGCTGCTGTCTCCCAGCACTGGTATTGCCCCCATGGCCAGAGATGAGGACCCACCTTGAGAGAGCCGTCGTGGGAACAAGATCCGCCCCCAGATGATCTCCTGGCCCCTCCTGAAAGGGTGCTTCCCCATGACCAGGTGGTACAGCAGGAGGCCCAGGGACCAGATCGTCGCTGCCTCGCCGTGGTAGCGTTGGTGCTGGATCCACTCTGGTGGGCTGTAGGACAGGGTTCCTGTGGAACACAGACAGAGTTCATCAGGGGGACGCTGCTGCTCCCAGAGCCTGGCCCCAGCACCCCATGGCATGTGGGGGCTGCCCCAGTGGCACACAGGGTGACTGCTGCCCTCTCACCAGCACCTGGGACTTGTGTACAGACTTGGGGCTGGAAAAGAAGCCACTGGTGTTGGAAGAGGGCAGCAGAAATCCTGGGAAGGCCCAACCATGACACACAAAAGCAAAACTCATCCAGTGGTGGAGAAAGCCCGCTCTACTCCCCGCCTGCACGGCCCCCCAAAAATGTTAACCAGTCAATGCAAACAATGGGAGCAGAGCAGTCCAAGCCCTTCTCGCCTGCACACCAAACCATCCAGGGCACAGGGTCAGACCCCCCTCTCTGCTACCCCCACTGGGGTTTTTGTCAGGCTGGCTGCCCCAGCTCCAGCCTTAGCCCAGGCCACAGTGGGTGCTGAAGGCTGTCGGCAGGGCTGGAGCTGGGCCCCCTCACACCCCCACCCAAATCAGCTTGGCTCCAGCATTAATCCCATCCCGGCTGCAATAGGGGGAGCCCCGGGGCTGCACCCCGGCTGGGCCATGAGATGCCCAGGAGCATCCCCCGGCAGGGCTCACCTGCAAACTGGGTGTAGGCTGTGTCTTGGAGGAAGGCGCCACAGCCAAAGTCAATCAGTTTCAGCTGCCCGGTGGCCAGGTCGAGCAGGATGTTCTCAGGCTTGATGTCCCTGTGCAGGACCCCGCAGCTGGTGCAGTGCCGCACGGCCTCCAGCACCTGGCGGAACAGCCCCCGCGCCTCCTCCTCCGGCAGGAACCTCCGCTCCGCCAGGAAACCCGACAGCTCCTGGCACCGCTCCGGACGCTCCAGCACCAGCACGACACTGTCAGGGAGCTCAAGCCACTCCAGGAGCTGAATGACACCAGTGCAGCCAGAGGACACCTTGTCCAGCAGCACGACCTCCAGGGGTGCGCTGGTGCCGTCGGGCTGCGGGAGGAGCGCGATGCCGTCAGTGGGGCTGAGGCCGTGCCAGGGCTGGGGAACCCCTCAGCCAGCCCGGGATGCTCTGCATGCCCCACTCAGCCCATGCCCGCTCTCCCTGCAGGGCTCCCGGCGGCTCCCACCCTGCCGGGCCCCGGCTCCTCGCCACCCGGCACAGCCCGGCTTCTGCTGCTGGCCCCGCTCACTCACCAGCTCGCCCCAGTGCCGGACGCGGTTCCGTGGCACCCTTTTGATGGCCACCTGCAAGCAAGAGAGAGCAGTGGGTTGAGCGCGCCGCCCGCCCTGCCGGGCCCCATCCTCCTCCTCCTCTGCCCCCTCCACCTCCTCCTCCTCCTCCTGCTAATCCTCCTCCTCCTCCGCCCCCTTCTCCTGCGCCCGCCGCCGGCCCCGCCGCTCACCGGGGCGCCGTCCGAGAGCCGCGTGGCCGCAAAGACGCTGCCGAAGCCGCCGCTGCCCAGCAGCGAACCCAGCCGGTACCGCTCCTGCAGGGCCTCCTCGTGCGCCTTCCCTGCGGGCGGGACGGGGCTGTCAGCGCTCGGCCCGGGGCCAGGAGCGGCCCCCGAGCGCCCCCCGAGCGCCCCGGGCCGGCCCTCCCCAGGCGTTCTGTCCCTGGAACGGGACAGCGGCGGCTCGGGGCTGACGGCCGCGCTGCCGAGCGGCGGAGCTCGGGCCGGGGAAGCCGCAGCGGGGGCGGCGGGAGCGGCCGCGCCGCGTGTGTCCTCCGCGGGGCCCGGGAGGAGCCGGGGCCGGGGCCGGGACTGGAGCCCACGTCGGGGCCGGGGCCGGGCTCGGGCCAGGCGGAGCCAGAGGGCGGCGGTGCCGCCCCAGCCCCAGGCACTGATGCCCGCCCAGCAGCGCCACCGCCAGCACGGCCAGAGCCGGGCGGAGACGAGACCCCGGCGGGCCGGCCGGGGACGGGGACGGGGATGAGGACGGGGCAGCCCCGCCGGGGGCCGGGAACGGGCTGGGGACATGGGCCGGCAGGGGGAGAGGGAGACTGGGAGAGGAGGGGACAACGGGAAAGGGAGAGCGGGAGAGGGTGCGGGACAGCAGGAGAGGGAGAGGAGATGCGAGAGGGACTCAATAGAGTATGTGCTTTAGCTGCCGCTGCTGCTGCTGCTGCTGCCGCTGCTGCCGCTGCTGCTGCCGCTGCAACTGAAGCTCCGGGGCCGTTTGTCCCCGTGTCCGTTTTTCCGTTGCCCGCTCCCCCCGCGCCCAGCCCCCCGCTCCCCGGGGGCAGCCCCTGAGCCTGTCCAAACACAGGAACTTTGCCCTGTTCAGCCCAGACCCAGAGTCTGGACTCCTACACAGGGGAACAGGAATCCCCTCGGTCGCTGCCATGCATTGTCCCCGCTGAGGATCAAACCCTATCGGGGCACATTCCCTGAGTGCAGAATTTGTACCTGACCCAAGCACTGCACTTACCTCTCCAGCAATGATTAAAAAAAAAAAAAAAATGGGGAAGGCAAACTGTGTGTAGCTCATGGTATTTTAGAGTGTCGAAAATTCGCCAAGTAATGGATCTTAGAGATGAGATCTATTTGGATTAAGGGGATGGAGCAGTAGTGCAAGATGGAAAAGAGGAGCATAAAAATAAACAGAGAAAAACATCTTCAGTTGTTTCTTTCCATTTTCATTTCATTTCTTAAAAGCTGTTTCAGTTTTCCCAGAATCTTCTCCACACTCCTGTTTGCTCTTTCCAAGAACCTTTCCTGGAGAACGAGGTGCAGCTTCTGTCACAAGATGTGCCACCAACTGCAGCTTCTCTAGGCTTTCCACACCTTGTGTGCAGCTCAACTCTTGCAGCACAGCAGGAGAAATGTTTGAAGAACTTGACAGCTTGTTCTTTCTTTTCCTTGTGGGCTGGGCAGTTGTGCCATTGGTAAGGTTTTCATTGTTACTGTTCTGCCCTAAGAAACCATGACGGGCTACCAGGAATTGTCAGGGAATGCAAGCCTGACTGAATGCAGAGAAAGAATCTGCAGAGCCTGCATCCAGAAATGGAGAGCTGTGTGAAAATCATTGCAACATCCCCATGGGCATCTTGAAAGTGATCTAGAAGATGAAAATGCTCTGACAGAGGGCGTTTGTTTCTGAGTTCAGTGTAGAGGATTCCACATCTAGTGCATTGGTTCATAAATCAAGAGTTCAATCAGTCCATGGAAAGCACCAGAACAAGCTGGACCTCTCAGCCTCAAACACCTCAGTTGTTCAGGGACCCAAAAATGTTCCATAGAAAGAGCATTAGAAGGAGAGGAAAGAGACAGAGAGACAGAAAGACAGAAGCTCCACAGAAAGACACACATGTGGCTCCCAGCTCCTGGGGTTCCAGTGTGGGTGAGACACAAGCCCCAGGAGAAGGCAGAGTCCATAGCAGGGGCTGACCTTGTGCTCCTTGGTTTTAAGCCCCTGGGCCTTTGTGGGCCTCCCCCCAGCTGGGACTTGTGATTGCTCGGGCGTTCAGAGCCGGGTTAGCGCTGTCCCAGCTGTGGGACTGATTGACAGCTCAACCCAAGGTGTCTCGGGACACTGATCTCATCCAGCCTCTGACAGTGACCATGGTGACGCTGGGGAACCTCATGGAACCGTGGGTCAGTGTGACAATGCAGGTCCAAGGACACCATGGTGATATCCAGGTTTGCTCAGCACCAGAGACACCTTTGCCTTGTTTGTCCCCAGCTGTCATCACTGCCTCCAGTGTTCTGCTCTAACTGGAACCCGGGGACACTTTCACATGAGTTGTGTCCCTCAGTGGGACCCATTAAAAGTTAAAGAAAGTCTGGGCTTTGAGTCTGACTTTGAGTTCTTGAGAAGTTCTTTGAGCATACTCTGAGGTCTGGGTCCGATGCAAAGAGCACCAAAGCCCCAGAGGGTCATTAACGTCCTGGTGCTGTGTCTGTGCTGCTGAGCTGGGCCAGGCTCCTGGCCCAGAGGCAGCTCCTGGCAAGGGCAGCGCTGCAGAGAGACAGCTGTGGCCAGGAGCAGCTCCTGTGCACAGCCCAGCAGGGCTGGGGCACTGCCAGGGCATCGCAGGGACACGAGCAGGGCGCAGACAGAGCTCACAGGGGCTCAGCACTGGCAGGGGCTGTGGGGTGTCCCA
Source organism: Anomalospiza imberbis (assembly GCF_031753505.1). Taxonomy (NCBI): domain Eukaryota; kingdom Metazoa; phylum Chordata; class Aves; order Passeriformes; family Viduidae; genus Anomalospiza; species Anomalospiza imberbis. The sequence goes on from NW_027100098.1 coordinate 893,717, forward strand.
GAGGGGGCTGTGTCACAGCAGCGCCTCTGTGGCTGTGTCACGGAGGCACAGAGCAGCTGTGATGTCAGAGGGGGGCTGTGTGACAGCACAGCGTGGGTTGTGTGAGGTCACAGACTGGGCTATGACATCACAGAGCGTGTTGTGTGAGGTCATCAAGCAGCTATGGCATGATAGAGGGGACAGTGTGACATCAGAGAGCAGGCTGTGACATCATGGCATGGCTGTATGACATCATAGAGCGGGCAGTGAGGTCAAAGTGTGTGCTGTGACATTACAGAGTGGCAGTATGACATCACAGGGAGGGTTTTGTGACATCACTGAGGGGCTTGTGACATCACACAGCAGGGTGTGACATCATAGTGTGAGGCCATAGGGCAGACTCTGCCGTCATGTAGAGAGTGGCTCTGTGACATCAGAGTGTGGGTTGTGACATCACCGAGTTGGCTGTGTGACATCATAGAGCAGGCTATGACATCATGGAACAGACTGTGATGTCACAGGATGACTTTGTGACGTCATAGTGCAGGGTGAATTTCTGACATCACAGAATCTTCTGTAACAGCACAGCTTTGTGACATCACAGAGTGACATCGCAGAGTTGGGCCTATGACATCACAAGGGAGCTATGTGGCATCCAAGGGTGGGTTGTGACACCCCAGGGGCTGTGTGACATCACAGGGGCTGTGTGAGGTCACTGGGGAGGTGACTCTGCCCCAGCCCCCCCTCCCAGTTCCCCCAGAGAAGTCCAACACTGCTCGTGCACAGCGGGGTCCCCTGTCCCCCCGGGTCCCCCCGCCCCCGGCGCCGCAGCCTCCCCCAGAGGATGTTCCATGAGATTGAGCCCAGAGCCTGACACAGGGCCATGGGGGGCGGGACAGGGGACAGGGACCCCCCGGCAGCGTCCCCGTGTCCCCCAGGGCCAGAGCCTGGCCCAGGGCTCCTTCACCCTGTTGCCAACGAGGGCTTGAGAGCGCTGAAAAATCCCCAGCAAGGGAGCAGCAAAAACCAGATTTAATATTGAGCAACAGCACCACAAAGTTCCTTGGCAAGAGTCACTCTGCTCCTGACTGGACACTTCAGGCACAAAAAAGGAAACAAAGCAACAACAAAACCGAATAAATTCCAGGCAATTAAATCAGAAATAAACCGAGAACTGGGGCTTTCATTCCTATGGAAAAGAGCTGTCCTTCTTCCTGCAGGTGCCCATGGCCACAGCTGGGATTTCACCTCCAACACTGCCTGTTGTGACAGACTGGAGGAGATTGTGGGCTGGAAACATTTTGTGTGTGGGGGAGGAAGGGGCAGGTCCAGCCTTGCCCTGCCCTGGAACCCCAGCCCTGCCCTGCCCTGGAACCCCAATCCCCCCAGGGCCTCTATCCCAGCCCAGCAGTGTCTGCCAGTCCCTGGCACAGCACAGGCAATGCTCCACAGCCACCTCTGGAGCCCCCAGCCCAGCTTCTGAGTGACCAAATGACCCCAAGTCCCACCTGGGGGAAGGGCCCAGGAAGACCAAGGGGTATTTAAGGCTGAGCACAAGGCGAGCACACATCTTGACCCTACCTCCTCTTGGAATTTCTATCTAAACAGTGCTGGAACCCAGGAGTTGGTAGCTCTGTGTGTGCTTCTCTAAATCTTTTTCATCATTCTCTATTTCTGTCTCTCGTTCTTTTATTTCTGACCTCTTGAAAATTTTGAGCAACTTAAAACTCAGATGGCTTAGAGTTTGTGAAGTTGAATGGACCAATATACAGCTTTGAGAAGTGTTTTGTGTTCATTGAATGTCTTATTAAACCTTTTGCCAAAGTTTCAGCTCCTTGGCTCCAACTCCCACCTGCTTTCCTTGGAGAAGGAGCTGCCCCAAACACAGAGGGATGTTCTTTTCTTGTCAGCCAGCAAAGCCAAGGGAAGACACAGCTCCATCAAATGCAAAAGTCATTCCTCTGCTGGATATTAAATCCACTTTGCACAGCAGACAGTCTCAGAGCAATGCAAAACACCTTCTGTGCCCAGCACAGGTCCCAAGGTCCCCCCAAACCCTCCCTGCCCCAATTCTGCCCAGATTTGCTCTTTGCACACACGAGTCACACACTGAAGGCACGAGCTCCTTCCATGCCCAGAGGGAGGAAAAGCGGGAAAGTGGATGAAGAGCTCTCCTGTGCAGAGCCAAGGTCCAAGTGCCCCTGCAGGGAACCACAACTCATCAGGTTTGTGTCCTTTGGGCTCAGGGACTGGTGACACTCAGAAGCACAGAAAGGTTTCTTGCCAACAAACACAAGTTGAATATTTGAAGTTTAATAACCATCACAGCTCTTCCCTCAGCTCTCTGTGATGTCCCAGCAGAATCTGACATGTCCCCCATCCCCAAGGGATTTCCATACAGGAACAGTTTTAGACAGAGACATAAGAAAAGGCAATACTGTGACAGATATTAATATAAGTAAGGTGTTGATTAATGTGATATTTATTTGAACTTCTTAAAGATTGGGCAACTCCCTGAAGCTCAAAGCATGTAACCAGTCAGTTGAGAGGCCCTTGCGTGACCAGAGAGCATCTGGAGGAGGAAATCTGGGAGTAACAGGAAGGACATAGATCCAGCTGGTCTAGTGAAGAGATGTCCTTAGACATGGCCATTTCAACAGAAGAGGTGGAAATACCTGAAGGAAGAGAGAGATGATGTAGTAAACAATATTGGTGACTCAAGTAAAGGGGAAGATCAGTATTTCTTCTCCTTCTCCCATCAGTACACTTCCAGGAAATTCCTGGAGGGAAGACTTTGGTATTTCTTAAAAGTACTCAAGTGACCCAGATAATAAAAATGTCCTTGTATATTATGAAATGTACAAGAATTTAAACCTGTGCCCCTTTCCAGGCAGATATCAGCTGTGTGCCCATGGACAGGCAGTGCCACTTGTGCCCTGAGGTGCCAAACTGGGATTGGATCTCTCAGAGTGGAGCTGAGGGAGAGCAGAGCACCTTGCAAGCTGCAGGTCCCTGCCAGCCCCGCAGGGCTCCTGTGCCATCAACATCTGCTCTGCTCCAGTCTGAAACAGGGCCCAGCATGGTGCCGGGACCATCAGAGAGCTGAGGTGTGTGCTGGAATTCAATGCCCTCCCCATGGCGCAGCAGCCCTGCATTTCCCTGCTCCGGCCTTGGTCTCCAGCACAGCCATGGAGGCTCTTTGGGCTCCTGAGTGTTCCTGCAGCCACCAAGGGCAGCTGAGCTCTGCCTTTGGCACAGTCAGCCCTGGCCAGCGCAGGCCATGCTCAGCAATTCCTTGTCTGTGCCCGGCCTTGCTGCCAGCCTCGGCAGCGGCTGCGTGGCCCCTTTGTGACCCTGTGCTGGCCCGGCCATGGTGCCACAGCCCCTGTGCAGGCCCAGCCCAGGACAGGAGCATTGCGGCTGGGAACGGCCCCTGTGCCGTGGTGCCCACAGCAGCCTTGGGGCTCTGTGCCCCATGGCCTCCCTGCTGGGCAGCCTCTGCCAGCTCCTGCAGAGCCCGTGGCACCTGTGGGGCTGCACAGACAGCCCTGCCCCGGGCTCTGCCGGCCTCTGGGCCAGCAGAGAGGCCGGCCAGGGCTGGCCATGGCCGGGAACAGGCCCTGAGCCCCGCAGGAGGATGGAGCTGGGCCACAGCCAAACTCAGCCCAGGGCAAAGCTGGGCTCAGCAGCCAGGGCTGCCAAGGGCTGGGGACAGAGGCGGGCGAAGACAAATGTCCTGGGCCCCCTCCCTGCTGTGTCCATGCCCCCAAGGGCACAGAGCAGCCTCCCCTCTCAGACACTTGCCTGTTTTCCATGCCTTGCACAGGCGCTGGCCCTGCCCCACAAGGCCTGGGCTGAGTCCTGCCCTGCACGCTCAGCCAGGCTGGGATGGACACTGATGGTTCCTGTGCCAGGCTCTCTGAGCCCAGCCCAGCTCCCTGCAAGCTCTGCCAGCTGCCCTGAGCTCTGTGCAGCACCAAGGGCCTCTCCCCAGCACAGCCCAGCCGGCTCTGGCCCCACAGCTCTGCTCAGCCCAGGCTGCTCTGGCCACTGGCCCCACGGCCTCAGCCCCTGGCCAGGGCACAGCAGCAGCTGCAGCTCAGCCAGGACTCAGCCCCAGCCATGGGGGAAGGGGCTTGGCCAAGGCCAAAGGAGGCTCCCTGGGTGCCCTGCTCCCCTCGGGCTGAGGTGCTGAGAGCTCTGCAGCCCCTGCTGCCATCCCATCTGCCCAGGCCAGCACAAGAGCCCCGGCCTTGGGGTCTCCAGAGCTGCTCCTGCTCCAGGCCCAGGGCCCATCCCAAAGCCGGGGCAGCCACAAAGCTGTCTTAGGGTGAAGAGCCTGGCTCTGTGTTCTCCATCCCCTCCTTGCTGGTGCTGCCAGGCTGGGATGAGGAGCCCCTCAGCCTTCCCTGCTCTGGGCTGGACAAGCCCAGCTCCCTCAGCCTCTGCTCACAGCCCAAGGGCTCCAGCCCTACCTTGGAGGCCCTTCCCTAACCCTGCTCCAGCTGCCAGACATCTTTCCTGCCCTGGGGAACCCAACCCAGGCCACAGGGACCTGGATAATCCACGTCCTTGATGTCCTGGTCACACAGCCCTGGCCCCTTTTCCCCATGTCAGGCTCTGGGGGGGATCCTGTGGAATGTCCTTTGGTGGGGGCTGTGGCTCCAGGTGGACCGGGGGGATACCAGGGGATAAGGGACCCCGCTGGGCATGAACAGCATTGGACTTGTTGGGAGAAACTGTGAGGGGGAGCTGGGGCGGAGTGACCACCCCAGTGACGTCACAGAGCCCTCCTGGGATGTCACACAGCCCCTCTGTGATGTCACAGCCTGCTCTGGGATATCAGACCTCTGCCCTATGATGTCACAGCAGGCTCTGGGATGTCACAGAGGCAGTCTATGATGCTGTAGCTGCTCGATGACCTCACATAACTCTGTGACCTCATGTTACCAGATGATAAATTATCTACACCAGGTGAGTTAACACCGGAGCTTGTTCTCCAAAACCTCAGGCCTATGGAAACCACACAATGCCCATTGTGTCAGAAGGGGAACTGGAAGTTCACCAGCCTCAGTGTCCTGCCAGCTCAGCCAGGCCCACTGGAACACTGGGGTCCACGACCACCAGGGACCACCAGAGAGACCCCCAGAACAGAAGAGAGCATGCAAAAGGGGAGGGGAAATACGTTAATGATTCTGGGGGAATGATTATCAGATGTGTGTTTAGTCCAGGACAATCAATGAATATGTGTGCAAAATACAGAATATGAACAGAAACTTTCCTGTACTCAGCACGCTCGGCTTTGGGAGGAGCTATCCCCCGTGCATCCGGCTGAATAAAGAATGCTGCTTCTTAATGCTGCATTGGGGTTAAGGAGTTTTCTGTTTTACTGAATTTTTGGTAACACTCCACTCCCAAGGAAAGCTCTGTCTCCTGCTGCTCACAAACAGAGAAGCGCTGGTGGCAGATGTGGGGGTCGGAGGCTGCCTGGGGCACAGTGACCATGAAATAATCAAGATTTCAATGTTTTGTGAAAGAAGGAGGGGTAGCAACAAAACTTCCACACTGAAATTAGGAAGGGCAGACTTTGGCCTATTTAGGATGCAGATTTGGGGAGTACCGAATCAGGTACTGATTTTTTTAAGGGAAACAGCCCTTTAAAACAAAGGGGTCCTGGGAGGATGGACACATTTCAAGGAAGTAATCTTCTAGGGGAAGGAGCAGCCTGTGCCAGTGTAGCAAAAGATGAGCTGGTGAGGAAAATGACTGCCCTGACTGCCCATGGAGCTTCTGTGGGAACTCAAAGGAAAAATAGAGGGTGCATTAACTTTGGACAGAATGTCAGGCAACTTTGGAAGTGTTAAAGGATGTTATTAGGTCATGGAGAAAGAAAAGTTGAGAGGTGAAACTCAACTACTGCTTAACTTGGCCACTTCTGTGAAAAAAAAATTGAAAAGGTTTCTGTAAATAAATTAATAGCAAAATCTGGGATAAGGAGAACATCTTTATTGGATGCAGTGGAGAATATAGTAAGTAAAGACAAAGAAAAGACTGAGCAACTTAACACCTTGTTTGTATCAATTTTCAATATTAGGATAGGTTGTCCTCAGGACAAGAAATCTCCTGAGCTGGTAGATAGGCACAGGGAGCAGAACAGCCCCCTGTAGTCCAGGAGGGAGCAGTTGGGGACCTGCTGAGACACTCAGATGCTCACAGGTGTATGGGATCAGATGGGATCCATCCTAGGGGGATGAGGGAGCTGGTGGATGAACTCGCCAAGCTGCTCTCCATCATTTACCATCAGT